>NC_138658.1:55089405-55606905 GCF_964273445.1 Streptopelia decaocto | reverse complement strand
AAGCTCAAACAACCTCAGCCTTCAATGACTGTTTTTCTGGATGACAAGAGTTAGTGGAGACAACACCTCTTCTACAGAAAGAATCTGAAGCTTTAGAGGTCATAGCTCTTTACAAACTCAAAAAGCAGTGGATTTAAAGAAATACTTCTTTCATTCACAACTACCATTGTGATTTTTTTTTTTTCAGATGTTAAGATTCTGAATTTAGCATGACCCTTACTGGACAGAGGCTTCACTCAAGTGTGTCAAATGGTGAGTATGTCTGGGCTGCCTGGTTCAAACAACACTTTTACAAAGTGTTATTTTCTGAACAAGTTTTCAGAGAAAATATTCAAGACCTATTAGATATCTTTGTTAACCATGCTCTCCTGAAGACAAATGAAAAAATAAAAAAAAAATCAAGTGTGGCCTTCAAGTAATCACATTTGGTAGGAATATCAAGTCTTAATGTTGTAATTATGTAGAAAAATAAGAAACTTTGAACTTTTAGCTATTAAACAGAAGCAGAAATTTATTTACTATGATTTTTTCTTAATTTAAATTTAGAAAAGGCTTTTAATTTAAAGGGTCTTAAATTTAAAAATTAAAATTTTGCCTAAATATTTGTAAAAATATTCAAATGAGTATCAATAGGTAAACATCAAGCGTGAGGTAGTTTCATCTCTAGCTAAGACATTCATTTAAATTAGCTCCAAAAGCACATAAAATCACTGTCAATTCTAATGGGCCCCAGTTTGGCAAGATACTAAATTTAAGCACTATTAGGCTACATTAAATGATCCAAGGCAGAGAAATTTCGTGATTATTCAGTGGGAGTAATTTGGTAGTTAATTGCTATCAGGGGACATAGAGACCATGCCTCTCAAATGGGCAATCTCTCCTGGGGAGCAATACTGCTAGCATAAGGCCTTTTCTGCACATACACTGATTAAATGAACCAATTAATTAAGTGCTCACATGTGAATTACCATGTGCCCAGAGTTAGGGGGAGTATTCAGCTAAAGTAGTGAACTGAGGAGGCAACTGCTAGTCAGGAAAAGTGCCATGGCAGGTGTCGGAGCCTTCCACCACTGGAAGAACTAATTTCCTCCATCATATCCTTTTGCTCTGCTGACCAAAGGCACAGCTAATGAGCCTGCCACTCTCTGTATTACACACAAATAAGTAGCAAATAAGTACTTCTCTTTGAGTTTGTTCATGGCAATAAGCATCATGTCATTGATAATTACTCTGTTACCAAATCAGAAATAAACTCCTGAAGTTGTCTTTGAACAAAGATGCATTTATGAGAAACTATTCTTTCACCCTAATCCATGCACTTACCTTGTCCTATATATTTAGCTCCAAAAGAGCTTTTTTTTCTTATTTTGCTTTCACTCATAAGAGCTTCTGAAAAAATTAATCCTCAATCTGTCCATTTATATGCCAAAACTGCTCTTTAAATCATTCTTCTTTAAAACTATCTCCCAACTTCTTCTTCCTCCCGTAACATTTTTGCATCTATCAGAGACACATGTTAATGGCTGCTCATGAATATAAAAAAATTCATTGCCCATATTCTTGGTCATGCAGAGGATGGGGCTAAATCGTTGTTTAATGCAATTTTCCACATATAGATCAGGAATAAAAAAAAATGCCACAGACCTATCTATAACGCTTTATTTTCCATTACAACACAGATAGCCAGATACCAAGACATATAAAATTGATAAAGTTTCACTTCATCTAGGTTGTTTGGAGTTTGTTTATTGGTTTGTTTGTTGCCTTATATTAGAAGGCTGAATTAGAATATCACAACTCTGATAGTTATTGGCCTTTAAGTTGCCATGCAATTTGATCCACGAACAGTTAATATGTATTTGTTCATATCCCGGCAAAAAACATTCACTTAATGTCTAGCACTGATGTTTGCCTCCCTAAAGTGTTTATATGGAACAAACCATACCTACTCTCAGATTTTATTTTAAGGCTTAAAGGCCAACATATTTTAGTAGTGCATTTCTACACTTATTAATGATTAAATCCATCTATTTTGAAAACGAGATGACAAAAATAATAATATGATGAGTAAGGTCTTTATACTGGTTTGTAGATTTACTTTTCTCTCTAGAAATACATTAGCAAACACTCTCTTGGATTGTATTGTATTAGGAACTTAGAGCCAACCTGTCATTGACTACTCCACCTCAGCTGATCAGCTCCTAGTTTATTGCAGAAATGTTTGTTAGTAGTCCCCTAGTGTATGACCTTCCATGTTGTGCTATTAAATTTCAGCCCTTTTCTATTACTTGAGTCTCCAGGGTGATCCAATATACCCCTTGGCTATTTCACTCAACTAATGATCTCAGCCAAATACCTCCTTTATATCTTTCTCCTTTTCTCATTTCAGTGGTGTGTCCCTTCCTGCCCAGCAGTTCCTGACTCAAAGACTTACCTTTTAGCAAACCTTCTAATTCAGGTCAGTTTTTATGCTAGAAAATTGCGAGAATATATACTGGTACCTCACACACATTTAGATCTCAGTATTCTCACCTGTTTTTACTGGGAGGAAAAATACTAAAGAAAATACTCATATGTTTCTAAGATACATGGCAATGATATTTTTTTCATCTTCTCAAAGAAATGCATTTTGAGAAACAGAAGACAAGCTATTAGATAGTGGCAATCCATGTGTCAGTATTCATTTAAATATACTCACTGATTATGGCTAATATTAACTTTGAATGCAATGGGTTTTTATTTAAGAGCAGAATATTTTATACTAGTTTTACACTGGGAAATCAAGGTCATAAATACAAGACCTATACAGATCAATAGTCTAACTAAAATTTTATTTATCTGGCAGGAAACTATGACAGTGAAAAGTTGTGATTATTATGGTTGAACTCTGGTAGGTAAATATTTATGCATAGAATTTTTCTAATTCCCAAAACGGCATTTTCTTAGTTTGACCTTGTTTAAATATTCCTGATTAAAGAATATCTGTGCAATTAAACACTTCATAATCATCTGTGTTACACAATGCTAAAAAACTCCACAATCTCTGATAGGCAGCTAGCTCCTCCTCTCAACTAAGGACATTATTTCCTTTTATTTTCTCCTTCTGAAAAAATAGTCTTGTGAAATTTTAATAATGCTAGAAACCAGCTGATCTTCATTATGAGACATAGCTAATGTTCAAAAAACTGTGACTATTCCACAATAAAACAGTGAATTTATATCAGGCTTCTACATTATTTATTTCCTATTATTAGCAATTATCTTGCAGGTATCCAAAATATTCCAGCTGATGTAAGACAATGATAAATGTCTAGAATCAAAGAATAGAATCATTTAAATTGTGAAAGACCTTTAAGATCATTGAGTCCAACCATTAAGCTAGCACTGCCAAGTCCACCACTAAATCATGTCCCTAACATCACATCTACACATCTTTTAAACACGCCCAGAAATTCTGACTCAACCACTTCTCTGGGCAGCCTGTTCCAGTGCTTCACAACACTTTCAGTGAATACATTTTTCCTGATATCCAATCAAAACCTCCCCTGGCACAACTTGAGGCTATTTCCTCTCATCCTGTCACTTGCTACTTGGGAGAAGAGGCCAACATACTCCATGCTACAACCTCTTTCCAGAGAGTTGAAGAGGACATTAAGGTCTCCCCTCTCAGTCTCCTTTTCTCCAGGCTAAACAGCCCCAGTTCCTTCAGCCGTTCCTCATAGGACTTGTGCTCCAGGCCCCTTACCAGCTTCGTTGCTCTTCTTTGGACACGCTCCAGCACTTCAATGTCTTTCTTGTAGTGAGGGGCCCAAAACCAAACACAGGATTCGAGGTGGGGCCTCACCAGTGTTGAGTACAGGGGGACAACCACTTCCCTAGTCCTGCTGGCCACAAATAGCATACAAATATTAATTTCCTTGAAGGGCTTAACACATCATTACAATACTTAATGGGGGATAAGCTTAAGTGAAGTTAATTATATAGATTGCAACAAAACTATAATGATTAAAGCCCAGTTAAAGACAAATAAGGCACAGAGTCATCAATTCAGCTCTGTGTCAAAGCACTCCTTATTTAAGATGAATTCCTTCACTGTATTAAATAAATTAGACTAGAAATAGTGCCTAGAGGTCCTGATCTCATGTCAAAACTTATTGTTGTAGGAATAAATATAATGAGAAAACAGTTGCTCTTCTAGATAGCTTTAAGTTGCTACTGGTTTCTCTTGGGGAAAGAGATGGCTTTATGTTTTTGAAGTGATCTACATTCATTATTCACCCTAAATTTAATATTTTTCAAACAGAGAAAGAAGGAAATAGAAAGTCTCTTTTTACCAAGAGCATGTAAATGCATAATAGTCCCAGATCTACTTTAAGTTTTTTTGTCTGTTTCAGTTCAGATTAAGTTTCTTTCTCAAAGCCAAGCAACTTTGCTTCACCTAGGCCTACCTTCATGCAGTATTTTAAAATCATAAGTATATTTTAACCCAGAAAATATATCCTAAATTTTAAAGCATAGCACAAGTTAGTTTATGGGAGCTCCTCATAAATCTAGCAGAAGCTACCTTGCCTAGCACTTGTTTCTATATCTCTTACATGTTGTCTCAAAGTAGATTATTAACCAGCTTAAGTTCCATCTTCCAAACAAATGTGGGCATACAAATTTGATTAAGTGGAATATAGCTTACAAATCTGCACTTTTTTTTTCCTCTCCCTCTCCTTCTCCCTCTCCCTCTCCCTCTCCCTCTCCCTCTCCCTCTCCCTCTCCCTCTCCCTCTCCCTCTCCCTCTCCCTCTCCCTCTCCCTCTCCCTCTCCCTCTCCCTCTCCCTCTCCCTCTCCCTCTCTCCCTCTCCCCTGCTTCCCCTGCTTTATCTTTTTCTCTTTCTCTTTCAAAAATAATAATAATAATAAAAAAAAGTATGACTACTTATTTTTCTTATTCAAGAATTTACTATTTCCCAGAAGGATTACACACTTTGCAACTAGCATGAATGCCACTTACTGCAATGTACCTATCCAAAATCTAGCCAAGGGAAAAAATCACCTCCTGTATATTTGGGAAAAAGACCCACACAAGTTGTCTACGTAGCCCAAGATCACATCCAGGAAATAATAAAAAGATATATAGTTTAATCTACCATTAAGAGTTAGGAACTCCTTGCCTCACTAGGCTAACCTACACTTACATTATTTGAACCTTATAGTATATATGAATGGAAAAATATTTCCAGCCACAGTGCTAAAAATCTGGTATCTAAAATGAGTTTATATACTTTCTTTTAGGAAGACTGCTTTTGACTGCTTCGGGAACAACTCTAAAATCCACAGATCCTTTAAAATGCACTTTTCACCGAAACAGGTGAAAATACTGTAAAGCAATTAATTCAGTCTAGAAGTAGCAATTCTACACAATTGTTATCTCAAATTCAACAAAAAGACTTCTCCTTTTTGACATCACAGAAACAGTGGATGCTTTTGAGTTTAATGAAGAAACCAAGGCTGCCACTATTGCTACAGTGTAAGCTTTATTATGAGACACGAGTTGGCTATTACATATTCTGCAATATCCTGATATTCAGACTTTCACTGTGATAAGACAGGAAGATAATTTTTGAAGATTAGTAACTAAAAAGGCAGAACTTGAGTATGTTACAAGTCACAAGCAGCAAAAAAGTATTCTATTGGAATGTCAATTCTGTTTTTCATGAGCTCTTCACACAGTTCTACTACATAAATTTTATTTAAATAGATGTGGTAACTCCTCATCTTCTGCATGCACTCACTTTTAATCCTAGCTAAGTTGTTTTGTTTTGTTTTGTTTTGTTTTGTTGTTATTTAAAGTAGTTAAAAATATTAATGCACTAGTGCAAAGGAATAAAGAAGACTACAACCTTAATTATAATTATTAAGCATAAAAAGACTAGACACAGCTGGGTGGCATTGCTGTCCCAGAGAACAGCTTAATCAATGAACCGAAAGGAAATGCTTCCCCCAGGTGCTTTGGAAGAAGTTATGATCTCTTCAACATGATGAAGCTAACAGACTTATGGAGATGTCAGTAGAAGTCAGTTATGGGGTTAAAGGATACAGGAATCATAGTTTAATCTTGAAGATGTTATAATTTTCTCTTCTCATGGCCACCATAGGGACATTTGAATTCAGGCTTCATATTATTCAAGTTAAACTAGTGAAGAAAACCTTAAGGTCATTTGATAGCAAATGGAACCATTTTGCAAGCTTAGCGATCCAGCATTCAATGCCTTTTGATGCTATTCTCTGAAACAGTAAGTTTCAGATATCTAAGTATTCCAGAAGAAAGCTTTCCACCACAGAGAGAAGGATGACTCTTGCTCATTCTCCTGGATCACTACTGAGTGTCAAATATTACAATACTACCACACCTAATGTCAGGTACATACAAGGCATTTATCTAAGATGTCAGCGTAAAATTCCACCCACTCATTGTGGCACAGATGAAACCACAGATGAAATTCAGTCTCATTTAACATATACTTTCTGTCCCATCCTGGGCAGTTTTTCCTCCAGGCAGGGAAACTCTATGATGAATGGATATAGCCCCTGAACACAGGAGCTGCTGATTCAGTCTGTAAAGAGCCCAATAACTGGTTTTAACTCTTGCCAGTTCCCTGTTAGAAGTCATTAGTGGCACAGAGAGCATTGCTTTACTCATAAACCCTCCCCTCCCTGCCATATTCTTTCTAAAGCAACTTTAAAAAAAGCTATGAAATCTGCAGAAATCTTGCATCACAAATAATAACATGCTATTATACTATGCTTTTGCTGATAGAGGTTGCTACTACTTATTGGAAAACTCTTCAAAGAAACCATTCTTGAGACCATTCTTTCAATTAATGTAATTGGTTCATTTTCGTAGTTAATGACTTTTTTAGGCTTCTCAGTTCCTCATTCATTCTGTGTTGTTACTAGCTCTTGCAGTTATTCCCCAAGCCATAATTATCACAGTTGTCAAGTAACAGTAGACCCTTGCTGTTCAACATGCCAGTGCTCAGCCCTCCTGTGGGCTCTGCCCACTGCCCAGCCAAGACCTTCCCCACACAGGGTAAGAAACTAACATCTCCTTTCTTCCTCTGTATCAGTTTACTTCCATGTTCACATGGTCACATTTGATGACCTATATCTTGCTGAAACAATATTGTGTAACATCAGGATTTCTCTGCAAGGAAACTTATGTCAAAGTGACAACAACTCTGAGAAGTCAAGTCTTTCTCAACCTTTACTATTTGCTTTAAATGTTACTTCAAATATCAGAAAGCTGTGAGGCACCACTAACATAGTTCTTTAATTGAATTATACTAATTATGATCACATTCTGATGAAGCAGCGTATTTTCCAGGTCAACTCTTTTGACAGTTTCTTGAAGTATTACATGGAGCAAGCCAGTACTGAAAATAAAAGAAAGATAAAATCTTATTTGATACATACGTGTTCCTTTGCCACACTGTTAACTTACAATATGAAGCTAATGGGCAGTCATTGAGACACTGGAGATAGACATCTGTATCTATAGATATATATCATCTGCATATACATTTATACATACCCACGTTTGGGTATTCTACGTATTATGATACAAAGCTATTTGTTAAAATGACAACATAATTTCCCTATTTGATACAAAAGATATTTCTTCCAGGCATAAATTGATGTATGCAAAAAAAAAAAAAATTACACTGCAGTCATGATAATCTGGAAAGAGCAAATGTTGCACTAACTGGCATGACCTTGCTGAATTTTAATAAGTAATAATGGTGTAATACTGTAGAAATGAATCCTGTGTATTTACTAAATATAATACAATCCCTCCATATTATGGAGAAAACAGCAACATTGAAGACTTTGTTATATAAAACCAGATATCTACTTTCAACCTTCTTTTTTTTTCTTTTGCATTTTTTTTTTTTAAGTTACACATATCTTTTTGCAGTCAAGTCTCTACTGATCCAAACCTTCCCAAGGGAAATATATCGAAAACATATCCTTTGTGAATTTCTTCTATTGGTTGCTAAAACAGCATATTTTACAGAGTGACCTTCCAAGTGATATTAGCAATCCCCATGTGGCTGCCGATATCTGTATGTTTACTTTGATGTAAGCTTAATATGCCATGAATTCTTGTACTCCACATGCAAAATAACTGAGTTATTTTATGCAGTATTTTATATGCATAAGAATTTACAAAAATCTGAAGTACATAAAAACCAAAACCTCTAAAATGCTCAGCTTTCAGCTTTTGTTAAATACATTCCAAAAGAAACAAGAATGCTTAATGCAAAGCAGGTTACTTGTCTTAACAGAGATTCATTTTTTCAGACTACATGAGGCCTGTTCATTGCAGATCATTTCTGAAAACTGTATTCAATACAGGGTACCATTCTGGAATAGATAACAAACAAAAAGTCCTTTTAAAGTAGAAGCACTTCTATTTATGAAACTTCAATATAAATGTATAATTACGATTTACTTTATAACGACTTTTTTAAAGGGTTGTTTGTTTGGTTGTTTTTTTTTTTTTTTTAATTTATTCTCAGCACAAGTTTGCCACTATGTATAGGTGTCCCTGATACATATACTTTTTGGTAATTTCTGTCTCAGAGTTCTTTCTGGTCCCCAGCTCTATACATGCATATCTCAAATTGCCAGTTGAAACATAGTGCTGACCCCAGCACTCAGAAGCACTCTTTCTGTTGAAACCGACTGACTTCAAGAAGGGTTTTATTTGAAATATTAATTATAACTCTTGAATGACAAATCGCACACTATAAGAAAGTAAATTAACTAGTAGGCAGCAGTCCTGTCTGATTAATATAATTTAAACTAAAAAAAAAAAAGTGTTTAAGTGGCTTTCTGGGTTGAGGCCTAAATACATCCCCACTGAATTCAATAATCATGAGCACTTAGATTAGGACTACAGGAGGGAAAATAAAAACATTAAATTTGATTTATTTGACTTTTATTTTTTGCCAGTACTATTTGTCTATTCCTTCTTAGGCAGCTCAATTTATGTGAAAGAGGTTTCATGCCGCTTTAGAGACAGAAGCACAGAAAAACAAGACTAGTCAATTCATTTGAAGGTAATTTTTTAAATTATGTGACCACAGACAGAGTCTGCTGAATTTTTCTCAAACTTCAAAAAAACATTTTTTTCTGTAGTTTCATGGTATATCTGTCAATTTGGAAGCCAACATAATTTAATTTTTCCCACACAAAAGCTATAAGGAAACTAAAAGTACGATTTAGAATGGAATTTAATTTCTTCTACCTAGCTTAATGATTACGCATATCCCAAATAACATAGGAATATAGTAATATATCTAGTGTTTTATTATTACTTACATTGTGTGCATATGTATGCACACACACATTAATAGTCACATAAAATAGTTTGAAAGAATATTAAAAACAAACAAAAACCCTTAAAATTATGTGGTTTCATTCTATATCTAATCAAAACCATACAAGAAAAAATGCTAACAACAAAGCCTATTTAAAGAGTTATATAATAAATATAGTAATATGAATTTAATTAATGCAATAGAATACAGGCAGTATTCTAACAGTACCTAGCCAGAAAACTTGGTATCTGTGTCCTGCACTCTACTAGACGTCCTCACGTCCTCAGAGGCACTGTGTGTGAACTGTGGAAATCACTTCTCTGCCAGGGAATAAAGACCGTTACTGCCTCATTTTGAAAATGGTGTTACACAAATTAACAGATTCTTGGATTAAGGGAGGATATAAAATTGTCCCTGAGGAGAACTACTTTTCTAAGACACTTCCAGAATGCGAAGGCTTTTTCTTTTTTTTTTTTTTTTTTTTTTTTTTTTTTGTTTTTTTTTGTTTTTTTTTGTGAAAGCAAGGACAGTGAAAATATGTCCTCCTTAGGTCAGGATACCAGTGCTTCCCACTGAGAAGAACTGGATACACTTCTGATCCTTTCCACATATTATTCTTTAATTCAAAGCAGGTTTGTTTGTTTGTTTGTTTGTTGTTTTGTTTTTGTTTTTCAGAAATAACTTCTTAAGACATTACTTTATGTTCTGTTGAGTATGGTTCAGGTACTTGTAAGTGCTGTCTAAGTGCAGGCTGAAGTTTAATTAGCCAAACCAAACCTATAATTATCTTGCTGATTTTCAAGAGAGTATGTACACAAACAGCCAAAAACTCCAACTGAGTTATCTAAAAAAGTAGTTAAAAAATCTTTCATACAGAAAAATACAAGTCACACTGTAAATAATTCAGAGAAATGGAAATATGATGCTATTGACCTCAGGTTTTGTTAATTTTATTTGATTTTAGTTGCTTTTAGCTTTAAGTACTTTAAGTAAGTGTGTCTTCAGGGCCTTTCTAGAACTATCATGATGATTTAGTGTGTTGAATTACACCAGGACTGTTCCTGAAATGATTTCTCTGTTTTATAATTGGTTGTAAAAGACTGCAATAATTTCACTTCTTCTATAGACAGTTTTTCTCTCTATCAAATATTTCTTTTTTATTCTATTTGATAGTCTATCATAACAACAATGGAATTTTATGAAAGGCTATTCTTTATGGCTTGTATGGAGGAAAAAAGTGAAAATGAAACAAAGTTACTATTAAAAAAAAATTTTTAATGCATTTCCATAAATTCAGGAGATGAGACAAGGTAATTGTGTTTAAAGTAACCCTTACTGCGTTAGTAGCTACTGAGTCTAGGACTCTGTATGACTGCTTACCAATAAAACTTTGCACAACCAGTTTGTTGTGGTTATGTTTGGATGGTTGGGTTGGTTTGGTTTAGTTTACCCCAAACAATTTCATTCATGTTTTGTTCTGTTAATAATTCATTTCAGGGTTGATTTTAAATGTCTGAAAAGTCTGAAATTTCAGACATTTTAAATGTCTGAAAAGTTTAAAAAGCTAAGAATAAAGATATAGAAAGTTTCTTCTCCTCCCTCGATGCTGAAACAAATCCCATGGCAATAAGTACATCTTGTGAAACCAGCAGATTGCTGCCATTAGCTTTCATGTCAACCAGATTCTTGTGATTTTAACTCCCTCGCTTTGTCATTAGCACAAAGCAACAGAAGATTGGCAAAAATGAATCCACTCAAGTGAAGGACAACAGAAGTGGAGGGGGAAGGAGGAAGGGGAAGACTTGCTAAATGGGGGTAGGTGGAATTTCTCTATTTCAAAAACAAGATTTCATTAAATAAGTATTGCTCAAAAGAAAAAAAAAAAATCATTCCACTTCTTTATCTTACAATTCTAAGCTACACAACAGCACATCTTCAGCAAAAGAGTATGTTGGGGCTTCCAAGCCTGTGACACTATCCGTGGTACTAAAAACAGCCTAATGTTTCTACTTTCTATGCAATTCTTCAGTCAGTGGAATATTTTATATAAAAAGTGCCTTTAAGAAAATGGAGTGTTGTTCAGAGTTATTTGCAGAAGTAGATTCTTTAAATCAAATGAAATGTCTGCCTGGACTCCTAAGTGAGATGAAAGACTATAGAGACCACTTCAGAACTAACAGAGTATTGCGTAGATGTATATGGCTCACTCTTACAGTGAAGAGTTTTTCTAATAATATTTAAAGGTACATAGCCCTCCTGATTTCACCATATGGGGGATCTTTAGGACCTGTGTCAGGGCTCTATTCAGAAAACAAAACAGAGAAAGCTAAGTCCAGTAGCACTTGTTTTTTTATTCAGTTGCAATCTCTAATCTCAGTAACATGGACATGCCCTTTAAGTGTACTGTCCTTTCATTTCCACTCCAGCATCTGAGAGTCAGGATCATTTATTTTCTCTTTGAACAAAAGTTTGTGTTATATGAAATGCTTGCATAGTATCGACTATGCAGAACAAGAAAAAAGGCAGTAATAAATAAAGAGAGAGGAAAAACACTTCCAACTATGTGACAAGGAAAAAACAGCAAGTATTGTTCAAGGCAACAGAGTATGATTTTTGGAGATTCTGTTTTTCCCAGAGTGAAAGAATAATACACGTCCACCTTTTCATTCTGTCAAAGTGAATCATTTTTTCTTCCTGGACAAAGACAGCAAAGACTAACTCAAGCCCGTTCCACCACTCTGTAATGTTCAAGCTCAGAGTTTGTTTGAAGTGCTGCACAAATGAATTCCTAAGAACAACTGAACCACTAACACTGAGGAGTAGTTTAGATCATCCAGCTAATTAGTCTAAATAAAAAAAAACAAAAACAAAAACAACCAGTTATTCAGTCTTTCCTTCCTTGTATATGACACTGTACCTGAGAATACAGATGATTATGAGAGTAAGATTTAACTGTTACTACATGCTGACAAATACATTGGAAGTCTGTTGTTGTAGTACACAAAGCTGTCACTCCTGCTGCTGCCAAGAACAGAAATGTGGTTTGGAATATTTGCAGTGATAATGTTTCTCTCTATCTTTTGTGACATTTCATTCTCACATATGAAGAAGACATTACTAATTTTTTACCTACATGACTGAACACTGCATTTCAATAAACCAGTACATACTTTGATGGATAGCCAAGCTTTGCCTCTCTCTGTTCTGGGGAGCTTTTTTAATAACTCAGTTATGAAGATCTTAAGTGTGTGAAGGATTGCTTTTGATATCCAGTGAATGTCTTAAAGATTATGCCTACAACTCAACCTAAATTCCTTCTTTAATTAATACATCCCATCTGCAAATTATTCTTCCAATTTGTGATTACATTGCTTTCCTCTGATCTTGAACACATGGGGTTTACATTTGCCTTGAGGAAAAGATCTATCAGACAAGCGCTCTAAGAAGAAAAGTTGACAAATACTACATAAATGAGTCACATATGATTCCTTGCATTTTGCAAGCAGTGAGACTTATGATTGCAAACAAAGGATGGCAGTGAGCTGGAAATGGACTGATCTATTGCAAACTTGATGCATTTTCCCAAATGGAGATTAATTTAAGAGCAGACAATGAGAACAGCTGCCTGGGAAGTAGTCAAAAGGAAAAGAGAAAGACTGAAAGGATGGATAAGAATGATGGACACTAAGTGATTGCCAAAATCTGAAGAATTATGCTTTCAAGAGAACCCTGAGGCAGCATGTGTCGGAAAAAATGTATCTCCAGAATAACTCACTGAAGTTATTAGTATGTTAGGCAGTGGTGGCTGCAGAGATGGAGAAAAAAAATGTTGACAAACAACCTACAAGAGGGTCAATCTTAGTGAACTAGCTTCTAGAGAACAGACTGATTTCCAACTTTTTTTCACTTACTGTCTTGCGTTTTAGTCTTGTCCCATACAGTCTGGGAATATCAACAAAATATATTGAATTATGTATTTTTGTCTCCTTCTCCTCTGTTTGTGTGTGTGTGTGTATCTGAAAAAAAAAAAAAAAAGGAAAACAAAAAACCAAACCAAACCAAACCAATGAACTCCAGAGCACCAGAGCACCAGAGCTCCAGAACTCCAGAGCACCAGAGCACCAAAAAAAAAAAAAACAAAAAACAGAACAAAAATAACAAACAACAACAAAAACCAACACCAAACACCCACAAACAGATCAGTAGTAATGAAGTAATTCATCCCATGTTGTTCTTTTTCTACTCATAAAAGAAACCACTTGTCAATTAAATGCCTCTCTACAGAACACAAAAAGACTAGTTACATACCTAGCACTATTTTTTCACAGGTTTATTCTAACTGTGCACTTCTGGAAGACTTCATAGTTTAACAGACATACATGAATGAACTTTTTAAAATGTGAAAGGTTAAAAAAATATAAAATCTTTATTAAGGAAGAGTTTTCTGTATACAAGAATTTTTACTTAACAAGTAGCTACTAGTAAACTAAATTTCAGTTGATTTCTTCCTTATTCCCCTCTCCTACTTTTTCCATCTCTTTTTGGTTGACTCTGTTTTTAGGCACTACACTCCATAAACCAACAGTAAAAAACTTCCTGCCCTCATGCTACAAATACTTAATCACATCATTCATCTCTTTCACATATTCTGCATCCATTTCTCTATTGTAATTTTAACTAACATTAGTGTATACATATATATATAAGGCCTAGTTCTCAGGCAGCCTAAATCAGTCCAGCCTAAATCAGTCCTAGCAAAGGACTGGTGACTAACAGCCGACAGAACAAGCCCAACATATTCAGTTAAATATGTACATCCACTAACTGGTACACACCACAGAGAGCAAGCAGATCTTTGTCTAGAAGAGTGGTCTGTTCGGTCATCTCCTGGCCATACCCACATCTGCATAGATCTATAAGCTGTTGAGTGTTCCCTTATTGAAAATTATTGCATATAGATAATATTACAGAAAATTTTTAGAAGGTAAGTCCCTTGATGACATATTCGCCTGGCCTTGTGTTTGTGACTTCTCTGGTTTTCTGGGCAGGAGTTTAAAAAGATTTGAAAAGGGCAGAGGTGTATTTGGCATGAGCTTTCATAGGTAGAGCACAGCTACCATTGCCTTGGAAAAAATAGAATGAAACAGAAAGTGGTAACCCAGGACAAGCCCTTTCTTCCCCTCACCATAACTCTATTTTGTTTTTATTTCTTTATTAGCAGAACTAATAAGTAATAAAGAACTCTAAATACCCATCTAGTGTTTTAATAATAAATCCACCTTACCTCTTTTTCAGACAGATGTTAGAATCTGGAATTTGCTGCAGAATGCTTCAGGCAAATGCTCAGTCAGACTGCACACTGTCATCCCAGAATTGCTTTTTCTGTGATATGTCTGGCTAATATTCAGCATATGTCAAAATAAAGTTATAATCTCAGCTTCAAATTAATACCCTTATACCCTATCAGTCTTCATGAGTGTTCTTTTTATTAACTGAATTAATCCTAATCGCTTCAGATTGTGTCCAAACTCAATTTGACATATGACATATTGCTCTATTTTTGATATTTCTGCTCAGCTCTTTAAATGTAAATAAGTAGCCTCTGGATAACAGGAACAGTTTGGAAATCTGCCTGTCTTGCTGTATAGTGTGTGTTGTTTCAGTAATGGCAACACTACCTGGCAATTCAAAATATAGTGATACAACTTGTATGTCTACTAAAAATAGTCCAACAGTCAAGGCCTTTTAGGAAATAGTTATGGTTACAGACATCAATACTAGCAATTCCTAAAAGCAAGAGACATGAAAACTTATTTCCTAATTTGAAATTGCTCATTTAGGATCCACTTTTAAAATAAGTATCCATAAATAAATCTACAACCTTTGCCAGGTTTTCCTTCATGTAGATAAATATATAGTTTCAGATGCCACTTAGTTACTTAATCATGAACCTCCAAATATCATACAAGCCTCATGCAAGAGACTGGCATTAACTTTAACCTACTATAGTCAGAGTTTTGTTATTAAGAGCCAGAATTTCCCATTTCCCAAATGCTTCAGCTGTCGCAAACATACATTCTGAGATATCAAACTTACAACACAAATAACACGAACATGAACACAAAATCATCAGATATTAAAATTAGGATTGAACTGCATTGTAACAGACACAAATCTCGCACACATGTTTGTGAAGTAACAGTAAAATGTAGCCCTTGGTAAGAAATCCAGGTGTTTACTTGATATCTCTTCTAGCTGTGGACGCTGTGTTGGCTCAGCAGGGAAGATTCATGAAGAGCTGTTCAGATCTGAAAGACTCATTTTTTCTATTTTGTTTTCCCTTCTCTATAAAAATAAACTGGAAAAAAAGGAAAGGAATCAGCAGAAGTACCTGGCTTTTATGGGGTACAGACTCTTTCATCTAAGGAACCAAGACCACTTTATCCTATATAAACACAGGGACTGGCACAACAGCATTAAGTTAGATGGCATTAGCTGGAGGTTAAAATAAGTCAGTGGGGTTGATATAACCAGAACAAAATAGACTACCATTAATCAAGGCAGGAGAGGCTCTGCAGTTTAACTAACTCTCATTGCAGAAGGCAAAATGGACCTCGTATTATTAAGATGCAGCCACATGAAGCCTTTAAAATTGCTTGGAGCTAAATGGAAGTATATAAAATACACAATAAGTTGTTGTAAGAACTTGGCAATACTTGATTAAGACCGGTTTATTTAAATTATTTTTTTGTGAGAGAAGTAAAGGACCAAATTAAAGAGGAAAAAAATTTAAGTATTTCCTGAGTTTAGAGGCAAGGAAATAAATAATATTGTTGTACAATTAAAAAAACCCAGCCAGAATAACAGCTCATAGAACACATCTTAGAGGAATAGTTCCTGTCAAAAGGAATTATAATTGGATAATTAAATTTGTGTAACAAATTCAAAGGAAAATCATCTCTTGCATATGGAGTTCAACTTTGCCAGTTCTTCAGTCAGGAGATAAAACTAAGATTTGAGTAGATATCTATGCAGCAGTGCTGCTAAGAGGAATTACTGGAGTATTTTAGCTCAAGAAGATAAAGACATGGTGGAGGAAATGTAATGAGAAAAGTCTTTCCTCCCATAGAGCACAGGGCTTGTGTAACTCTAACCTGTATTTGAACACCTGTCCAAAACTATTAGGTGAAATTTTAAGTCCCTTTTATGTTTGCTTATCATTAATACCAACCTCATTTACTGTGTGCACTATTGCTTAAAGATCATTATTTGCAAATGCTGTCACAAGACTGACAGTGGCTATGAAAGATATTCTTTGTATCTAAAGCAGGAGCTCAGAGCAGATCACTGTGTAAAAGAAATAACATCGTCCCAAGATCTGTTTCACAGATCTCCAGGATGTTATCACAGCTTACTTACTTCTCTCATTAAATACCACACGAACCTGTGAAGCAAGCATCATCAAGCAGTTGTGACTCTCTTAGAAGAGTATGGCATGTAAAAGACTTTATTCAAATATATTTCTCTTTGCAAGGAGAAATCTACATCTACATTCTATCTCTGTTTACTTAGAAGACCTGGAGATATTTAGTTGAATAACTGCCTCATGTTCTGTGTATGTAAGCAAAGGGATTTAAATATGCTAATATAGCACCTGCAAAGCAAGACTGCAAAGACAGCAGGGGTCGTGAGGTAAGGTGTGGGAGGTAGAGGGAGAAGAAAATAAGTATTCATTAAAGACAAAATATATATTTTTTTTAATTCAGGGATTTAACATCCATGTCATAAACCTCATAATTGTGACCAACATTATTTCATCCAGGAAAATTTTACAACTTCCTATTAAAAATCTACTGAAATTTGTTAACTTTTAAAAACCTTAAAGGAAACTTTTTGCCTTTCAAGTTACAACTTTGCATAGCAATATGTTAGACATAGATGGAAATTGAAAATCATTCTGTGAAACCTACTGTGCCCATATGGCCTTAGAAATTTCACTATGAACAACATTGGACAAAAAGCTCTTGGGACAGACAAGAACCTTCAGTGTTTTTTGCAGTTTCCAGATAAAAAAGATGTTCTTTATTTTTAAAATTCAGAACAGAAAGCTTTATTATTCAACTTGTTTTAAAGCTCTAACAACTAAAAGAATAAAAAACAACATAAAAGATTTGTTATTTACATAGGGCAAGAAAAAACTATTTTCTAAAGCTTTTCAGAAAAATTGTCACTATGGAAAAAGAACACTAAAATTATAGATCCTGCTCCTATCAAACATTATCCCTTAATACTACTCTTAATCATAATTCTGTTCCATATAAGCTCTATCCCATGATTTGCACCAGTAGGAACACTAAAAAAAAAAAAAAAAAAAGACTTACACTTACCACTTCTAGAGCCTTAGTGCTGTGGAGTTTTGCAATCAGTCAGAACTAAACATTTAAGCACTGTTATAACATCATTCTTGGGAAAAGATTACAATATGTATTTGTACTCACCTGCCAGCCACTGAATATATTCTAGTAGGTTTGGGAAAACTAATATGGAGAAAGTTATAATGATGCTTACTGGGGAAGCCAACTAGTATTTTGATTATTTAGCAAGAGGAGGCCACTAGCTAAACTCTGATTATCTTTCATAAGGTGATATTTCCACAGCTGTCAATTTTATCTACTTAGATGAATAAAGCAATCACATTCAGAACCCATGGAGAAACATATGTGTTACAAAAGCTTCCGTTTTTGAAACAGCATCACAAATATCTAACCTGTGTTGCAGCAGTATCCCTATACAATGAGCAGAAAATTTTTGATGAAATGTAAATCTGTTCACCAAATTCCACAAGTCACTCAATTCTTATGCAATACTATTAAAAAAAAAAAATAAAAAAATTGCAAACTCAGTCAATGGTCTAACAAGAAAGGATCTCCTCCACAGTTTGTTCAATTTACATCTATTTTTGCAGAGAAGATGCTGTCTTTCTTTTATCTTGACTCAAACAAGCTACTCACGTACTCCAGCCCTGCTCCTGGTCATTTAGCTCTATGCATTATGAGCAGCTGCACTGTTTTCAACAGTATGCTTTTGCCATAGTCAAAAGAGTTCAGTAGGTGTCATGAAGCTAAAGAACCAGGTCAAAATATAGAATAAGGAAAAAATATTAAATCATTTTAAATTAAATTCCATTTCATAGCTACTCTTTTTCCTTTTGAAATCTTTCTCTAAATCACATCTAGACGACTGAAGTGAAGGGGGGTGAGGGAATGTATTGTCATTAAAAGTCTCCTTAAAAGTAAGTTTCAACACTTTAGAAGCAACAATTATTCTATGACAGAAAAAATATAGGGGGATATGGAAACTGGAAATAAACCTTCAAATTATTTAAATACTTCATAAAAGCCTTTAAGCTGGTTTTAAAGTTGCATTTTCAAACCCCTGTTGTTTTCTTCTGTGAAAGCATTTACATAACAGAGAAAACAGCACACTCCCTCCTCTTTTAAACCAACAAACAAACCAAAAAACCCCACAATTCTTCCTTTTTGCTTTTGTTCAGGCGAACACCTGGCCTACAAAATTCAGTGACAGAACCTTCCCTGGGGTGCCGTTTTTGTAGAAAGCTAGCAAAACTTTAACAAGTATATATTTTTTGTCTCATTGGAGCTTACGCAGCTTTATTTTAAACTTTTTCCATCTGTTTGTCTGGCTAAACTGCAGGTACTATTGTGTTTAAAGCAAGCTGTATTGCTTGTCCAAGAGAGTCCTGCAGTCAGCTGGCAACCCAGCCAAAATATTCCAGCAGGAGGAAGACAGAAGGGGAGAACGAGATGGGAAGGGAAGAAGATAATTTTTCTCATTTCATCTACAAAAGACTGTGCTTGCAAATATCAGATCAAAGATTCTTCAAGGATTAATGAAAGGAAGGGAGTCACTCATTTCTTGGAGGGGTATGGGAGGGCCTGAATTAATTACCATGAAAATAATGCTCAGGAATACTTACAATGTTTTTTTAGATGGTATGACAGCTGGCCTGAGATCTTGCTCTGCTTTCCGTCTACACCATGTTGACTTCTCTTTTTCCCCATCACCCTCATATCTTGATTTTGAAAGAGTTTAATAACACAAAGGAGGAACGACATATGCACAAAGGGCCACTAAACCCCTCAACTCTTTTAAGGAGTGATAAACAAATTCTTTAAACAGATTTCCATCACCAGTGCTCAAGCTCAAACTTACCCATATTTCTTAACATTTCATTTAAGTATATTTCTTAATATTTCATTATTAAAAATGAAAAGGAATTTATAAAGAAACTTTACTTCGAGATATTTATGTTTTAAATTCAACAACTTGCCTGTAGTAAATGCTGCAGGATGAGATGTGAAGAGTGCAGATGAATATTTTCTTTGGACTTTCTCCCAGCCATTTCATGGCACATAAGCAGGTAAAAAAAAATATTGTGTCAACTAAAGAAGAAAATGGCAGCTATTAGATGCTAACTCTTATCTATGGGCACTATACAACCGTAGCAATGTGCACTTCCACACAACTGCCTGATAGCTCGTTGATAGGTTTCGTTTTGTTTGGGGTTCTCATGCTACACTTTCCAGTGTCTGCCTGCACTGCATTAAACAAAACCAAACCCTAACAGCTGTCATGTGCAATTCATTCTTCCTCTCAGCCTGTCCCTGAGGGAAGAATTGTGTGCAGTGGAGTGTTTTCTTTTTGATAGGCTTCTGCTTCTTTTTAAAATGTGCATGTTTTTCTCCATTTATATTAGAGAAAAGAAAGAAAAGGAAATGTGCCTTACAAGTGAAGGGAAGTAATGAATGTGGAAAGATTTAGGAAAGGTAACCAGAGCCAGCCATGCACAGACTTGCAAGTCTGCACTAACCAATCGGTTTTGGTAAATCTGCTCCACACATCAACCCAGAAATATCCACAGTGGCACATATGGGATTCTTAACATCCTAATTCATCGAAGTCTTTTTAGAAAGTAGTTGATGAAAACAGTTATGTGATCTTTTCATTTGAGCTGAAAGAACAGTGTGAGAATAAAGCAATGTTTTTCTCTAGGTAACTTAGCAGTACTCGATTCATTTAACGCCTGTTGGAGTTTCAGAGGCATGTCAAGAATATGCTTTTACACTGGCTATAAGATTAAAGCAAAAAGAACATGCTTTTAAGGTTTTTATTATTAGTATATGTTCAGTAAAGAGAAATATAACTAAGTGAAGGCAGTCCAGGGCTTTACCCTTGGCCTTCTCCCTGGAGTATGTATGATTGTGCAGTGAACTCAAGGTATCATCGCTACACTGGCCTGTCAGAATCGTGTGACAAGCATATGGGGAAGTTCAAGTCCAGATGGATTTTCAAAATTCTAAAACATTTTAAACTGGGATGTTGATATACCTGAACACATATTTTTAAAACTTATTTTTAGAAATAAGTATGCACAGTTCCCATCTAGTCAGAGGAAGCTGGTGATCCTTTTTATCTTAAAAATAAATAATTTAATTACAAAACTATTAGTTCAAATGCTTTGAGAATTGACTTCAGCAATTCTCTCTGTTCCTCAATTGTGCAAAACAGAAGTGCTTTCATTTTTACCCCTGTATCTGCATACCACAAGAACAGCTATTACACACATGAGCTGAGTGGCAAGTTTTTCAAACAAATTCCAGAGCTGTATGATCTTCCTTTCTGAATCAGTATCCACAAGGCACATCAGATTTATTTATATGTGACACCATTTTTTCTTCTATATATGTTTATCTTTTCCTCTTTTTGTCTTTTGAACCTAGTGCTTTCTTTGTCTGATTGAAATTCAAAATGTTGATATTTTATCACACTACTTGCCAGATTGAAGAAGCTTCTGAACAGAAATGTGTTCAGCACTAAATATATAGAGAACAAAAAGAATTGAGTAAAATTGTTTAAGTAGCAAAGCAGGGAAACCTTAAGTAACAAAGGATATATTCAGATCACACTAGGTGATATAAACTACAAATAGGACTGTATGCTAATATTATGCTACCACTGCAGCAATTATTGCCTTGGTCCGGTTTTGCTTTTCATTGCTATTGTATTCATGCTTCTCGGAAGAGAAGGTCATATAATCAATTTCTATTAGATTGTAGAATATTCTATTTTAGGAAATCAACTAGATCAGAGATATTCTACATAAATTAAGGGGTTTCTTCTGTCTTCCTCAGAAACAGACCTAGGAAAGCTGATCAAAACTTTTTATATGCAAATTCTTAAATTCAAAAACATTTTAACTAGAATATACCTTCAAGTTTTGGATTGAAATTCTTGTCAAAACAAAAAGGAAGCAATTAAAACACTTTTTTTTTTTTTAAAAAAAAAAAAGACCCCCAAAAGAATTATGACATTAAGCATATGGAATATAGAGTGTCCTGTATAGAGTATCCTATTTCAGTTGTTTACTTCGGAAGTTTTGTAATTCCATGCTACTTCAAATTTTATTCTACTGATTTGAATTCATAAGCAAACTTTTCTACCAGACAATGTGCAGACTTCTCAGTTTCATCCTAGTGAAGAATAGGATGAAATTCCTCTTGAATCCATCAGTCACATTGCTGTTTTTCAGCTAGTCTGACTAATGGATACAGGTCAGTGCCTTGGAATCTGCTTTGCTGATAAAGAGCCACTGCTTAAGCAGAGCAGGTTCTCTGCTGTGTCACAGAATATATACCTCATTCTCTTAAGCATGGCTTAAATAGCAAGGTGTTACTGAGTTCTGGGGCTAGGCATGAACTTCTTCCATCTCCACTTCTTTATATGCCATTCCACATACTACATTTCGAAAAACAGGAACAATAAGTCTCCTGACAGTTCAGAGGACATTCTTACCTTGACTTGTATCTTACCATCTGCCTTATGGATTTACAGCTTTTATGAAAGCACAGGATCTCCCACACATGGTACTTCTATCTCCTGCAAGGAGATTTATTCAAATCACTCAAAGAGCAGAAGGTCAAATGCATACAGGAGCATTAATATTATTTCCTAAGCCCAAACCACAGATCTCAACAGATAATATGTGGAAGTGACAAAAATAAGATAGCATCTCTGAAATATTAAGGACTGCCTTTTATGGTTTTTGCATTTACTGTCCTTTACTGGGGATCCAGAAGAAAATGCAACTCTTACTAATCACGGTGAAGTAAAGCTTCCTGTGAGCTCCCTCAAGCACCTCAGCAGCGTCAGCATAAGGACTGTGACACAATGCTTAAAGAGCTGCTTTTCTTCCCTCCTGGCCCCAGCTCTACCTAGCTCAGTTTGTATACTGCTTATTCTACCATTTATATCTCCAGTTTTCCTCTGTAAAATGAAGATAATACTTTCATATTTTACAGCATTCTCAAAAATACACATTATTTAAATTTTTTGTTAAAACAGCTTATTTTTACATACTACATTTTTAGTCATTTAACCTGTAAAATACAGAGAAAGCCATACTCTATACTTTTCAACATAGCAAAAAAAGAAAACACCCTTTATTTTTACAATCTAAACCAGATACAGGAAAAGCCAGGTCCTCTAAAGACTGATTACTCACGAATTGTCAGAACCTCTTTTCTGCATTCATTCTTCGTTAACAACAGTGATGTCTACATCAACATATTTATTGCGATAATATGATTATTTCTGGGTGTAAGTATTGATACAGATCATTTACTTCCATTTCCCGCAAAGTTAGTCACTGTTATTTGGGGAAGGGGGATGGCTGTAGGGAGGCAGAACTTGCTCAAACTAGAAACAACAAACACTCAGTGTGCTATGACTATAATAGTGCATTGTAAACAAATATATTATAACATTTGTGTCCATGTATATTAGTGGTTCACATACAAGTGATGTTAAAATTTTATTCCACATCTCAGTTGTTAGAATGAATCGTCTTATTGAAGGGGAAACATGGGAAAAAGGGAAAAAAAAAATCTTTCATGAGTCTCAACTCATTACCTTACTGCGTCACTTCACAGAAAAATTATATTTGATGTATGTGTGTCACATCAGATGTGCTTTCATAAAATATCAGCTTCTCTACTAAAGGCATATAGGATTTATCAACATACTTAATCAAAGGAAATACCACACAGCAGCAAACATTTTTGTCAGATTTATGGACGAGGCATGCTTGAGGAAATTACAGTAGCTGCTGTATATAGTTTGTAACACACCCAAATGTGTTAGCATACTGTGCTCTGAAAAGTGCAACTTGAAGTCTCACATGAATTTAACTACACATTACTGATTTCGCTATAAAGTCTTTCTGTAAGCACAAAGGATTGTAGAAGAATATTTTTCCCCTTAGACTGACTTCAAATCAACTAGTCCTGTATCGGAAGAAACAAGCTTTAATGAATAGCAATACAAAAGAAAAAAAACCAGCACCAACTAAACAAAACACACAAACAAAAACAGGTGTAAACTTAAGCTGGTCATCGAACCAGAAGAATAGGCTGAGCCATATCACTGCAGATCTGCTAAACCAACAGGAACCATCTTTGAATGCTTTTTACACAGGTAATAAGATTGGCAAAATCCAAATACACACTTGGAATTGAAGTAACATGTAAGTTTGCTCCTTCACAAGCAATACAATGAGATATTACCAAAATAGGAATGCAAGAAGCTTAGCCATGAGGAAAAAACAGATGAAAAAGAAAACTGCAAGTATGTATCCAACGCAGCTCTCTCCCACAAAAAAACCTACTCCTGCAATATCAGTAAGAAATTGTCTACATGTACATAGGGCTATCCAGATGGCTAACATAACAGGCCGTATAGATTTGTCCCACTTGAGGCTTCAAGGGAAGGTGCAAAGGCCCTTTCAGTGGCAATTAAGTAATGTCTAAGAACACACTTTCTGCAGAGGCAGGTGAGAAGCAAATAACTGTATTAACCATAACACTTGAAAGATACCTTGCACATTTTGTGCTCTATTTATTACAGCTAGATTAGTTTAATATATTTTATCAAATGCCATTACATCTAAATCTTGCATGCATTTAAGATGATCCCATTATAAGGAATACAAGAATTAACACTGGACAGCTGTATTCCCTATGTTGTTTAGGGTATCACTGCAACTAAGACTGGAAGGGCCAGAGCTGGGTGTTCAAGGACTCAGTCACTGCCAAGAAGGTTAACCCAATGAAAGTCACACACAGAATCACTGAATGGTTGAGGCTGAAGGCCATCTGGTCCACTCCCCTGCTCAAGCAGGGTCCCCTAGAGCTGGTTGCCCAGCACTGTGTCCACATGGCTTTTGAGTATCTCCAAGGATGGAGACTCAGCAACGCCCCTGAGCAACCTGTGCCCATGGTTGGTCACCCTCACAGTGAAAAAGTGTTTCCTGATCTTGAGAGGGAACCTCCCATGTTTCAGTTTGTGTCCATTGCCTCTGGTCCTGTCACTGGGCACCACTGAAAAAAGCCTGGCTTTATCTTCTTTGTACCTTCCCTTGAAGGTATTCGTATATATTGATAAGATCGCCCTGAGCCTTCTCCCTCAGCCTTTCCTCATTTGAGAGGTGGTCTGGTCCCATCACCACCTTAGTGCCCCTTTGTTGGACTCTCTGCAGTAGCTCCAAGTCTCTCTTGTACTGGGGAACCCAGAAGTGGACACAGTACTCCAGATATTTATGATAGGTAACTGCAGATATTTTTGACATCTGTGATAGGCCTTTATATCTATTTACAGATACATATGACGCACTCGATGTTTAAAACTGAAGAAACTTGGAATCAGCAAGTTTCATAGCATGGATCTTTGCTCAAGCCAATAAGTTTTGTTTCAAGGCAAGGCTCACTAATGCAAGAATATAGTCATGCTAACATGATCGTGTCTTTTAAATTCTAGTAGTCTTCTGCCGAGCCCTCTGGAGAACAAATGAATCAAATCACATATGCTCACATGGGACTTATGATGTCCATCTGTTTCCAGTTATGTCTATATATGGCTTCTTTCATGCATCACATAACAGATTAATCTATCTGGAGAAGTTATGAAGCCTACATATTACACTAGTAGAAGTGGGTCCTCAATGCTTGTTATATTTAAAATAAAATAAGTTTTTAATTAATATTTTAATACCATTTATACACTGGTTTCAGCAAAAACCTGGAATGGAATAGTTTTAATGTGGCATGTTTTTTCTTCTTGCCTTATACAGTCTAAAGGCAAACTCCCCTTCTTTTATTATGCTGAGCTATCTAGAATAACCACAGTATTTCTTTACCTAATTTCTATGACAGTTTTTAGAACAGATACTCTAATAAGCTAGAACAAAAGAAATACACAGTTCCCATTCAGTCAATGTTCAGGTCCCAGTAGAATGCATCGAGCTTCCATCAGAGCTCATGGAGTTTTGGCACACAACGTATGTGTCCAATATTATTTTCCCAATAGGATAGTATCCAGTACCTCTGCCTACAGATGAGATTCCACACTCCCCATCATAACTTACAAATTAATTAAGAAAAAAAAAAAACCCACCAAAAAAAAAAAAAAAACAAAAAAAAAAACCCAAAAAACACAACACCTAGGGAAGCAGCAGAGAGATTAAAATGACCACAAAAAGAATTAGCCATATGGTCTTCTCTTGCTATATAACACAGGGGAAATCTTTCCAGCAATCTTATTTGCCTTGGCACCGTAATTTTACCTTTGTTTTATTCTCTGCATGGCAGTATGTCAGCCACATTTAAGAAACAAACAAGAATGTCTGTTTTCCAAAAGTTTCTGCCTTTCCCCCACTTTCATGCTTTCCAAATATCAAGGTACAGTTAAGAACTAGGGACTACAGATTGAGGAATGAGATATTCTAACCTTGTCATGAAGATTTATCAAAAATTGGACAGTTAGTGACTTAGACTGTGATCACACTTCCAAACAGAGATGTAAGCCACATAGAATAATTTGTTTGAGATTAGATTTGGTGTCAAAACTGTTTCATTCTGTTTATAGTTTTGAAATTTTTTAACATTTCAAATTGTACAAAAAAAAAAAAATTTTTTTCAGGAGCAATTCGTCTCAAAATGTGCAACAATCCTTAGTTAGAACAGCATCATATCCTAATTCATGTAGTGTTCTATTTGCTGTTTGGACACAGGTACCTTAATTTTCCTTGTAGAGTTTCTCACATTTTTAATTGTCTATTATAGTCCATTTCTGTCTAAAACTTTTTTTCATGCTCCACAGAGGATTCTAGATACAAAAGAAAACTGATTTGAATGTTTATCGTGTACTCATTACACCAAATATCTGCAAAAAGAATAAAGAATTCAGAAGAAATATTCTATAATATACTTGTTTTATGAAATTTTCCTCAGTGCAACATTTCAGACTGAAGTGTAAAACTGTAGTTTTAAAATTCTGCAGCTTCTACTTAGCTTGTGTTTTTACAGGCATTGAGAGTTCAAAGATACATATGTGAAAATGTGATCACATATTAGCCTGCAAAAAGCATCTGATAAAGACTGAAATGGTATATAAACCCTATATGATTTTATCCTTGCTTTTTTTCCAAATTATTATTTAATTAACTTGGTGAAAGATTAATAGCCCCAAATATAGATCATAATGTAAAACTACAAAAAAAAAAAAAATTAAAAAACCTATGAATCATCTGAAGTTATCTAACTCAGCACTTGATATTATAAGGAATTTTAAAAATCCTACAGAAGAACATGAACCCTAACCTACATTATGCAGAATTATGTAAATCAAGCAAAGAAGTAAAGAAAAATCATTCTGCAAATATAGCTCACAAGTTATTACAAAGCAATTAAATTGCTATATAACCCTCAGTAAAAAAGGGACATTAGATAATTAGAAATGCTAATGTTAAGAAAGTTTAGACTTTGCTCATATTTTTAACTGCTAATTGCTGCAACTAAAAATGAGGAATTCACTTTAATTTTCCTAACAAAGAGTTCAGAATTGAAACATATTTTGAAGCTGTCACTTCTGAAAACCAATGCTGAATCGTAAGTTTGGATGTGCAAAATACTATCTTAGATTCATTAATGTTAGTTTGTTTTTAAAGAAGAAATCACTCCCTCTGGACAAAGAGAAAAAGTCCTGTAAAACCATTATTTGAAGAAATCAAATTTCAAATTACTTAAGTCATTGATTAAAATTCACTATTACAATACTATACAATTCATTTAGTGCTATTGTATGGAAAGTAAAAAAAGGAAATTGAAAATTAATCACTACTGAATGGGAAATGAGATGGAGAAAGGCATGTTACAAAAAACATCCCAAAACCCAGAGCATGGCTACTGCAATAGTGTGATACAACTAGACTTTCCATAGATTTTACTAATAGACTTTGGGGACTTGATTTATAGGAATAAAGGGAAAGTAGAACTCTTTTGCATGTTTAGAATAGCTTCCAAGTAGCACACATTACATAGCGTACATGACTAAATAACAAATCATCACAGATTATCTGAACTCCTCCAATAGTTAATGTTCCTTACCATTTCATGTAAAAAGACATGTTGAAGTTGTTATTTCCAAAACAATTTCCATATTAAACTAGTGTAATACCATTCTATCAATGAATTATTGAAAATACATTAACAAATTAATCAAATTTTCTTCATGCAGTGTTAATATATTTTAAAATTTGGTAGTTAAAGTATATTTTTTTTAAAAAAAAAAGTATCCATCTCATTTTTTCCTTCCTTTTAACAGGACATGACATAAGACATTATGTCACTCCACAATTATTATCTGGCATTATTTCCAGGAAAAAAAAAAAAAAACAAAAAAGGATACTTATTGAAATGCAAGTAAAAAGAGGTATTATTTTGTGGGGAACCTAATTTGAAAAATAATTTTGAGATGTCACTTTGGTGGGATATTTTGGCATAATGAAGGAGAAAGAAATAGGAAAAACCTTCAGGTTGAGACAGTGAGAAATATTTTGTTTTACTCAAAAATGCAAGTTTTTTAAAAATTTCCTATTACTTCACCATCTACAAAAAATATTCAGGAACAGTAATTGAAAATTAAAAAGCTCAAAATTAACGTACATATTTTCAAAGCAAATAAAGTCTTGTAGGGTAAGCAGCTTAATAACAGAAACAAAAAAGCTGGTTTTTAAAATAATTGAAAGTGATTAAAAATAGTTTTGAATTTTTTCCTGTAGGTTTCTAATTCTGCATATGTATGAACTTTGTTAATGAATGATCATAGGACCTAAATTTAATTTGACACCTGGACTGGCTGTTATTAGCTACACAGTTGCATGGTTAAAGTCAAATTCTGCTATCTGCAAGATTTATTTTGTGACAGAAAGCTATGCTTCTAAAAAAACATAATTATAACAAAAGATATATACCTTACAGTATTGTAGAGCAGATTAACTAAAGTTAAAAGTGCCATTCTAATAAAATAAAACTCTACGTTTCCAAATACCTAGGAAGCCAACTATACTATCAACAGAGGAACATCATAAAATGTTTTAATGTAATATTTATTTTATTTAAGTAGAACATCATAATAAAAGCTAGTAGTATGCCACAGTCCACTTATTTTTGAGTATGAAATTACTTTCTATTTCCTGCTCATTAGAAAAGTCAAGATTATCTATCCAGGAGAAAAGATTGACATCAAAGGATTGGTTTTCCACTCACCACATCTAAGGTGCATTTTATTGTTCTAAGAAATTATTTAAGAGGCCTAACACAGAACTTTAATCAGATACACAGTTCCTGGTTCATTGATTGGCTGCTTCTGCTTCTTCTGGTGAAAAAAAAAAAAAACCAAAACAAAACAACAAAAGTCCTTTTAAAAGATTGTCCTCAGAGAGAGCCTGCAGTTGTACCTTCATTAGATCACTCTTCAAAGTAGTGTGGTGCCAGTGAGTTTCCATATCCCTAACTATTAGTAACCAGACTGTGTCAAAATCTGATTAATTCTGTGAAACTCTTATACAATCTGACTGTGCAAGTGCTAGCTCTTTTGACCTCAGTAATTTTTGTACCCGCAGTTCCTATACGTCTCACTTCTGATGTTCATTTTTGGTCCCCATTAAGATATTTATCCTGACGGATAAAGATTCAGTCAATCTATGGTCTCTTTTAGTTTGGAACCTCAGGAATCCTTAAAGAAACACTAATTAAAATTACTTATAAAAATGTGTGGAGCTGACTCATATATACAGCTGTAGCAAGCCGAGCAAGAGGCCAGCTTGGATGTCTACTAATAATTTAAATTTACATACCATATATATATTGATTGTTTCATTACATGAACATATTTCTGATTCTTAATTACTTATTATCATGAGTGCTTTGTATTTAACATAAAACCAAAATCACTGTGTAAAATGCAGAATGCCACTTAATTCTGCAGTGTTAATATCTTTACACTGAATCCCATTTGTGAATGCAGTTCAAGGAATATGACAATTTAGCAGTTTCTAGAACTGTCATACTGAAAACAAGGGATATTTATACTGTTTCCCATCCTCATTAAAATTATTTTTAAAAAAATAGATCCGTAGGATCTTACTACAATTTTTTCTCTTTTAAAATAGGGGAGAAGTTATTCATTTGAAAATCAGCAAAGGTTTCTATAAAAGTCTTTACTTTCTTAAACTCATTTAAAGAAGATTTTTAGAGACATGCAGAAGAATAATTTCCACTATAAAATTCGCTTGCAAATGTATCACAACCAGAGGATATCCAACACTTTCTCAAGGACATCTAGAAAACTCTTGATGGCCCTAGGCACCTTGAAGACTCATCAGGGTGGAGTCTCAGCCACAAGGAAGTTTTTAAGCCAAACCACAGAAAATCTTGACAGATCCCTTAAGGGGGGGTGTCCTGTCCCCTAGGCCTTCACAAACTGCCAGTTCCTGCACCAGATGTCAAGTTCACAACACTGAAGAAAAGAGAAACAGCAATGCATGGTCTTGTGATGAAAGCTTCTTCAACGTCACATCAGAGTTTTGACATTACTGCCACAGATAGAGGACAGACACTTCAAAGTCATTAAGATTTCAAAGATGTGTACTAAGAATCTTATATAACTGTGTCTTTTAATCCATACTCCATATCCTATTTTTAAGAAGAAAATTGAACTTTGATCACACAATTCAGATGTCTCTCTCCTCTGGGACCTGGAAACCTGACTTCTTAAGTTTTTTATCTCATTTACTTTCCCCAGCATAGGATATGATGAAACTTACTTGCAAGGCCTAGCAGAACACAGTCTACAAATTATTTGGTATTAATAATTTGGAACTCACCAGGATTCATCCAAGGATATTAAGGAAAATAGGCACTGTAGTTGCAGGGCTGCTCTCTATCCACCTTGAAAGACCTTTATATTCCATTAAGGTCCAGTAGTGACTGGGAAGAGGCAAATGTTTTACCTATTTTCAAAAAATTCACCCATGACATCTTTGAACATCACATCAAACTGGGGATCAACCAGTCCGCTAGGAAGGTAGAGCTACTGTTCAAAGAGTCCTTGATGGGCTACAGAAATGGACTGACAGGAACTTCATGAAGTTCAATAAAGATAGATGGAAAGTCCCACATCCAGAACAGATTATTTTGCACTGCTACAGACACGAACAATGATTGGGTATCACGCACATCCGCAGAAAAGGAGCTGAGACTTCTGGTGGTGTCAAGGAGTCAAACCTCACTGTCTTGGTGAGATCTGAATCCAGAGAAGTTAAATAGTTTTGGTTTGACACTATTTCCTGAGTTTAGCTCTCTGTTGTACTGTTATGCTATTTGTAATACTTGGGTCATATACTGAATTTTATCCTACTCTTCACAATCAATAAAAATTTACTCATTTTGTTAGAATCAAGTGCTTATTACTTATGAAAAAGATGGAGTACATCTAATTTGCAAACTGTGACAGTGATCCACAATCAGCTATCAGTATTATCCCTGTGAAAGCTTTTTTTAATCCAGTTTTAAAAAAGAAATGTAGTTTACAAATAGGGCTATTGATTTAAAAAATAAGGCAAGCTATCTATAGTAGTTAATATTTTAAAATATGTATCCAGCACAGAACAAGAGATACTGAATGGTTATTAATACAGAGGAAATCTTTAATGGGCAATGTGGATATTCTTCTCTTCAATTTCACTACCATAGTTTGTTTGATAGAAAGGGAAATAAATCTCCAATAAATCTCTCTAATATGCCATATCAAAATTTTAAATATAAGTTAAATCATATTTTAGGTAGAATCTGCAATATTTTCCTACTTTCCTGTTCTTGTTGCATTTTTGCTTTGTTTTCACACTTGTGCAAATAATTGTGTAACCACGAAGTCTGATATCCCACACTGTATTCTCTAAAGTCCATTCAGAAGAACTGTGTTCTCATGCATAAAGGTTTAGGAAATATGGACTGAAACTCTAATTTTCAAATCAAATATTTAAGGTTTATAAGCCTTTTTTGGCTACATACATTCCAAAGAACAATATCACCATATGCTTCAGGTACAAGGGAAGCTGAACTGTTTATGGCCTTCAATGTCATGAGCTAGATTGAGTCTATAACTGATATAGCTATTAATACATATGTTGTTATCTGAGCAGGGTTATACTTGGATGAGTCCTGACATCACTCTTGTGTACCAAGGAGTGAGAGGGAAAGGATCTTAAGACTTAGCTTTCTTTAATTTCAGTTCCTTTAATGGCACCTTTAAAGTTTGACATTTCCTGCTTGATAAAACCCCTGCCAGACATTTGAGTAGAAGAAACCACTGAAAGTCTGCATTAAGTAGAAAATGGGACAGAGTAATTAATGATGGTTGTGGATTTATTTCTTTCAAATAAAGGCCCAGAATCTTCATCCAATTTTTTGGAAGACTCCAGTCTTTTATAAGTGCTAAGTTCTCTTTTACTTTAATGTTAACATTCGGATCTAAATTTAGTACTCTGATACAGTGATTTTCCTCTGACTTGTAACCATCTATGAAAACTAAGACAAATTTCCAGACATGCCTGTTGGAAATAGTACTTTGCAGAATTTACTAGTCTGTGTGTCTCAGTGATGGAATGATATGACTTTATTAATTTTCTTGCCCATGTGCCAAGTCAGAGTCAAGGTATGTAGTTCTTTTAAGACATTTTTTTGTTTCCATTACCAAGTAGAACTAGGCACATTCGACTGCAAGCTTCATTGTACTGTTGGAATGCTGCCCTGGTAATTTAAAAAACACCAACAAATGTGTAAACCTAGCTAGTCAGAGTTCCCAAGAATACCAAGAAAGTGGAAACCTAAATGGCAGGAAGATAATGAATCGGGTACTTAGATAGCTTAAAAATGATTACTATTTCATTTTTAATTAACTGCAAGCTTGTCATAACTACAGAATCTGACCCAGATGCTGAGATGGAAACCTTGTAGGCAGATTTTACAAGTACATGTAGAAGCAAAAACTTACATTTAATGGCAGGTTTGTTACTACAACATTCACTCAAGATAAACTAAATCCAAATAATTACTCTAAGTCTAAATTGTAGAATTAATGGGAGAATTTTAGCTTTAAAATTTACATTGGCTGCTAACACCCTCTGTAAATATAAAAGATCAAAGAAAAACTTGATATAAATTATGTAGGACAGTAGCTTCCATTGAGAATTCAATATAACATAAACTTTTTATTTAACTTTTCATCTCATCGAGATCTTTTACCTCAAGTTGAAGTAATTTTCTTAGAGTTTAAAACAAAATGTAAACCCAAGTCTCCTGTCAACATGTTTTTATTACAGGAATATTTTACTAGGGTAGGAACTATGACTGCAGACCTTGATTTGTTTCCTTCTTTGTACCACATGTAACTTTCATTTTCTTGGACAAGTTCTCAATCAATGGTAAAAATACTTCAAATGTTACATAATTCATATTTTCTGGACTTGATTCATTCTTCCATTCTTTCATTTAAGTGTAATTGCATCCTGTTCCTTCCAACAGGAAAGTTCAAATACTAAAGTAACCAAGACTAATTAAAATTGTTTAAGGAGGTGTTAATACCAAGGCTAAAAGAAAAATACATGTCTTTCTGAGTCTTCCAGAAGTAAATAGCCACTGCTTGTTTAAGTCTCGGACAAATATTTTCAAAGTAATATATACAAATGTCTAGGATACTCTAAGGAGACTCAGGTAGCCCTAAACACCTTAAAGCAACAGTTACTACTATCTGCACATACACTACATAAGTCAGAACTACCAGCGGGTAATGCCTCTCTCATTTATTCCCCATTCCCCTTCGTCAGAAGAGCTAGTATTGTATTTACGTTATGTTTTCAGAAAAAAAATGAAAGGTTTCAAAACACTTAAGAGTAAAGACATGTCTTTTCCCTTTCCTTCTTTTTCTCCTCTCCTCTCCTCTCCTCTCCTCTCCTCTCCTCTCCTCTCCTCTCCTCTCCTCTCCTCTCCTCTCCTCTCCTCTCCTCTCCTCTCCTCTCCTCTCCTCTCCTCTCCTCTCCTCTCCTCTCCTCTCCTCTCCTCTCTTCTCTTCCTCCTCTCTTTTCCTTTCCCCCAAATCATTATGTATTTCAATGTCTAGGTGCACATTTTGCTATGGAAATATCATTCTGACTCACAGGAATTTAATTCAGTGATTGGGCAGTTTCATCAGGTGCTCCTCAGGAAACAGAGTTATGTTTTTTCTGCTGTTAAGCACCCTTATATTTTGCTTCTGTTTCCTGATCATTAAAAGCATCACTATCTATTTTGTGTGCTTGAAAATAAATCAGTGATGGTGCTCTTTTGAGTTAATTTTGGGGTTTGGTTCGCTTTAGTTTTGGTTTGTAATTAGAAAATCCAGACTTTCAGAAGATTATCAAACCATGCATCTATTGCATTCAGTGAGGTAACTCTCGTACTCAAATTTGAAATTGTCATAGTCTGAAACTTTGGAGTCTGAGAGACATATAATTTCTGACAAAAATAAATGACCTTACAAGTGACAAAATTGTTAGACACTATGTAATCAATAAGCCTGAATAATAACTGTCTAGAGTTGTGTCTATATTGTCATCTCGATTTCCTACAGAAATAAAAACTAATTGTTTTGCTGTGTAGTGTGTTTGTAGGATAAGACTCTAGTGAAACAGTGACATTTTTGCATACTTCGCCTTTGTACAGCTCTCCTTTCATCTGCATCCCACTTCAGCCTTAGATTCACTTAGACACATACTCCCACTCCCAAGAAATGACCATCCCCTCTTCTAACCATAATGGCTATTTCCTTTATGCACAGACCACTCATTCTCCAGTAGCGATCTGGCTAGAGCTGGGTAAGTTTACCAAGGAGCAAAGTAACCAGCAGAAAAAACAAAGGCTCTGTGATAAAAGCAAATCCATATACAGACAGTAGTAAGGGACAGGGACAGCCATTGAGCAACATGCCATTCACAGCTGGTGAGGCCAGGTTATGTCAGAGATTGACTGAACTTTGAATTTTTATTGGCACAGTTTACTGTGCCTGCCAGAAGTGAGCTCACTCAAAACAGGGGATTTAACTAAATTCCTAAAGCAGCTGTGGTTCTAGGTACCGCTGAACCACTAAAAACTTGCTTTGACCATGGCATCCTTTGGAAGACAGTACATTCATCCACAACTGGATCTACTGGGAGTGGCACTGCACATTGGCTACCATTGATCTCTAAATGCCCAAACCATTTTCTAGGGCAATACAATGGCAACCTGAAGAAGCCTCAAGGAAGTACCATGAAGCCTATACTTCTCCTGTCACAGAGAGGGATCATCTCTTTCTTTCATTTTTTGCCCTGCCTGCCCTTGTCTGATCCCTTTTATCTTGTAGTCTAAGCTACAGACCAGAACGGAATCATACATCATTAACCATACATCATACATCTACCACTTCTTTCATGCTTGTGCGTACTTCAGAGATCCTAATGCAGAATTGCAGAATTGTTACACAAGCATTCTTCCTGCTACAGTCTTCCAAAACAACAGATGTAGTCTAGGCATTTACATGCTAAATTGCATATTTTGGTCCTCACAGATTACTCAGAAGTCCGGGGAAGTATTAATGAAGCTGATACTAATGAAGATAGCCAGGCTATTTTTGCTTCTGCATGTACTTTAGACTGTGAATGTTGTGGGAAAGCTCCTTCAAGACACTCAGGCCCCAGACCCTGGATAATGCCACTGGGAATTACAACTGAAAGGAATTTCCATATCTGCAAGATGGGGAGAGGCTACTTTGACCCAGCAGGAAACATATTTGTTTATAGAGGGCAGAGAGAGCAGGAGCTCTGTTCACAAATGGAAGGTCAGGAAAGGGTAGAAAGAAAAAAGGACTATGACAGAAGAGAGTAAGTCTGCATCATCTGTCAGATGTTCACCAACACCACTGCCAAGGACACCACAGAAGTAGACTGAGAGATGAGTAGAGGTTGCAGAGATCTGTGAGCCACCAGTTCTCTACCCAATCTTAAAATAGTGGGGAAGATTCTTGGACACAAAAGAGTAATCATATTTTGCCAGTGTTTGGAGGAAGTAAGGTAAAATATTCAGGTTAGTACAACCTGCACTTTATTTGTGCTATTTCTTTTATTTGTTGCAGATTGGTTTGACTGAAAACCACAAGATAAGCATGTAATTAATGCCATTGAACAGGATAACAAGAATAGCTAAAGTTCTCCAAAGAAACATGATCATATACTTCGGATATAGAGACACAAGAGAAGCTAAAAAAATACAGTGTTTTCATCAGTCATCAAAAACTAAATATAAAACAGCCGTGAAATTCTGCAGATTTGCAACAGATTTGCAGAGGCACAGAATCTGAAGAGCTACTTGGCTGTCACACAGAAAGTTTTGCAAGAGCTTCTGAAATGTGTTTCATTACCAAATATTTTGTATAGGGACAGAAATAATGAACAGAAAGTTTTAGGATCACACCTAAAAAACATGGAGCAGTAGGGGGTTTTCTTTGCTGTTTATTTTTCATCTTTGTGGAGGAGACATGTGCTTTCAAATACCTGCTTGCTTATTTCACAAAAGGTTAATCAAGGCAAGGAGATGCATCAAGTTCTGTGTCTCTCTTACAACTGTGCAAAAGGGACCTACATACTTTTTGCTAGCCAGATCTACTGACAAAAAATATCAATATCTAAAGTGAATCAGAAGTCACTTTTAAATCATCCATTCTGCCAACTGTGTTTTATTATTTCTCTACATCATTTATAAATCATTTATAAAGTCTGTTCACAATAGTAACCATTTAGTTAAACAAACTAATCACCTAAAGTCTTGGGAAAGTTCAAGTACAGTCAATTAACACCACTGACGCTAGAGGTAGCATTACTTTTCTGTCAAGAAAATTGTCCTACTTTTCCTTTTAAGCTTCATGTGCTTTTATATTTTCAAATAATCTAAGTTTACAATCATATGTCATTTTTTTGCTGCTAAAGGAATACACAAAAACAGACTTCAAAGCCATCTTTGTTCTGCACATGCATATCAAAGAAAACATCTATTTTATTTTGCTGCATCAAAGGCTATTAAGTACCATTTTAACACTGGGAAATAACACAATTTGACATTCTGTGAACTTGATGTTCATCAATGTGCCTTCATTAATTCCTTTGCTAGATTTTAACTTTTTGAAGTCACATTAAAAGTTCAGATATTATATACACAGAGGTACATATAAACACATATATGTGTACATATATATAGAAATATATTTGCCTAATGGGCCATTTTATTCATAAAGGGTTAGAAATGTATAATTATGGTTGTCATTTGGTAAGAATTCTATAACAGATTATAATACTATTAATTATAGCTTGCCAGTTCTTTTAATCTACACAATCACCCCATAGCTGCTATGGCTTTCTGATTCTTTTCTCCCTCAATTTATTTATGGAAATCTTAAACCTTCATGAAAAGTTCTGACACTGAAGTATCTTAAGCTGTTGTTGAGGTTAATCAAAGTCACTTAAAAGCAATCCCTTAAAGCTCCTTCACTACAAAGCAAATGAATCTTTCTTCACAAACACATTTTAGAATAATGACATGGATTTAGAATCTCAAGTAAAGTGTGACCCTGATGCTCATTAGTGGAAAGATAATTTATACTTCTGGAGCTGCCTGTGGTGTTCAGAACAGAAAGTGTTATGTTTCAAAAACAAACTTTTCTATTCAGCTTGTCTCTTCCCCACAGGAGTACCATGTGGCCTTAAGAATTCTGATTTCTTCAGTGTTGCTTTCCATCTGACATGGAATAACTAACATTACATTGTTTTTGTGCAGTTCTGCTTATACATGGTCTGTGATGATGTAAGACATACGGTTCAGTGTTTCCACTTTGATACCCAAAGTACGGCCGGAATTGATTACTGTTTGAGGCAATCTCATTGGATGAAGGAAGATCAATTAGATTGGAACTTACAATCCATTATTGAGTCATTCTATTCTTTGCTAAATAAAGCACAGTGTAAAGCATGGATAATCAATGGCATTATGAGCATTCTTGATTTTTTTTCTACAGATGTTCAAAAACTTGTATATGTACACTCCCACAGACTCTGCTTAGAGGCTTAGGGACCCAAGGGTCCAGAGAACAAGTGTTACCAGTGAAAACTGAGGTAAAAAAAGTATTTAATACCTTATCCTTTCCTTTCCTTGACTATTTCCAGTAGGTCACCTCCCCCACTGAGCAATGGGTCCATCCCATCCCTAACCCTGCTTCTTCTGACAATATACTTAGAGAAACCTTTTATGCTGCCCTTCACCTGCTTTACTAGTGTCAGCTCCAGATGAGTTCTGGCCTTCCTCACTCCATTTCTACCTAACTGAGCAATGTCTTTGTAACCTTGCCATGCAGCCTGTCCCTGCTTCCACTATCTGCATTTCTTTTTCGTGTCTGACCACAGTCAAGAGCTCCATGTTACAGTATCACACAGTATCACAGTATGTTTTGGATTGGAAGGGACCTCGAAAGATCATCTAGTCCAATCCCCCTGCTGGAGCAGGAACGCCTCATCTTCTGCCATGCCTGCTTGACCAGAAGGGACAATTCTTGTTCCCTGAAGGGATGTGATTAAACATTAGCCAGCTTTCCTGGGCCTCTTTGCCCTCCAGGACAGTCTCCCATGGGATCATCCTAAGTGGTTCCCTGGGCAGCCTGAAATACACTCTTCTGAAGTCCAGAGTTATAATTCTGGTATTGTCTTTCTGACTCCTCTTAGGATCTTCAATTCCACAGCTTCTGCCATGAAAACTGCATACTAATTTGTTTGCAGACACTGTCCCCTGTGCAAAGGAGTAACGAAAGAGCTAATGGCAATTGCGTGCAGGTGCTTGTCACTTTCAGGTGAGGCACAGTCCACCAGGTCTCATGAAACTACAAGGCCACCAGAACATGCCCCAACAAAAGTTACTCAGCTTGTGACCACCATGACCACCACCTGCTCTGCCTTTGTAGCAAATAGAAGACGTACACAGGTGTCTGCACAAGTGTAGAGCAAAGGATTGTTTGCTACCTGCCACAGGAAAAAAAGCCCAACCATTGTGTTTTTAATTAAACCAGGACTGAAGCAGTTTATTATAGATTCACTAACAAGCAATCAGTTAATGACACATTCAGGAACAGGGGAGGATCAAGGAGGTGGAAGTGTGCAGGCACCTCTAACTACTAAATTAGAGAAAACCACTCCAAGGTGCAAAATGTAATAATCCTTAAAAAAATGTGTTTTCAGAAATTTTCTTCCTTGAAATTCTCATACTTTCTTTTCTTTTTCCTTTTTCAGTGTCAATGTTAAGTGCAAAATAGCAGGGATGAGTAAACTGCCAGTGGGTTAACTTGACAGGTAAAACAACGTCAAGGTCATGAGTAACCGGCTCTAACTGCTTTGTAGTTCAGCTGCTTTGGACTATATGACCTATGAAGCTACTCTCCAACCTACATGACTCTGTAATTCTAAATATATATGTAGATGGGCTAGAAATATATAGTTTACAGCAACAATCATATAGCAGTTTGACCATCTCTCATTATTGGCAGGTTTAATAAAGCAATGTTTAAAAGGATCTGGAGCCCTCTGTACTGTCAATTACATCATTATCAAATTTATTTTCATAGAATTTATACTCTCCATATACCTAGTTTATAGATATCATATGTGATTACATTATCAATGCCTGTCACTAGCAAATGCATCTGAATGAAAGTTTGCAGGATTAGGATTCAAAGGATGTATTTGTTTTGACTAATTTGCAAAATAAAGGTGTGAAGCAAAATCATAGGGATAGAAAGCTGATTACTTTGTGACTTAATACTGCCAGGCCTTAGCTAAGCAGCACTTCAGGATAGTTTGGGAAAAAAAAAACCTTCTTACACTACCTTCAGATATGAATTCACAGGAAAGGAGAACACATAAGTAGAAGATTTTAAAGTAATATATCTCTGTGAATGTATTTGTCCCCTCATAGTGCTATGTGCTGCTTCACGCCTTTGAATAGACTGTCAGATCTGGTCAGCAAGGTGTGTTGGATTAAGCTAAACCCTGCCTGCAAAGTACAATAAATTCAAGTATTATTTCAGCAGTAAGACTTATTCATGAGCTGCTCATAAACTGCTCTGAATGCAAACCACTGGAATTCCACAGATTTCTAAAACTATAAAATGCTTTAAACCAGCAGGTTCAGCTTGGCCTAATGCATTTGACATCACCCCTTTCAAGGAGCTGTGTACAGGGTCGCAGCTACTCTGAAGTAACAGAAACACAGATGAATCAGAGGGGAACGAGGGGAGGAAATCCCTGTTTATTTCCCTTGAAGTAGAAATTACCATTTTAATTTGAATTTGCCAATTTGAACATAGGTCACTCCATTTCACTCAGTTCATGTTAGATAAAGACACCCTACTCAAGGTTAGGCCTCAGTATTCAAACATCCAAGAGGTGTACACTTATATTATTTTCAGACAGACTGTTGCTGCAAAGTGATTAAAAATATATTTGTAAATGATAATAGAGAACAATCTTAAGTTAATATTAAATATATATGAACACCTACTTCTGTCACCAGAGTTGAAACTATCTTCCACAATCAAGGATTAAGAAAAGACATCTTGATTCTGTTTTGGTCCACACTCAGATGTGTACATTAACTTTGGATTAAATGATTGCTTGTTCTGTATCTTCCGATTAAATACCGTTTATTCTTACAGCTCCAAGACTGAAAACCATTTCCCACACTACTAAATATGTAAAGAAATCATAACTGACTTGCCCAAACTCTTACACATTTCAGTAATGTTACCTCAATATTATTTTTTGTTGGTTTTGGTATGAATCCAGACTTCTTTCCCATCTTCATAAATGGTTAATACAAATAACGTTGTAATCTTTAAATATTCAACTGTACTTTATACCAATCCTAAATGCAGGATACAGCTTGATAACATGATCTGGGATGTAATTTATGTTTTTGTGAGTCTCCCAGAAAACATTTTAAATTATTTACAATAATAAATACTGTCAAGTGATCTAACGTGTTGCATATGAAAAGACTGAATTAGAGAAAGTCTTACCTTAGATTCACTAAAAAGTGTTTTTTTTCTAGATATTATAACTTCTTCTAAAAAGAAATCAACCTACCTGACAAACACTAAGCAGTTCTTATCTAAGAAAAACTGAATACCTTCAGACAAATGCATCAGTCACCTGAAGAATATGTGGATGATCCAAATCTTAAACCAGTTTTGACTCTTGTGCAAACAATTACTACAGTTCATGTAAAGGTTAATATTCTATGCAAATTGCACATGACTAAGTGGCTTCATAAGCTTATTTTATATACATCATATTAGTTTATTATTATCTGTAAATCATTTTCCTTCAAAGAAGAGAAAATAAACAGGGAAGCTGAAACAAAGTACCTGAAAGCTAGAGGAAAACAACTGTGATGAGACTGTCTTTGCATATTACAGCTATATATCTATTTATAAATATTTCACCAGTAAATTAAAAAAAAATCATAATACAAAGCAGTTAGGTTTGCAGGATAGGTTAGAAGAAGAAAGCAGTAGTTTAGAGAGTCGTTAAATAGATTATGTACTTCTAAGTCTGTTCAGGCTGATGCAGACCTAAGATCCCCAGAATGGTTGGTATGAAGTGAGAGTGTTTAACGGTTGTCTTGGAGAAATCTAAAGGACATTTGAAATTTCAGAAAATAAAAATGGCATCATACTTTCCATCTTTAAAAGGTAATAACTAAGTTTATATATTTTAGACCTCTTCCAAGAAATCAATTCTTAAAAAAAAAATAATAATAATACTAGAACCAACTGCCTTAAGTACAGGGGGGAAACAGAGATGAGAAGAAGTCAGCATAGGTTTATCACAAACACATACTGTCAACCAATCTAATCTCCCTCTCTGACATGACAAGAGACCATAAGAAGAGAGGGAAAGCAGCAGATGCCATAATCTGACTTTCCTAATTCTTTTGATGTGACATTCTGACAAACAAATTAGAAAAGCACGGTGCAGACGAAAGGGGTGTAAACCAGCCAAAAACTGTAGTTGGAAAGTAGTTATTAGTAGTTCTCTGTGAAAAGGGAGGGCTATATCAAGAGTGGTTCTTGCAAAGTGAGGACCTATTTTTACTATTACTTTTGTGAATGGTAGAATAAAGGGAATACTTATGAAAGTGGCATGTGAAGTCCTAGGGAGGACTAGAATGGAGAGTCCAAGACAGACCAGCCAGAGGAGTGGTATGCAAGGAGGAAGCAGGACAGAACTCAGCACGTAAAGCACTCCATACCTGAGCAAAAGAAAGAAATTGCCAACATACAGTGGGGAGTAACCAGCCAGGTAGCAGTAGGTCTGAGGCAACGTGGGAATTTAGTACATGCAAACTGAACAGAAGTTGAAATGTCATCTCACAAAGGAAGGAGATCTCATACTGCATTTGTAACATAAAAAAGGAATCTTTTTCTCTCACATTAGTAGACTCATTAGAGTGCTGCATTTAGTTTTAGACATCAGCTGGAGGTAGTCAGGAGAGAAAAACATAGATGATTAGAGGCTTATAAGGTATCACTGTTGAAGAAAGCTTGAATGAATGATGCCCGCTAAGCTCAGGGAGAAGAATGAGGAAAGAAGAGGATGAACTTTCAAGGATAAAATGCTTCCAAGCCCATGAAAACCCAAACAAGTTTAACTCCAATAAGAAGAGGAACATAGAAATACGTATCCTAGAAAAGCTATGATTTTCCAGAGCTACATAAAGCACCCTTAAAAATGTCTAAATATGTTCTAACCTGGACTGAGAAAGATATACTTGATCCTGCCTTAGGGTAAGCAAATGCCTTGAGTGGGCTCTAGTTTTCCTTCATTTTTTATGACTGGACACCAGAACAGACATATAAAATCTTAATACCTGCATAATGAAGGAAGTAAAAAAATTCCGCAAGTTCTACTTGCAGAGAGTCCATGAATTCATTCCTTGCCAGTGACTTGAAACATTCAGTTTATACTGATTAATGGTTTTCATTATGTGGAAATAACTTGTGGAACTAATGATAATGCTAATTTTTGCATTTCAATGTTTTGAAATTACAATAGCATGGTAATGATGAGCCTCCTTACTTTGTGCACTTTATACAAGACATGCAACCTGTATAAAAAAATTTGTGATGCAAGTCAGCCGGAAAATAAAGTTACTCCCTATACAAAAAAATTTATTTTTGTCCATTTATGTCTGTTTTAGTCTGTTGTCAAAGTAGTTGTGCCACATGCAGAAAGAGCTAACTTGGTACAGTTAAAAATGTAAATCTACACAACTCAACACAAACTAATGGAAAAATCCCAGACATATTCCATATACACATTCCATCAATTCATTTTTCTCTAGTGATTATGGAAGTATCTGAATCTGAATTCATAAATGTACTCATTGTGGCTGGCGTAAATTTTCCTTGTTAGTGCCAGGAGTAGTTTCCAAATTTGTCTTTTAAGAGTAATAAATATGTACCCAGAAAGAAAAAAAACACACAGAACTTAAACTGAGTTTAAAAAAACCTTTGTCTGTGAGAGCTGAATACTTGTTCATTTCAGTAAATTTGTGACTACATGCTTTTATAAATACTTTCATGAAGCCTTGAAAGGTGTAAGGTCGGAATAAATACAACAGTGACTAAAGATATCTGGACAAAACATAGTTTATGTAGGCACTTATTGGTTTACACTTCCAATGTGTGAAATAAATCTATTTTTCAAGATATATTAAATAGCAATATAACTGAGTAGATACATCCTTGGTCTACTTTAAGGACCCCCAAAACTTGTCATTTTCATATCTATATTCACAAAATATGCATCGTCTCTACTAGGTGTTTAACATGTTACGCTGCTTATATGTGAGAAGAGTTTATTGCCTCTGTAAAATGGTACACAGACATATTTCTTTTGAGCTCTTCTGGATTAAAAATCTAAGCTGTTCCACAATATAGATCAAATATACCAAGCCAGCTCAATATTTGCTTACCACTCAGCTCTGTGCTGGTCTGCTGCTCTAACCACCCCAGGTTTCTTTCTCCTGGTTGTGGGCAGTGTGTGCACAGGTACTGTGGGTTCCCCTGGCTCGCAGCCAAACATCCACCCAGCTGCTCGCTCTCTCCCCACCAGGTGGGTAGAGAAAACAGCATGAGAAAAGTCAGAGATCAAGATGAAGACATGAAGATCACTCAGCAGTTATTATTGCAAGCAAAATAGGCTCAACTTGGGGAGAATTAATTTAATTTAGTGCCAATTAAAATACATTTGGGTAGTGAGAAATAAAAAGACAAACACTGAAACCCTTTCCCTCCCCCTTTCCCCAGCTCAACTTTCCTCCTTCACTTTTAGTTCTTCTAGCCCAGCCCCCAGCAGGACAAATGGATGGTGGGTTATTGGTCACTTTCTCTCTCCCACTCACTTTCCCTTTCTCACGCTGCTGCCATACTCCAGCCTGGGCTCTCCACAGGCCACCATTCCTCTGGGAATGTCCATCTGCATAGGGTCATGGCGAGGCTGCTGAGCAACCTCTGCTCCATGCACAGAGCACCTCCCTCTCCTTCTTCGCTGAACTTGGTGTTCGCAAGGCTGTTCGTCATACTTTTTTCCTCACTCCTCACTGTTCTCTGGTGCTCTTGCCCTTTCCTAAATATCTTTTTACAGAGGCAGCACCAGCTTTGCTGACAGGTTCAGCTCAGATCCATTGCAGAGCCATCTGAAACCAAGTGGAATCAGCTGTATGTGTCATGCGGTATATGCAAAACCTAAATCCATGTATTCCCCTCCCATTTGTGTAAAACTGAGAAATTATTCTCTTCTATAACCCAAGTATCCTCTAGTGTGTTTTGAACACGTCAGTTTCAATATGCTACTGCAGTTATCCACAAAGAACTACTTAATGTTATTGTTTTAATATTTGTCTTTTTGCTTCTCATTACCCAAATCTATTTTAATTGGCAGTAAATTGAATTAATTTTCCCCAAGTTAAGTCTGGTTTGCCCTCTACAGAGCAAAAAAAGACACTAGTAGCTGACTGGAAGATTCAGAATTTGTTCAGACTGAATTTTGAGGTAGATTACTCAACACCAGAATGTCTAATCTGACCAAAGCATGTCACAGATGCAAACATCAAATCACCATAGTGTTCTGAGACTGACCAACTCATTTTTCAAGAATGTTCTTTCCAAAATAATGACATTATTGGGGTCTCACAGACTTTAAATTTTAATCAGCAATACTGGGTAGAGTATCTTCTTTTTCCATGTACTCTGTTTGTGCATGTATTTTGTGCAATCTGCCAAAAGTGCCATACAGCTTTCCAGGTTTTGCGTAACTAGATTCATTGAGTTTATAACAGAGGAGAAAGGCTACATCTGAAACAAAGATGTAAAAATTACCTGAAATAACAGGATAATTCTTATCTGGAGCTCACAGTTCATTTGAAACATTGCTAAAAAATATCAGAAGATCCTACAACAGTTTTTCTGTTCTACCAGAGGGACCAAATGTTTTGATGTTGCTGCACCGATGTGTTTGTTAAATAACTCTCTTGCTACCAATATGAACAACTTAAACAAAGCCACAGAACAAGACAACAGTAATACTATGGATCAGTACAGCAAGTTGCACAAAGACTGGACTTTAAAATTAATGAGAAATACAGAATATACACACAAGGGCTTTGAATCTAGAAACCTAGCTCTTATCAGAATAGAACTCCATACAATAAAAAGAGAAACCAAAAAAAACCCAAGTAAACACATTCAATACAGAATAGATATTGTAAATAAAACTTCATTTAACTCACTGCTATGCTTGCAGAGCAGACCCTTACTCTTAGACGTGTCACCAGAGTAGCAAAATCTTTGTTGGTCAAACTCTTGGCTCAACCCATTCATCTCTGATTATGCTACAGGATCCATTATTTTATCCTTGCAGATTCTTATCCCTTTACCTCAGAAAATTCTTCCAACTGTGCATATGCAGGTTTTCAACAATGGAACCATCTCCCCACACAGGGGAAACACCACTCTAAGGCTGTTCTGCTTTCTCACAGTACACTGATTTGTGGAGGATACTCATAACATTAGAAAGGTATTAAGAAGAAAAAACAAAGAAGATTACTAGAAAGTAAAAAACCCTATAGTCTTAACAAATTTCCTCCCCAGGACAGTACAAGGCAAGGTAGTATGCGCAAGACTTTGATCCACTGCTTTTAGGGAGATTCTGGGCCATAAAATGCATAAAGACAACAGGAACTGTAAATGGGGTCTCACAAGCCTGATGAGCAAAACATTCTCCTGGAAACTGAAGACATCAGTGTCTGCAAGTCTTTCAGATTTGACAGAAAGAAGGAAAGAGTTTGTGAAAGATCCAACAAGAAAGCAAGCAGAGGGGAGGAATAAATAAATAGTAGGAAAGCCAAATAAATCTTCAGTGAACATCCTGTTAGTAAGCTCAGGAAAACTGAGTCTACCGACAATGAAGTAGAAAAAAGTTTAAAAGCCACAAACTGCCACAGGTGCAAAAATTACTAAAACTGGATTAAGATGAAAAAATTGATGAAGCACAAGATAACAAAGACTCACAATGTAGTCTTTATCAAGAAATAAAGCTACTTAAATAGGAAATGCGGTCTATTTATTCAAATACATGTAGAATAAATACAAGAACAGATGTAGCAATCTGATCATAGCTACTTATTGCCGATTAACTCCTTATAGGAGGTGCATGCTGATCTTTGTTTTGATTGTCTAATTAAAATTTATTTTTCCTTTAGCTCTTCTCAAAACTGTTAGTCTTTTGTTTGGTTGGTTGTTTTAGTTTTGTTTTTGTTCTTTTTATTTCAACTCATGACTATACTTCTTCACAACTTCTTAAGGAGAGGGGCTAGGGAAGAGAAACAGCTCCCCTGTCATTAGTGTGCTTGCTCCATCGTATCTGACACTTCTCTTTTATCTAGAGCTGATTCTCTCATTGTTTCATCTTCCACTTCCACACAACAACAGAAACCAATATTCAACAATCTTAAAAACAAAATCTTTTATATATTATTAACATACATCTTTGTACATATACATGAAAGATCTGTTACTTCAATAAGCAACTGAATTTTAGCATTATCCTGCTCATATTGTAAACTCACTCTGTGGCACTTCAACCTTCTCAAAAATCTAAGAACCTACAGAACTACTTGGTTTCTTTCATCATTTCTTTTTTAATTCCCTTACCAAAAGTTTTCTTGTAGGGATTTTAGGGTATGATTAACCAACCGATGCACAATAAATGTTTCATTTAGTAGTAGAGATTCATAATAAAGTTATAAGGTGAATGAAACAGCTACTGGATATTAAAAAAAGAACAACAATAAAAAAAATCTAAAAATAGGAGAGCTGCCATTCTTCATAATACTGGCAAAGTTACGACCTTAATATATATAGATATATTGTGAATATAAATACTTACACTCATTGTGATTGTAAAATGTCTTTGCTGGCAATACTTCAGTTCATTAGTTGTGTATAAAGAATTTTCACTGAAACATTCAAATTAATTGTAAAGAAACACAAGAACCTACTTTTCTCCCCTTGGTGGTATGTATTAGGATGCACAATTCTCCATAAAGGAGAGAAGCTTTATCTCTTCTGAAACAAGAGATAGCAAATATTGAAAATCACTGGAGAAATTATAGCCTATTCAAAACTGTTTGTCCACTGCTTTCAAATCAAAATATTTTAAGAAAGACTGGGCAGTTTTTATCATATGTTCCCCATTTTCTCACTAGCTCTTATTGTCATCTACAGATCTCCTTATTGATAAGTAGAGAGCTACATAACACACTGCCATGCTCCTCATTTACTACTGTCATTCCTAGACCAAGTACAAATACTAGTCATGACCTACTTTTTCAGAAAAGAAAGACATTGCCAGCAAGTCATCTCTGTGATGGATCTTTAACTTTGTCTTTCCTTCCGCACCAACAGGTTGTTACACAGTCAGAAAAAAATATTAAACATTATAAATCCATAGCTCTTGATAAATGGCAAGGTGTAAAGTGACATGAGGTTTTGGCGAGTCATAAGTTTTATTGCTATGAGATACTGAGTGTGTTTATGCATCTATTGTTAGCATTGTTTGAAGTTTTATTGTATACAGTGATACGTATCTAGAGTTCCCAGTCAGTTTTAGATACATTTACATTGAGAATTTAGACAACTTATGCATGTGGGAAATATGTTGGATTTATTTCTCTTAAGGCATTTGGGAAATTCCCTAGTCTAGGATGAATATGGGCTGGTATTAATATTCTTACCAGACAAGAAAGAATCTGAAGCTTACCCACAATTTCACACAATGTACAAGAACAAAATAAAATCCCGTAAGATGTTGATTTCGTTACCGCTAACTGTAGATCTGACCTATGGCTCAATCACATAATTATAATACTATTGCAGTAATATAAAAAAACTGAATACCATATTGGTATGTGTCTGGATGAATTAGTTCAGATGAGAGTTTATCACAAGATAAATCTGGAAGAGTGACACAAATGAGTGCATAAAGAATTTGATGTATTGATGTATTGCTTAGTTATTACCCACAGAAACCTGTTAATTCCCTGGCATTAAAAAAAAAAAAAAAAAAAAAAAAAAAAAAGCATACACATCTTTGAAATGTAAATGTAAGAAAACATTAAGGGGGATATTATGCTTCTTTCCTGCCCAAACTGAGGCACTTTTTTAGAGGGGTGAATTATTTGGGGCATAGAATGTGACTATATGATGTATGACTTCTTTTCTCACTGAATAGACCGTTTGCTGTCAATGCAGAAGTAAATTGTATACAATGTGAACCATCCGAGGGGTTCTGCAAATGAAACCACTTACGTTTACCTGCACAACATGTGTTCCTCATTCATGACAGCAAATCCGTGGTGTCAGAGTATCACATAATCACAGAATAGTTGAGGTGGGAAGGGACCTTTGGGAGACGGTGTAGTTCAACCCTCCTGCTCAAAGCTGCATCACATAGAGCAGGTTGCTCAGGGCCACATTCAGTTAGGTTCCAAATACTTCCAGCTGAGACTCCAGAACCTCTCTTGGGCAATCTGTGCCAGTGTTTGATCCCTCAGAGAGTGAAAAAAGCATTTTCTCTGTTTAACTGGAATTCCTCATACTTCAGTTTGCATCCACTGCCTCCTGTCCTTTCACTGAGTACCACTGACATATCACTGGCATCTAGACAGAAATTTCTTGATGAGAACAGCCGTTTCTAGGTTGAGTTGGCAGATATCTAATAGTATAAATTAGTGCTCCAGGAAAATGAGAGAGATGGAAGAGAGGCTTATTAGAACTGCTGAAGTTATTTTAGATGGAGGAACTTTCGATCTCTCTGCTAGAATTTTGAAAACATGAACAATTTGTTTCAAAAATGGTATCAGATTATTAGATCTAATGACACGATTCTTACAGCACTCAGCTTCTCATGGAGGTGATACATGATTGCTTGCTGTACCAAGTCCTGCTTCACTTGGCAGATGCAGTTAACAGCTTGAGTCAGTGTATCAGGAAGTCTACTAAATTTTTGTTCAGTCTCTGGTCACTGAGGATCCAAAGAACATTTTAAGCATAACACAAGGAACAAAATTGAGCTTTCCATTTTCTCTCTTACTTCAGCCTGAAACATTTAACCTTTTCTCATTTCACATAACAAAGTTGTGACAAATCAGTAGGTAACCCTGGATGTTACAGTAAAAGATCTTATTTTTCATAAAAAAAACCTAAGTTACTTTAGGATGGAAAAACATGATTTGCTACACAAGAATCTATCTTATCATTTTAGCACAGTTACTGTATATGGCATTTAAAATATATAAAATATCATTATTTCAAGGACACCAAATAAACATTGTAAGATATGAAACTTACCATGATGTCAACAGGGTTTATATTTGTATATTTATATACAAATTGAAACTGTAGGCTTGTACTGCCATGAGCTTTTGTGAAAGGGTTGTACACAACGCCTGGTATGTATATGTCCACAAATGCATGTGTTACTCCTATATTGATACTGTAAAAATTATGCTTTTCCAGGCTGTTAATAACAAATAGTAAGGATCCATGTCCTTTCAGCAGACTGCAAATGACTTCAATTTTTAAATCATGTATCTACCAAATGGCATAACGTATCAATCAATAGCTTTTTCCTATTTGTCTTCATGCAGACTATAAAAATATATCTAAGCACAAGCAAGAACTGCTACACTTATATGGTCTGTTTCTTCCAAAGTGTAAGAAATAGATATGTAGATCAAGAAAAACTCGAAGGGGTTGTTTTTTTGCTTTTTCCGCAGTGACCTACAGTAGTCGATGAAATTTTTCAAGTTTTAAGGTGAATAAAAATTGGATTTGTTGCATGGGTCATAGGATTCTCTGCAAGCTATGTTCTTAAAAGCCATTGGAGAGCAGTATTTTCATGCCCTTACTACACTGTATACAGCATTTTTTTTAATGATGTTTTACAAGCTGATAAGACATGATGGTTGATGCTGATCAAAACAACCTTTAATCTGATATACTGAAGAAACCATGCCAAAACTGTTCCTGTTTTTAAGGTCATTAAAAGAGTTGTGCATGCTTATAACCTAACATCAGACTTGAACAGTATTTCAGATTTGTTGGCTTTTTCTTTTCCACAAATGCATGTTATTGTCTTTTAAAGACCAACATATTCTCTAATGTATTTGCCAAGTCAGTATTTGATTAGAAATGGTTGATACTTACTGTGCAACAAAAAGCATGGAAACAGCTGAAAATAAGGAAATGCGGTGCCATGAAAACAGCTGGAGTGACACTCTGTGGCTCTTTGAATTAAATCTGCTGCAACCACACTCTGTAATAATTTAATATCAAAATTAAAATGTGTTAGCTTTTGGAGGTTTTTTCTGTTTCTTCCTTACCTTCCACTAATAAGACAGAGAAACTTGAAGGATGTGCATGAGGGAAAATCTCTTTTAATTTATGACTTTCTTTATCCTCTATCTCTGTAAGATTTCCACTCACACTTACTTGCATAAATGGAAAATGATTGAGCAGGAGTGTGAAGAAGGATTATTGAGATTATTGCTGCTGAGAACTTGTGTGTACCATTGCCTTCCTTAGTGACCACTGAGATGTGCTCAGGCACAAAAAGGTAGGCTGCTCAAGCTTAGTAGACTAACTCCAGCATGACAGGCACTGGAAAAGTAGTTCTTGCTTTTCTCTAAAGGCTGCCACCCTAGCAGGTATTTATTTGGCAAGTGCTCTGAGTTTGATCTGCTTGCAGAAAGGTTTATTATGACCATTATGACTGTCATCACCATATTGTCTGTCATCTGATCAAAAATAAAAAAGTAAGAAATTAGAAAAGTATGTCTTTAGCAAAATTCTTTCAGTTAGATTATAAATACCCTGACATGCATTATATGTTGTATCACTATTAAAGATAGCATGAAGACAAGCCAGCGAAGACTTCACAGAATCACAGAATAACAGAATGTTAGGGATTGGAAGGGACCTTGAAAGATCATCTAGTCCAATGCCCCCGCCGGAGCAGGAACACCTAGATGAGGTTACACAGGAAGGTGCCCAGGCAGGTCTTGAATGCCTCCAGAGTAGGAGACTCCACAACCTCCCTGGGCAGCCTGTTCCAGTGCTCTGTCACCCTCACTGAGAAGAAGTTTCTTCTCAAATTCAAGTGGAACTTTTTGTGTTCCAGTTTGTACCCATTACCCCTTGTCCTCTTGTTGGTTGTCACCGAGAAGAGCCTGGCTCCATCCTCGCCCTTTATATATCTGTAAACATTAATGAGGTCACCTCTCAGTCTCCTCTTCTCCAAGCTAAAGAGACCCAGCTCCCTCAGCCTTTCCTCATAAGGGAGATGCTCCACTCCCTTAATCATCTTTGTTGCCCTACGCTGGACTCTCTCCAGCAGTTCCCTGTCCTTCTTGAACTGAGGGCCCCAGAACTGGACACAATATTCCAGATGTGGTCTCACCAGGGCAGAGTAGAGAGGAAGGAGGACCTCTCTCAATCTACTAACCACCCCCCTTCTAATACACCCCAGGATGCCATTGGCCACAAGGGCACAGTGCTGGCTCATGGTCATCCTGCTGTCCACCAGGACCCCCGGGTCCCTTTCCCCTACATTGCTCTCTAATAGGTCATTCCCCAACTTATACTGGAACCTGGGGTTGTTCCTACCCAGATGTAAGACTCTACACTTCCTCTTGTTATATTTCATTAGATTTTTCCCTGCCCAACTCTCCAGCCTGTTCAGGTCTCACTGGATGGCAGCACAGCCTTCTGGCATGTCAGCCACTCCTCCCAGCTTTGTGTCATCAGCAAACTTGCTCTATTCCCTCGTCTAAATCATCGATGAATATATTGAATAATACAGGCCCCAGTACTGACCCTTGAGGCACTCCACTAGATACAGGCCTCCAACTAGACTCTGCCCCATTGACCACGACTCTCTGGCTTCTTCCCTTCAGCCAGTTCGCAGTCCACCTCATTACCTGATCATCCAGACCACACTCTCTCAATTTAACTGTGAGGATGCTGTAGGAGATTGTCAAAAGCCTTACTCAAGTCAAGGTAGACCACATCCACCGCTCTGCCATCATCCATCCATCTTGTTATGTCCTCATAAAAGTCATTGAGGTTGGTCAAGCATGACTTCCCTTTGGTAAAGCCATGTTGACTGCCCCTAATGACCCTCTTATCCCTGATATGCCTTGAGATTGCACCAAGGATAAGTGACTTGTCCCTGAGGTGTTTACTTACCAGTTCAGAAAGACATTCCACAGCCATTTCATCACCTCTTCACTCCTGTGAAGTCCTAACTTTATTTATTAAAGAAAACGAAGTGTAGGCTTTCTGCCACCTGACACTAAGGGGGCACCTTTACCCTGCCAACTAAAATACCTTCACTTTTTTCAGCCTCAAGCTACTAACAGGAACAATTTTTGGGAAAAAAAAAGTCAATGAAAATTTTTCAGTTCATTTCATTACAGCTAAGATATTGTCTCCAGTTTATATAACATGCCAGCAAGCAAGTATAGTTCTAGCATATACTCTCCTAACATCCAAAAGTGACTGCATTTTAGTTCATATAAGTTCTTGGATATCTGTAATGCGAGTATCCTCTGTGTTTGCCAACAACGAGTATCTTCTGTGTATGCCAACAAAACAACCATGAACACAGAGTATATTTTCACCATAAATCATATTTGTGAAATTCAGAAACACAGATTATTTATATTCTTCTTTTCCAAAGCAAACAAGGAGTGACTGAATATATAAACATATGACTGTATATATAAATATATTATACTAAGTTTAATTTCCTGTTGTTACTGCATATTGTAATTTCCTAACATGTAGCAAAATACATCTGAGAAACCACACTTGTTAGGCAATCACTTCTTTTGCATAGTCACCCTGATGTATCTCTAAGTGTACTGGTTTTGGTTTTTATTAGAAGTCTCTCTCTTCAAGTGGTTGGTAGTTGCCCATTTCTGTACTGTCTTGAAACAGAACTTTCAGGCAAACTTCATGTTGCCTTGATATTTGAGATTGAGTTTTTGCCTGTAATTTAATTCTAGGTCTTTCCTCGATAATTCAATAATTTATATGTAAATGTAAAAGTATTTCTGGAATGTCAAATGTGCTTGTTGAAGTACCTTCCCTTTAATCACATTGGATTAAAGCATCAAGAAACTTAAAAATCTTTGGGCAAATATACCTTTAAAATGAACCTTACTTTCTAAAATGTATATTCAGTCATAGCAGTGGTGAATGTGGGAATTTCTGTAATTAATGTCACTGGTATATTACAGATTCTCCGTGCATGGATATACAAGTAGAATGAATTTATATTACATACATATAATCATGATTGCTGAAAATGACTGTAACCTGAACATGAACAATTTTGACTGAAATTCATAGTAGGATTTTTTAACAATGCGCAAAGGAATACTTAAAGCCAGGAATTAACCTATCATCTGCCCAAATACATTGACACTGTTAGAAGACTTAGCTTATCATATTTCCTGCCTACTAATCGACTAAAATTGTTAAGTTAATAAGAACAATCCTTTGATTTTGTTAGAAGTATATGCACTTGTCAATAATGAAACAACATAAAAATGAATTTACAAATCATAAAAATGAAGTTATAAATTTCCAGAATTTCATTACATAAATGATAGATTAGGACCTTTTCTTTCTAATTCAGCATGGGAAAGCACATCCAGAAAGTCAGTGCCAGTAGAAAAAACTCAAGGTACAGTATAATATATTTTTTCTCATATGTTTCTTGAAAACAAAAATTCATGAACTCTTATACTATGCCAATAAAATTGTGTTATTGAATATCTGATATTCCAGTACAAATCCTTCTGAGAATAATGTATCAGGCTGCAGTACAAACAAGTACATTTGATAAGATGTTAGGTTATTATTGCTACTGTAGTTAATAATGCTATCAATAATCTACACTTCATCATTTATATACATTTCAAAACAACAAAGTTCTATATTCTTATGGATTAATGTAATAAATAATGGCTTGATTTGGTGAGGTAGATTCTCAAAATAATAACAAGAAATAAGCAGTTTTAAATTTTGAGTGTCTGTTTGATATTCTCAATTAACTTTGTCCAGGAACTAGTAAACCAGGGTTACCACTGGTCACTGCAAAAACTATGTAGTAGTTCTCAGGGAGGTGATTAACCTTACAGCTGTACTCAAACTTACAGTTGATAGCTATTTCCCTATTAATCTATTTTCTTGAAACCAAGCTTTTATTGTTTTTTGGTTTTTGTTTTTTTTTTTTTTTTTACCTCTCACTATTCTTAAATATTGTATTGTCTGTAATTAATTTCCAAGGCAGGCAGGTGTGATTTAAGGCCATCTGTACTTTGTTCCATTATCATAATAATTGTGAGAATTGATCAGTCAATGCTTGCAAATCTACTGAGGTACTTAGCTGAAAGACAGTGCTGCTATATAAATTTGTATTGTTTGTTCTTATTCTCGTATAATGCAGGCAGAAGAATAAAGAAATCCAGTAATGAAACAACGAAGCACTTGGTAATGTCATTACTGTAAAATATTGTAGTGTTTTGGTGGCTTAATTCCTTCTTGCTTAGTCATTTTTCCACAGTAATTGGAATTCCAGTATACAATGAACTAAATCTCCTGAGTTTACTTAGCTGGATCTGTGTTCACAGCCACACACTATAGTTTTCATTAAAAGGACAATGACAAAAGTCATATGTTATCTTGAGTTTTGATTTTGCACATAATGGAGTGGCACAAATCCCATTACTCAAGCAACATCTGCCCTTGGTCCCTTAATCAAAATCTCCCACATCATTCTCTTCCTGTAAATCTTCAAAGCACAACAGCTTGTGAGTGTTCTGGGGAAATACAGTATTTCCCTCAGGCAAACAGATAATTTGAGGTCCCTTCATAATCAATTAATTGTGAAATGTCTTCTGTTTTGCTGTATGTACCTCTTCCGATTCAAGAAGCTACATCAGGGTTCTCAAGCAGTAAGAGGTCACCAAAGAGGAAAGACAGCAAGTATAGAAATTCCAAACAAAACCAAAAAACCCCACAGGTGATGCAAATGGCATGTACTTGCCAAGTGATGAAGCAAAGAATTATCCAGGGGAATCAGCTGGTGCTGAATAACAAACATGCAAAATGTTGTCTACCAGCAGATAAATACCTACAGGAAGGAAAGCTTCTAGCACTCCATTAGCTGGCAGATTCCTACTAATAGCAGACAACAACACAAAAGATAACCAGAAGTTAAACAATGAAAGAAAACCTCGTCTTGTTTCTAGAATGCCTACAAGAGTGTCAGACAGTCCTTTACAGGAGATAGATGAAGCTACATATATGAATCAAAAATACTGTCATAATTTTATTTATATTTCAGTTTCAGTAAAATACCAATATTGAGCTCTGTTTAAGAGTTAAAAAAAATGGGGAGACATTTTTATTTAAACAAGGTATTTAGCTTTCTAATACAAAAAATCAGTTTCATGTGGATTAAGATTACAATCTAAGCATTTAGTTTTGAGTCTCACTTCATAAGATATCTCTCCTGCCTTATCATGCAGGGTTACAAACACGTGTAATTTTAATGCATATATTTCCTCCAGTTGTGCAACCTAATATAACTAGCATGGGTAGTAATAGAAGTGAATGTGTGGCTTTCAAATGTGCTAAACATCACAGTAAAAGTATTCCAGAGACTATGATACATACACAGCTGGCAAATATACAGTAAGGAGCATCACATCATATCTGCACTGCTTGAACTTAGAATAATTGCACACTTTGTTGAGAAGTTCTCTAAGCTCTACTAGCACTGAGGAACTGACCAATGCTATAGTCTAGTTTTGTCATTGTTTCTAGTGCTGCACAGTAAATAAGCTTCCCTCTGGTTGTGTCTGAATATAATACAATCCAGCCATAATAAATTGTATGAAACTGTATATGTGTATATATGTAAGTATGAACTGTGTTACGGGTGATTTTTGTTTTCATTCTGGAGAAATAAAAAACAAACAAACCAACAAACCAAACCAAACCAAACCAAACAAAAAAACCCACGCAACCACATTTCATGATGATGGTAATCAAACACTGGAACAGGTTACACAAAGCAGTTGTGGAATCCCCATTCTTGGAAGTATTCAAAACTTGACTCAATAAGCCCTGAGAAACCAATGTCATTTCACTCACCTATTAGCAGGAGATTGGATAAGATAAACCCTGGAGTTCCCTTCCAAATGAAGCCTAAGAAGCTTGGAGTGCATGTAAAATCACTGAAACTTTTTCCCTATTTGATATCTACTGTGTTAAAGTTAGCCTCTGATATAAATAAGGTGAAAATCAGTACCTGCTACAGAACACCCAAGTAAATTGAGCCTTCCTTCACTATACACTGATTCACTAAAATATGTGAACTGCTAAAATTGTGCCCACTGTAGAAAAGAACTTGGTGAGAACAGTAAAACCAAATTGTAGAGAGATCTATGGGTCTATGGTCATTTAGAAATTCATCAAAGTTGAAATTTGAAAACAGGTTCATTCTAAAGATCAGAGTCTCACAAGAGTGGAAAACCAGGGTCATTGCATCCAAAATAGATCACTGAATATATACTGACAACAACTTGGAATTTATTAAGCACTGTACACACAAAGAACTATATGCATTTCTTTTATCCAAAGACCAATGATACGCTTCTAATACTTACTAATAAGCAAGGCAGGTATCTTTAAAAATACATGCACTGTCCTCATTTACATTTGGCCATTTTAGGAAAGTTATCTACTGCTGCTAGTATTACACTATCTGATTACAACAACATAAGCAGCCTTAACACTGACAACAGTTTTAAGAGTTGTTTTCATCATTATGTTAAATTTTCTTCTAGGATGGCTTGATGAAACTGTGACAAATATGTGTTTGCACTTGATTGCTCATATGTGCCAACGTATTAACATTGTTAATACTATGTAATAACATTGTTAATTATAGTTTTTTAGCCTTATCTTCTACTAAATAGATCCCAGTTTCTGCCTCTCTCCATATGAGAAACATCAACAGAATGCAGTAGAATGCACTGCAAAGACACACAAGCTTGTCTCAAAGAGTCTTGTGTTCACTTTTAGGAGTATAGCATTTGATGGAAATACTAACCTATAACCCCGGGGAGAACCAGCCTCCGGCATCCATCTACACTGGAGGCAACCCAGCTGGAAAGGAGGTTTGCAGAAAACCACCTGTAAGCCCTGGTGGACAGCAAGTTGAACATGAGCCAGCAATGTGCCCTTGATACAAAGAAAGCTAACAGTATCCTGAGCTGCATTAGGATGAGTGTTAGCAGCAGGTCAAGGGAGGTGATCCTTTCCCTCTATTCTGCAATGATGAGGCCACAACTGGAGCACTGTGTCCACTTCTGCGCTCCCCAGTACAAGAAAGATACAGAAATACTGCAGAGAATCCAGTAAAGAGCCACAAAAATGATGAAGGGACTGGAGCATCTCTCCTATGATAAAAGGCTGAGAGAACTGGGACTATTCAGCCTGGAGAAGGCATGGCTCAGGGGGACCTTAGAGGGTACAGAGAAGACAAAGCCAGGCTCTTTCCAGTGACAACCAGTGACAAGACAAGAGGCAAGAGGCACAAAATGAAACACATGAGCTTCTATCTGAACATCAGGAAACAATTTGCCACTGTGAGGGTGGTTGAGCACTGGCATACATTGTCAAGAGAGGTTATGGAGTTTCCGTCCTTGGAGAAATTCAAAAGTGGTCTCAACGTGGTCATGGGAAATGGGCTCTAGGTGACCCTGCTTAAGCAGGGCAGACAGACAAGATGACCTCCAGAAGTCCTTTCCAAACCCAGCCACTCTGTGATTCTATGAACCTCAAAACTTAATTAATTAATACAAGGCTATACAGAGCTAATAAACTTTGCCTCTCAGTAAGGTTTATTATCTAAAGTGTCTGGCAAAGCAATGAGTATATTGAACAATATTTTTTTCCTGCCATCCCTCTTAGCAATATAAAGTCTGTCAACATCTGAGCTTTTATTCCTTCAGAGACACAAAGTGTCTCTTAATATTCCTGTCTAACTTTCACCAAATAGAGATGTTTGGTTTTTCTGTTGTCACACTCGGATCTTAACCTGTAATTACAGCAGAACACTGAAGAATGACATGAATTTAAAAAAGTAAACACTAACCGTCACTAATTTGTTCTAATTTTGGAAAGTCCTAGTTTGGATATGAGCATAGACTTCAGACAAATATTTATTTTGAATTACAATCTCCTGTTTGGCATATGTGAGGCAGGTGTATTTCATGGACCTGAACTTTTAAGAACCTTTGGATACCTGGTGAAACTGGCACAGTTCAGTCACGTCCTTATCCCACTGAAGTAAAGTGATCGCTGCTCTCATTAGCTGTTCTTGTTATAATGCTTAGAGTGCAGCTTTATTAATTTGTGTGTATTTTTGTAATATAAAACTTAAATGCTAAAATTGTAACTTTAAATTGTGGCTTGCCTCTGGTTTTATTTCAAGATGAAATTTAGAGCAGGAAGATTCTATCCCAGTCCATAAAATCAGAAATGAAAAATCTATCTCCCACAAGGTCTTTTAAACTAATACAGTGTTCTCCACTCCTTGGCAAAACCTCTGGTCTACTCGTATCATACCACGTATGTCACCCTGCTATCCATTTACATATATTCTAGTTACAGTTTTGGAATTATGCCAGAACCCATCAATTATGACTGCCACTTTTTGAAGTCACAATGCTCTTTATGATGGAATGCCAGATTAAATCCAGTTGGACCCTTCTTGCCACTTACCACTGAATTTTTATTTTGATTCTGTCCCTTACTGTTAATAATTCTTGCAACAGAATATGCCAGTTACTTTTTTTTTCTGCATGAATATGTGCATAAACATGCAAATGTATGTGTAGCTATTCCATTTTAAATGGTTTTATCTTCATCGGTTATCTCTAATTGTTCAGGTTTCTACTCTGAATCTGAAGTGCTCTACATATGCTGTTTCTTATAAAAGTATCCCTCAATTAAGCTCCGTGTTCTTATATCCATCACTATCTTAATTGTTTCTAGATGTACTCTATCATCATAGTGTAATGTGATCCAAAGGCTCAAATACTAATCTGTTCCTCTATTCTTCATTACAAAACACAGTTTAACAATTTGAGCTGGCTTTAATTTCGAAAGGCACTTTATAATCCCTGGTGTTCAAACTGAATTATGTGTAAAATCACGGTGGTTTAGTTGCATAGTACATGAATATTCATTTTTTTTTAATATATATATATATAAATTTTTTGAAATTATTATTATAAAGAATTATAAGAATGGCTATATTGAACATACACTGCAAAATACATCTGACCTATATTTAATACAGTATAATAAAACAGCTTGATAAAATGCTGTAAAATATTGTAGTATATCTCTGAAATCCTGGAAATATTTTTTAAATCTATTTTTAAAAATATTTTATTTTAAAAAATAAAATTCTAAAAATATTTTTGCAAATTGTCTTTCAATAATGCAAAATTTAAATATTAACCATTCAATATTGTTATTGTAGTCACAACATTTGTTTTATCAGGATTCTTGCTGTTTATTTACACAGAATTCTGTGGGTAATTTAAAATTTGAGTTTAACTTTGATTGCTCTACTCCAAACCACTGGTTTCAGAATTCCACAATGTGAACTTCTTCATCTTAAAAGGAACATAAAATGCTAAGCAGAAATTAAATAATTAAAGGCCAAAGACAGTTTGTTCTGTAGTAGGTCTTTGTTCTAAAAATGGTACAGGTATACACAGATATGCATGTAGACCCTAAAAGTAAAATGCTGCAGTTGCTTTTCGTTGCTTAATTTAATAAGACTAAAAGATTAAGGATATAACCAAAATAATCCTGTTTCAGTGCATATTTGAAATATCCTAACCACCATTTAGTTTAGCTGATCTAGAACTGAATCATCAGTGAAGCAATATGTCAAAATACCAATTATGATTTTCCACAGCGGACAATAGTACTTTCCTGAATTAAATGACTCCACAGCATCAAGTTTCCTAGAAAATAACTGCACCTCAGATTCTATTTCTTAATGCTTTTGCCCTTTTTTAGGGCACAGACACACCCAAAACCCTGATGTGATCTCTTCAACAGATCTACAGCTCTGGGTGGCAGCTGTGCACAAACTTACACTTTAGCTTCTTTCCTTCTGAAATCCACACAGAAAAACCATGCAGCATTCTAGTTTAGATGAGAATTTGTATTTATTTTCCATAAATAATACTTAAAGACCCTTGGAAAGAAACTTTTTTTTCAGTTAATGTTCACTGGTTATGAATTATGGGAATCATAATTGTGACTCAAGTGAATACATGAGTTTAAAGCAGAATGCTGCTCATAAACATTGTTTTCAGCTCTATTTAAACTACTTATGTCTATAGGCAACTTCAGTGTACTGCTACTACAGATGGAGTGCCCAGGCTTCAAAAGCACTGTGCAATAAAACAGTATGATATATAGACTAAAAAGAACAATTCAGTCTTTAATGTGTGAACTAAGTAATGTAACAATGAATCCATGGTGACCATTCAAAACGAATTTCAAGAAGAAGAACAGTTTATTTTCTTCATAAAAACCTGTGAAGCATTCAGATTGAATAATGTAAGCAGAATGCCGCAATATAAATCTTCTTCATTTATATCCAGGGCTTCATTATGCATATTTTATAGTACTCCACAGAACTTTAATTTACAGATTTTTGGAACTTTACCAACCTCAAAGAAGTGCTAAACATGCCTGTTGGAACATTTAACCAAAGTAAGTCACTAGAGATTTCCCTAATGAGTATGGAATTATCATTTATTTGCATTCTTAGTAGATTTAAAGCAGTAAGGCCTATTAACAAGATAATGGTAAATGCTATATGAATGTCAGTCTTCAGCAAACTATTCACTAAAATGAATAACTCAATGTACAAATTTCATAGTATGTAACTAAATTGAGCCAGCATTTGCTCAGCTCATTTAGGTAGGTAATTTGACTCAAAATGACCCGTTACTGAATAATGTGCGGCTGAACCGGCTCAAGCAAATAACTCTAATAAAAACTCTAGAATGCATTTCTAGTCTTTGTCGACCTTTACTGTTAATTTTCCTAAATATTGAGCAGTAAGAATACAGAATGAAATATTAATTGCCATTACAACCTCTGTATATAACTAAAAATATTTTTGCTGATGAAGGCATATTAGTGAATTTATTAATTTCTTTACAAACCTTCCCACTGAAAACAAATCGTAGTCTGACTGGGCATTACACTTCTACAGATTGGAAATGCTCTATCTTCGTTTCAGCTCTAGAAGCAACAGCTTTTAACAGCTTGGGATAAGGGAAACTTGATGTGAGAACCCAAAGCTGACATCTGTTGATGGGGAAACAGTTATTTCTATTATAATATTTAATTATAGTATCCATCTTAGTGGCATACACTATCTCTCTAGTCACATGTGCACTGAAATGACTAGTGTCTCTTACACCACCCTGTGGCAGGTGCACCTTACCCCCACCCCGCCTTGAAAGCATGGGAAACTTCTAGACTGATAAACCACTATGGTCATGTATACACCCCTTGGTCAACAGACAGGGCCTTTGGCAAATGAAACACCTCAATTGAGAGAAGTTTCTAGACCACTGAGCATATATGACTCCTGCTCAATTCAAGTTAGGGTATAAATGAGGCCCTGCAAGAAGTCCGCAGTTGGAGACTCTCTCACTGTGTCACGGATGCTGCCTAAGGAAACTCCTTGAGGTTGAGTGCCTCATCTTATATGGGTGAGTGAGCATTTTTCATCATCATTTAAAGTTCTGTGGATCCCCTGAGCCTGAGCTGGCTGTGTAGTAATTGAATTCCCCTCAGTATCTCAAACCTGTGCTTTACTGAATGTTTGTTGGAGCATAAAGTACGCTCTTGTGCACTTTTACTTCAGTAAAGCCTTTGACACTGTTTCCCATGCCATTCTGCTGGAGAAGCTGGCAGTTCATGACCTGGATGGCCATACTCTTTGCTGGGTAAAGAACTGTCTGGATGGCCTGGCCCAAAGATTTGTGGTGTATGGAGCCAAATCCAGTTGGTGGCCGGTCACATGTGGTGTTCCCCAGGGCCCAGTATTGGGGCAGTTCTGTTTAATCTCTCTATCAATGATCCGGATGAAGGGATTGAGTGCACCCTTATTTAGTTTGCAGATGAGTTGGGTGGGAGTGTTGATTTGCTGGAGGGAAGGAAAGCTCTACAGAGGGACCTGGAACAGCTGGATCATTGGGCTGAGGCCAACTGTATGAAGTTTAACAAGGCCAAGTGCTGGGTCCTGCACTTAGGTCACAACAACCCCAGGCAGTGCTACAGAATCGGGGAAGAGTGGCTGGAAAGCTGTCTGGTGGAAAACGATCTGGGGGTGTTGATTGACAGCCAGCTGAATATGAGCCAGCGCCATGCCTATGTGGCCAAAAAGGCCAAGAGCATCCCGGCTTGCATCAGGAATATCGTGGCCAGCAGGACTAGAGAAGTGTTTGTGCCACTGTACTTAGTGCTGGTGAGGCCATACATCGAATACTGTGTTCAGTTTTGGACCCCTCAATATAGGAAAGACACTGAGGTGCTGGAGAGAGTTCAGAGCAGGAAGACGAAGCTGGTGAGGGGCCTGGAGCACAAGTCTGATGAGAAGCAGCTGAGGGAGCTGGGGCTGTTCAGCCTGGAGAAAAGGAGGCTGACGGGAGACCTTATTGCTGTGTACAACTACCTGAAAGGAGGCTGTAGCATGGAGGGTGTTGGTCTCTTCTCCCAAGAAGCAAGTGATAGGACAAGAGGAAATGGCCTCAGGTTGCACCAGGGAAAGGTTTAGAATGGATATTAGGAAAAAATTATTAATGGAAAGGGTTGTGAGGCACTGGAACAGGCTGCCCAGGGAAGTGGTGGAGTCACCATCCCTGGAAGTATTTAAAAGATATGTAGATGAGGTTCTTAGGGACATGGTTCAGTGCTAGAGTTAGGTTGTGGTTGGACCTGATGATCTTAAGGGTCTCTTCCAACCAAAATTCCATGAAAAGATCATGGGTTAAACAACTTTGGCTGGAAAAGGAAAAAAATAAATTCCCCTTTTAGTTTGCCACCTGAGTTAGTGCCTCCATGACACACCTATAGCTTCATAACTGATTTCTGTTAAGAGCTGGAGAATACATTTATTATAGCAGAAGAGCGGTTGCTTAGAAAACTACTAGAATCAGAATGATTTGTCATGTCCTATGTGGAATTACCCAGATCTCTGAACCCCATCAAAAAACAGTTTATCAGAGTAAATTCTGTTTCTCTCTCCAAAACATAATTCCTTATTATTTAACTATTTAGTCAATACATTAACAATTTTTTCCTTTTTAGAAGAGGTTTAAATTACACTGTAAGCAGGAGGTAGAGAGTATTTGGGGTCATGTCCTAATGTGCTTTACAATAGAACTGAGATAAAAATACAGATGGGTTGGTTTGGATCTTTATTATTGTTATATTTTTATTGGTTTGGGATTTGTTTGTTTGTTTGTTTGTTTGTTTTCCAGACCTTACTTTTTACTGTATTGAAAAAATTGTCTCTCAAGCTCTCTGCAGTGCAAATCCAGATGAAAAGTTCAGGAAAACAGGGAAAGATAGGAATTTAGTCCTCATTTTTCTACAGGTCTTCAAAGCAGGCAACAAAGACCCCACAGATTCCCTTATCAGCAGAGACATCAGCTAATTTAGGAAGGTTGTTTTTTTTTTTGTAGCACCTGCTATTTTTAAGTTCAGACTGAGTAGCTGATTAGAAGATGACACACCTCCTTTCATATTGTCCTGTTTTTGTTAAAAAACAGGTTTCTCTTTTAGTGAACTTGCCTGTCAGCTAAAGCTTTCATATTAGCTGCATTTTCCTGGAGAACCAGATACATGTTTTGGTAAACATAGCAATGGAATGCGAGGTTATTGATAAGAGTGGATGGACATCTCATGAGAGAGGCAAGGAGAAACAGGTGACCAATAAACTGACCAATGGAGTATAACATTCCATTCACATGAATATTTTATATAAAAGCGGGAGATCACGAGGATCTTGTTACTTTTTCCTTATGGCCAACATTAGGAGAGGACCTCGATAGTCATCCCTGCAAACAGAGGCCTAGTGACAGACTGAATCCAGCTCTGGCTGGATACAGAGTCCAATCCAGGACTTCGGGTGCCGGTTCTGCAGTTGCTGGGACTTTTCAAGATTGGTTTTGTATATTTTGTATTATTTTCTCTATTCTTATTAGTAACATTAGTAAAACATTTTTAATTTTTTCAACTCTCTTCTCTCTGTCCTTCTTTTCCTCCCGATCGCCTGTCCTCAGTGGGAAGAGGGGAGAGGGAGGGGCTGACGTGTAGAGGGGGTAGAGGGGGTTAACGGTATGTCTGCCACAGTTTTATTGTCACCCCGCAATCAAAACCTCGACACACATTTGTACATCAAAGATACTGTTGAAGGAAGAACATCTATGTCCCATTCTTACACACAGCTGGGATAAAGCCAGGATCTGGATATCGGATTGCAAAAGGTCCCACAAAGTGTGCTTGTCATTCAGTGTATACCCAGCAACTGTGCCAAATAGTCAGGCCTCATGCCAACAATTAAGCTGGTAAATTCCAGAACAGACATTACTTTTGAAAATTATATGTCTGACTTTACATCACTTGTATATCCAAATGTAAATGCCTAAAAAATATTAAAGATTATGTGAGATTTACTTGCTAATTTAAGGATATTTGGCATTGGGCATGATTTAATGGTGTAGATTAACTTGAACGCAATGATCCTTGGAGCTTCTATAATAACACAATCTGCTGGACCATGCTATGAAACTATGTCATGTAGAGGTTATAATTTGCATAAAAGTATAGATAGCATTTTGAAAAAACAAGCATTAACAACTAGATCAGCTGCATTAGATACTGAAGATTTGTAATTTCTTTTCAGACTATTGCTGTCTGTAAACAGTGCAGAATTTATGAAATATTTATGCAGTGTATAGTGAACGACCTCTAAAACTGCTGATTATCATTTTGTTGCTCAATAACCCTATTAACGTCTCCAAAGAGAAATGCTGAAACATGATCACATGCTTAAAGCTTTAGGATACATTTAGTTACAAGGATTGCATATTAATTTAAAGTTTAAGTCATTGAATAGAGTATCAAAGTTGGTGAAATGTAGCTAACTTTCACTACTATGGACTTACGGACTGGGCCTGAAAACTTAAAAGTGAGCGAGGACATGGAAAACAAAAAAAAAGTTACCAAAAGATGAAGATACAGAGAGTCCTGTGAGATCTACATTCATTTCAGCAACACGCTGACTCCAAACTATTATACACAGGTATATACTTTTCATCTTAAAAAATTGACAGACATGCTAAGTTCTTGACTAACAAGCAATTATTATGAGATAGTAGATAGGATTTTCTTTTGTTTTTCAGGATTCTGGCCCAAGAAATCTCAGTATGTAACCTAGCTGATCTTACATCTAAGAGATGCAAAATGGTAGGCTAATGCAAAAACAAGGATTATTTAAACTTCAAAACAAAGAAATGAAAAAAATCCAAGAACTGCTGGTGGTATCATGATTGCTTCTAACTCAAAAGATCAGACAATAAAAATGTTTCTATAAAAATAGGCAGAAATGGGGGGAATTATTTTAAAGAACATAGTGTTAGCAGAATATCTGGCAACATGAATTGGGAATGTCATTCTCATGACATCTGTTAGATATTAGGGTGTCTGAATGTATATGCATGCATATGTATTGCCTGTCTACTATAGGACATCTCCACTGCTTTGTCATCTGTGACTGCAGTTAGTTAACAAACATTTCTGCACTGTATCAGTAGATAGGACATTTTTCAGTTTCATTCTAAATTTACAATGTTAGCTCAGTGTTTTATGCTCCTCTACAAAGCAATTACTGTTTTTCCTTCTTGTGAGTTATACTCTTGGAAGCTAAGGCACTCCAATAAAATCAAGGGTTTAGATGACAAGCATCTTTGTATAAGGAACTCAATTCATTTGTAACATGTACCTTTAGGCTTATCTCATGTTGTCAGAGGCAGCAGCAGGCAGTAAGTTTTACTCCCCATTAAAAATAAGAATGCTTCTGTTTTCTTTTAATCTGACATTTTATTACCAGCAAAAAGTCTATCAATATATGACTCCCAGGCCCAGAATAGGTATCAAATAAATCCATGCTATCAATAACTCTAACACTACTGCTGCTACAGACAGATTCAAGCACATACACTAGTAACTCCCTGCATCATTAATAAATACTGCTGCTCACCAAGCTTGGTTTCCAGACAGATAAGGTTTTAATTACCGAACATCAATCGCATACTATAGCAGTGCTACTGTACTTATGGGTTCTACTAAGATTACTGCAGAAAATGTTAAGATGAGAACCCCAGGAATGCTGACATTTGCTTGGACTTTTGAAGACTATTTTTTTCCAAATGAAAGACTTTGTCATTAATTTCAGAAGGATCCATCTACCTAGTGTACTTACTGACAGAATAGCTGATATGTCCTTCAGGTGAAATCAGCCCCATGCAGGAGGCAAGCAGAAAATGTAGATTATTAACTTTTCATTCTGAACCTTTAAGCGGAACATGAGTATTATCCCTCAAATATGGATGCATTACACAACATAGAGTTTCTTGGGCTTATTATTTTGCTGAAGAATTACAGGTGTCTAATGATCCTGAAAGAGATTTTCTTTACTTTTGGTTTTGAAAATCACACTGTAACTTAAAATGAACTTCCAGTAAATGTTACAGTTTTTGAATTCTCAATTTTAAGTCCATTGTGGTGGAACACTGAAGTATGTCTTTCTGACTCTACTCATTGCTGTAACTCAAGTACTGCTAGTAGCATTTGTCTATCATGCACCAGCTGTTCCAGAAATATGTTGAAATTCAGGAAATTTCTACAAAGATAATGGATGTCTTCAGGAAGCAATATGGACCTGAACTATTAAATAATCTTTTCACTGCAAATGAAATGTATTTTATATACATAAATATGTAGATATAAATACATACAGAAAGAGATAAATATATCTATATCCAAAATGTATCCATTTATAAATGTAATAAATAATGAGACAGGTAGATACCTTATTTTCTAATTGTATGAAGCAGCTTTACCTTTTTGAATTATCATAAAAAATAACTTAGTTATTTGCCTTCAAAATATTATCTCTAAGTCTTTTCTGTTGCTCAAAAACAACTCGCTCTTCTCTGTGATAGCTCTAAAAAAAAAATTTGACATTGTCTAATAAACCTCAACAGTTTTTTATTGATCGCCTCAATATGTCTATACCTTCCAGGTTATGTGAAATCAGACTTTGGTTCTGAATGTTCTTTTTAATACCCAATGTACTTGACGGCAAATATGTATTTGAAAGAATTCTAATGCCTTTTTTTTTTTTTTTCTGGACTCCTTCTTGTACCATCTCTGTGGAACAGCAATGAGGCAAAGATGAATATGAGTTAAATAAACATGTATATTTTGGCAGGTTACTAGCACATATCACTGCAGCCTGTTAGAACACTAACAGGAAATTATGAGGACGACTATGTGGAACAATAATGAATTTGAACATTCTTGATGGTAACAAAAAATTCTTACAATTACTTGAGGTTTTACATTTCAGATGTCTGTTTAAAGAGATGTACCCAGAGTTCTGCCTACACTGACCATGGAACAAAAATTAGAAGCAGAGGGTTTTAAAGAGTCTCTGACTATGTAGCTATAGGCTAATTTGCTGTCTAATTACCCAGTTCAGGTTGGGATAGAAAACTATTGTATGGTGCAGCACTCCAAGTCACAGGCTTCTGAGGCAAACCGTATTAGCCCACTGTCATTCCATGTAAACAGCAACTATTTTTCTGGACCAGAACTGGCTTGGTGTTCTAACTCTACCCCTGCTTTCCTGGAAACACTGGTATCTTGTTTCACAATTTAGAATTATGAGCTCTCTTAGATGTTGTTTTGTTTTGGTTTTTTTCTACCATGTAATTTTTACATTGAATTTTACAAAAGTGAAAGAAAGTAAAAAACTGGTTCCATTATCTGTGGGAAATTTTATAAACATTGTTGGAATAATCAAGAAAACTTTGAGACCTTTATTACCAGGTCTGGTTTTAAACAATGTGTGGTGGACTCTTGTTAACGTGGTACTAATGATAAGCAACATGGCCATATCGTTTTTCTTTCACTGTAACTCTTTCTAGTGTCTTATTTTGTAGGTGAATTTGTTTTATTTCAATCCTGCAGTCCATTAAAAAATACTCCGAAATCTTTTTTTTTTTTTTTTCTGATAAAAACTAAATACTTATCCCATTCACATTTTTTTTGCAAATGTTCTAATTTTGTGTCTTTCTTGACAGTCACAGAAAAATTAACTTCCTTGTAGTAGGACCTGATTTGTTAGAACAATGCGAAGTTACTATTCAGCTTTTTAATTTTAGCTTTCTAAAAAAAAAAAAAAAAAAATGGATTAAATATTTCTTATTTCTCAAGTTACTGACACTAGGATAGTAAGTTGCCACTCACACAATGCACTGCTATGTTAATAATATATTTTGTAATTTTTCCCTGTTGTGTTTTAATATATAAGCTTGTGGGTGGTGGAAGTATTAAGATAAGAATTTAAGAATCTTTTGGTATTCAGAGGATGCAGACTTCACTTTTTTGAATGTTTCTCTTTATCAAACATGTTCTCATTCAGCTTTCCATATCCAACAATATTCTTGTCTTCACATTAAAAACTTTAAAAACACTTTAAAGACACTAATATTACAACATGCATACATTACAACTGATAACCTGAATGCAGAATTGCTGTTCGCCAAATCTCTTGCTGCAATACCCTGGGGCACATGAGGCTAATAGAAGATCTCTTAAAAAATAAATCTAATACTTCACACAGCACTGTCAACATCAAAATTCTGGACCATGCTGCTATAGGAGACTGAGGAGACAGAGAATACTAGCAAGTTCAGAAAGAAGAAAATTCCTACACAAAAATCCATAAATGTATACTGAAAGGACAAGCTATGAATGTACTCTCTGATACCCTAATACAAAAGCTATGACTGAAAAGGGGAACAGACCACAGAAAGCATCCAAAACAACACCTCTTCTAGGAACTGAGTCAGAATGAGGTAGATGGGTCACTGGTCTGACCTAGTAAGGCATTTCATCCTGGTTTATATCTTATGCATAACAGTTTCTCTTCTCTTACTACTGTGAACACTTTCCCCTCTACATCCATATTTTACCATTTCTATGTCCCATATGTAGGTAGGAGTCACCTCTTTTGTGTTTCCCTCCAAATATAGCTGAATTAATCCTGAGAAGTGGCCGTAATTTATGGTGACACAGGGGGTATGCTTTTGTGGTAGGTGATGTCAGAGAAGACATTCCCACTACATTAGATTACTTAATCTGATATATTTATCAGTGCCAAAAGCAACTTCCCAACACCATATCCTGCAAAAGAGGTCACAACACAGCTCAGAATCTGGGTTTCACCGCACTGTGTCATGAATGCTTGACTTTCCAGGAGCTGTGCTTTTTGCATATGCAAGGGTAAAGCCTTCAATTCTAGGTAAAAGCAAGGGAGAAGTGACTTAAAGATTTTTGCCAGAATGTAGGGAATGCTGCTTAAACTGGATTATAGCATCATGGGATAATTTAGATTAGAAAGGACCTCAGGAGATCTCTAGTCCAGCCTCCTGCTTAAAGTAAGGTCAGCTACAACATCAGATCACAGCTTGATACAGTCCAGTCCTGAAAACCTCCAAGGATGTAGACTGCACAACCTCTCTTGGCAGCCTGTTCCACCGCTTGACTGTCCTCACATGAAAAATGGTCTTCCTTATATCCAGATTGGTCCTTTCATTTCAATTCATGGCTGTTTAATCTTACCCTCCCACCATGAATCACTGTGAGGGGCCTGGCTTTGTCTTCCTGGAGATTTCCTTGCCAGTTCTCAGGAGCTGCTGTTAAGTGCCCCAAAGCCATCTCTTCTCCAGTATGAACAAGCCCAGCTCCCTCAGTCTGTCTCACAGGACAAGTGCTCTAACCGCAAACCAGCTTGAGGGCCCTCTACTAAAATCACGCTGGTTTATCAGCATGTTTCCTCTGTTGAGAGGCCAAAACTGGATGCAGGACTCTACATGTGGTCTCCTAAGTATTGAGGAGAGCAGAAAAATCACAATCTTAGACCTACCTGCCATGCTTCTGTTAGTACACTGAAAAATCTCTCAGCCTGCTTTGCTGTCAGGGCACACTGCTGGCTCATGCCCAGCTTGCCAGCTATCAGCACACCCAAGTCCTTCTCAGCAGAGCTGCTCCCCAGCCTGTGTTGTTACAGGACCGCTCTTCCTTCCCAGGTGCAGGACTTAGCATTTATCATGTTCATCCTGGCTGAATTTCATAAGGTCCAGGTCCCTCTAAATGGCAGCCTTGCCCTCAAGTATGTCAGCAGCTTATCCTCTGCTTCTCTCTCTCTCTCACACACACACACACACTTGGCTGAGACCTTCAAATCTGATGACAGCACAGTCCGTTCACCTCCTCCAGGTCATTGATGAAGATGATAAACAGATCAGGTCCCAGGATAGCCCCTGTAGTACTCCATTTTTTACATGCCTCCAGGTAGATTATAACCTATTAACTGCCACCCTCTGAGAATGGTCATCCAGCCGGATTTTTAATGTAGTTGCATACCCACCCCATACTATAATGTTCTAGCTTTCATAAAAAAATATGGTGGGAGCTGATGTTGAAAACCCTGTTCAAGTTGATATGAATGATATCCACTGCTCTCTTGTTATCCACAAATCCATCATTTAATTACAGAAAGCAATCCTGCTGGTCAGGCATGATTTACCCTTAGTAAATCCATGCTGACTGTTCCAAATAATTTTCTTCTCCTTCATGTGTCCAGAAATGTGTTACAGGAGGACTCGCTCCATGATTTTCCCAGATGTGTCAGCTAAACCAGAACATCCGGTCATTTCAGCCTAATTCCACTTTCTAATTAAACTCGTAGTACAGGTCATAATAAAGTGAAGTCAAACACTCACCTTCAGACAATAGCATCTGTCCCACTGATGAAACTTGAAAGATTTCATAAAGTTGGAGCATGGATACACAAGCAGGTAAACAATTGTAAAGTTATCTTTAATAACAAAAAGTTATTCTTTGTAAGCAACTTCAGTGACTGAGAAAGGAGCACAAACACTGGGGAGAGGGTCTAGACATTTATTAGGAGTGTATTGCATTTCTCATATTTTAAGTACGAAAAATGCCATATGTAGCTCTTTTAGATCTATGGCATTTCTTGTTCATTGCTCTCTGTCAATAATCACTTGCTGAAAGTGTACAATTATGATAAATGTTCAACTAGATAGACATATATACACACTTCCAGGATGCAGCTGGGGACAGACCCAGCCCCAGGCATTGAGCACCTCTGAGGACAGGCCAAAGCTGTGCCAGAACATCAGCCCACAAGTAGGGGGTCAGGATCAGGCCTGTTGAGGGGAACCAGGCTCAACACAGCCCTTGGGACAGCTGGGAAGGGCTGTCCATGCATGAGGCCAGGCTGAGACCCACCCGGGACATTAGCCCCTCTGAATCTGGGCCCATTCTTCACCAGCAATCTCAAGCACCCCTGCCTGAATTCCACATACACGTTAAAAAAAACTTATATGCATTTATATGCTTATATGCTCCACAACATTTACACACTTAGCAAACAGAAATCCAAGGGGGTTTGTATGCTTTCAAAATCAAGTATCACAACAGTATTTTAGAAACAGCCATGTACTCTTTGTAATGTCTGAAAAATTGCCTAAAGAAACTATATCAACTTCTAGAGTTTTTTCATTCTCCATATTCACATTCTCCTGCTACGATGGCCATAAAAAGAGAATATGAGGTTGGAGTAATTTATCCAGAATGATTTTTGAAAGTTCATTTTTGTTACAGTTCAATATTATTTAATCTTCAGTACTTAAAGACTGAAGAAAACTGTTTATACTATTTTGACAGATTTTCTGTTCTCACTCTTGCACTAGTGCAAACACTATATTTTTGGCAAATCATGAGTATAGTGACTAGCAGTCTACCCCTTGGTTCATTTGGAACAGAAGGATATTGAGTTGAGAGTTCAGGTTTATAACTTTTATCTATGATTATCAAACTCGTTTTTATGCTTGAAGAACTTTAACTGTCATTTATTTGGAGCATATTCCCAATTTATTTTTCTATTAATTAAAAAACACATAAAGAAACCCTTGGGCAAAGCCTAGTGAAGCACTCAGATACTATGATGTGAACAGAGAAAATAATAGTTGATGTGCATTTGTGTTTCTTTGCACTGCTCTGGATTTCTTTATAGTAAGGCAGTGATTTTTCAGCCTACATAGCAACATGCACAATATGCAAAGTGAAAATCTGTCAGTTTTTCATGGATGAATCTGGAACAGAGCAGGAAAGCCTTGAGGAATGAAAAGGGGAGGGAAGCTATAAACAGCAGAGATGTTTGGAAAAAAAAGAGTAATAGTATTTGTGTATGTCAGGGGTGTCAAATGCATTTTCACTGGGGGCCATCTCAGCCTCACTGTTGCCTTCAAAGGGCCAAAAGTAATTTTAGGCCTGTGTAAATGTAACTACTCCTACAGTTTGATGCCCCTGATGTAGGCTATTTTTTTACTTAGCAGTTTATAAGCTATTTTTTTACTTAGCAGTTTATAAGCTATTTTTTTACTTAGCAGTTTATAACATAAATCACTTCAAATCAGAATCTGTTAAGAGTGGACACTGCATATTCTAGAGAGCAAAGGTTTCCCCTTGTGCTTCCCTATGATTTTAAAAGAGAGGCTTTGTGAAACCACATTATAACCACTCTCTTGCTACTGCATTGCTGCTTAAGATAAAAAATGTTGCTAGTTTCAATTTTGCCATGAAAATTCATATTAACTTAGAATGTATTTATGAATGATCATTGTTCTGAAGAGCAGATTCTAAATGACTTATCATGTGTCTCAAACTCCTTTGGCTACTAATTTCTATTAATTCCACAACAAGTGGTCCTCATTACTTTGTAGTCAACATATATGAAATCTGTAATGTAGCTTGTAGCCAGTCTGAAACTTGATTGAGGAAAGTGATGCATTTAAAGAAAATGTATACTAGATTGCACTATTGCACTCATAGGATAGCAATAAACTGAATCGAACATATTAAAATTACTACACTGGAGACACCATACGATATATTAATCTGTCTTGTTTACTATATGTCACACAGCTGCATGAAAATACTTATCTGCTCTACATTTTAACAACTCATCTGCAGAGTTTGAAAGGTATTTAAATGAAAAAGGTTGTACACATCTGTTGCTTTCTTTTTATTACAACCCTCAAGCTGAGTCAATAACTATGATAATCTAACAATCTATGTTAATAGTTTTTTTTTTATATATACATATATATATATTTACATATATACACACACATATATATAAAAGGAGACGGCGAAGTATAATGTTCTTATTGGTTCCAGATGAGAACAACCACTACTCACCAGGATATGAAGTATATAGGTTTTTTTCTCCCAAGAATTTCCAAAGGAGCAATAAAGGACTTATTCTGATTTGAACCAAAATGATCATGCCACTGTAATTTCTCTAAGAATTACAATCAAGTAGCCTTGTTGCTGTTGATTACATATGCACAACCCTGTGGTGGTCTTTTTCATATAATTACCCAGTTATTACCGAAAATTTTTTGTCCCAGTAGAGAAAATCTGAACATTTCAAACTCTGATCAGTTTTTAAATCTTAGTGCTACTTTTTTAACAACTAAGCAGGGCTTCAGTGACTTGGCTAAAACATCATTATTATTGTGAACAGTAATATTCTTGGCTGCTAAAGCAGTTATTATTTCTCTGGAAAGCAGATACAGATTGCCATATTTATCTCCTTCACAATAGCACGTAAACCTGAAGAGCCTGAGTTTTAAGGATGGAGTTCTCTACTTCTACCTACCATGCTTACATGCAGGAAATGGTGGCCCAAATGAGACTTCAGTTATGTCTGTGCAGAAGTTGTGTTTTCCCTATATCAAATACTTTCTTAGTTTAGTTTTCAAACAAGTTTTACAGGTAGTTTTACAGGAAATAATGAAGTAGTATGATCTTCATTGGAAAGGGAAAGCAGTGCTCAACATATGTCGTTACTGAAGAGTTCTGATTATCACAATTTAAGTTTGGAGGATTTATTTGTGGAGCTGATAACAAAGACGAATACTGGTTTCCTACCCTGTGATGAAAAACTAACCCTTTTTAAAGGTGTTTACATGTCCTTAAACTCCTTCTATTGTGCTGTGAATTTCAATATGGATTCTAGAACTACAGAGGTTTTAGTGAGATACCTTTAATCGTTTTTTCTAAAATTACAATTACTGTATCTACTATAAGAAGATACAGGGTTGGTTTCAAATCAGAACAGTTCATATAACCCACAATTCTAAGCAATGATCTGAAATCTCAAATTCGGCAGTGGTTTGGAAAAGACAGAGACATCCATGTGCTGTAATTTCTGTTTCTTCCCTGTATGCATAGACAGGCAATGCAATGAGGATAACTGAAATGGGATGTTTGATGTCTCAGTAACTTTAGAGATATTTTAATTACACGATCCCTTTCATCCAAAGGAATAACTTTAAATCACTTCAAAGCAGTTCATAAACACAGCAAAATAAGAAGAGATTGAGGATTGAGAATGTAATGGATTAGATAAAAAGAAAAATTGAAGTGAAGTTGTTGTTAGTGGTTTAACAAACCTTCATAAATAATAGCCAAGGATTTAAAATATGACTAATGTATTTGGATGTCCCTATTCTGTACAGCTAATATTAAACACATTAAAGAATTTTATTTTTAGAGGAAGTACAATCAATGTTTTTGAAAATTCTCCCTTTTTCTGACATTAGACACCTGAATTGACATATTTAGTCACTTTGGGAAAAAGCCTGTCAGTTAACTGGACTACTCATATGTCACTATCAGCTGTGTTTCATTAATGTAAGGATGTGATGCTAGCTGGATTTGCAGTAATTTTATAGAGGACTACTTTAATTCTTCATCTGAAAACATAAAATGTTTCTATATCTGCAAAAAGTTGAAAACCTATAAAAACTGTATATATGTGTATATTTACATAAATGAACAACACTTCTACTTGTATTTACAATTAAAATATTTGTATTCAAATACCTCGTGTTTGCAAATGTAACAGCTTTTTTACTACAGCACCTATCTGAAAGCAATGTCTTAACATTAGAATACTTTGAAAACAAATGTAATCATGATAACCACTTAAAAAATGAGGCAGACTTGAATAACAGAATCCTGCAGATATTTTACTAGTGAAATACAAGAAAGAGACTATCCTGAAGCAAAAACAACCACTGTGTTTACTAGGTGCAGATATCTGAATTTGCATAGAATGACGTGTTAAGAAAGAAATTAAAGATAATTACATAACTCCAATCTTTTTTTAAAATGTACATTTCCAAAGTGGTAGAGTTTAAGCAGATTAATCAAATTTTACTTATTTACATATTTGAATATAGTATTGACAATTCCAAAGTTAGCTATATAAATCCTAAATGTAAGTACTCTTTGCAACAGCCAATTGCAACTGCAGCATTGAATGCTGCCACTCATTTTGTTTGCCCAACTCTGCCTATTGTGAGGTCTCACTTTCGCCTGTCTTAATTTAATCAGGCTTTAATCATTTGAGTTCAATTCTTTCATGCTGACTGTATCATTCTGCTATAATTAATCCCTTTATCTTACTTTACAGCAAAATCTTACCTATTTCTGAGAGCAGAACAAAGAGAAATATGCCTCGTTCCAGAATGAAAAATGCTGCTTCAACTGAAAAAATTTAATATTTCAATGATTTAATAGGTGAAAGCCTGCATATGGATGCTAAACCACCTTAAGCAAAAAATAGCACTTTATTCTCTCAGTCAAAATTGCCATATGCTGCCATTTAAGACAACTTTCAAACTATTATAATGTGCTTAGTACAGACTTAAACTTCCAAAGATCTTAAATTACCTGAATATGTTTGCACTTTCTCACACTTTCTAGTGATTACTAGATTTCATGATAGTACTTGGTGAGCACCTTTCAGGGGTCAATACAGGAACACAACAGGAAAAATGCTAACTTACGTTTTAACTGTTGCTTTTCTCATCCTGGATGGGATCTTAATCTAATTTTGATTGAGTCATGTACCAGCAGCCTGTGAAATCAAGGTATTTGATTTATATGCAGAAGTGAGGCCGAGAGAAATAAGTAGACTGTGACCAGGAAAACATAACAGTAGGACTAGATGGGTATAAGACGATGAAAATAGATGTGCGAGAATATAAAATCTGGAGGTCCTGAGTGGCATTCTGACACTAAAGGAACCTGAGCCCTAAAATATAGAAGCCGGAAAGTGAAATAGTTGAGAGATCTGTGCACAAGAAGACTGTAATATTACACTATTGATTTATTTTTTGTACAGGATGGATAATATTTTGGTAAACATTCAGGGTGTGAAACAGAACGTAAATTAATTGTAGGATCTCCTCCATTGTTTGTTTCAGTAGTTGGAAATTACACAGCACCTGAAACAGGAAATTACAATAGAAGAAATACTGTTCACAAAGATAAAGGAATTGAATGTTGCCCTGAAAAATGTGCATGCTTGAAAATGTGTTATTTTTTCACAATGTACCTATGAAAAATATAGTAGATGACACATGCATTTTTCCACAGTTCATTATTAACTTCTCTGTACTTGAATGGTCAACCAAGTGGCCAGCACTTCTGCAAATCACAGGTCAGTAAATGCATGTCTGTGCTCTAAAACAATAAGTCATCCTAAAAGGTTCAGACGTAACAAAGGACATTGAAAACTAGTGAATACTATTTCCCTGTACCTCTGTGTGACCCTGAGCTTTAACTGTAAAAGCAGGTTTAAGGTAAAAGCATATTGTAAGTATAAATTAATGTTCCTGAAGCACTCCTATAGTACAGAGGTGAGCACCCTAAAAAGAAACCAACCAAGGAAACAAAAAAAACTCATAAAAAATTGCTTCAGTGAGAGAAAATAAAATACTATCAAGCTGCTTCTAGAAAGTCATGATTAATAAGCAAGGTGTTGTGCAATAAACAGTGAGTCATCATTAGTTAAGGACTGTTCACAAAAGGAAATGAAATTGAGATTAAAATCCTAATTTGGTCACATCTTAACTGTGGACTGTTTGACTATGCCATCTTAATAGCATTACTTGAGGTTGATGGAAATTTGGACCAACCCAGGTGTACCAGTAATATAATAGTAACGCAAACTCTTGCACATTAGTCCTCTGAGAACATGCATTGTACAGACCACGACAAGCATAACATAGTTCCCACTTGGCATACTTTTTTCCAAATGAGTTGCAAACCTATGTAATTATATGGACATTGCTGGTTCTGGAAGTTAACGGTACACATAGCCTTTTCCCTGATGTACATCAATGAAATAAAATTAAGATTTTATTTTGTTGTTTTGGTTTGTGGGTTTTGTTTTTTGTTTGTATTTGTGTTTTTTTGGGGGGGTGTGTTATTTGTGGTTTTTTTGGGGGGTGTGTGTGTTTTTTTTGTTTGTTTGTTTTTTGTTTGTTTGTTTGGGGTTTTTTTAATTAATTAAGATTTCTCTTAAATACACAGAGAAATCTCGAGGTGGATTTAAGACCACTGAGGATTGACCCTCATGTTAACACTGTTTCATTGTTAACTATGATGATTATGCCAAATATCCCAAGTGGTTTATTAGATTACTAGACACTGCACTGGACAGTCTGTTAGCTGTGAAACAGTTACATGTCTGTACAACTGAACCTGAAATCTGGTAACTGTAAGGAGGCTTTTCTTATTAAAATGTTTACAAAAATGATAAAGTAAATATATTTTTGTACTGTCATGGGCTATGATAGAAATTTTTGGTAGTTTCACAGCTGAAAGAATTTGCACATCTTGCAGAATTCTTCAACAACAAATCTATCCCAGAGGTACTTCTGAATTAATTTAATATATATATTTTTTGTGCTGGAGAAATCATTCTATGTTTCAGCACTCACCATCAAATGTCAATGCTGAATGCAGACATTTTTAATATTCTCTCCAGGTATACTCCTGTGGCTACCACTGCTAAGACTCCTTGCTCTACAACTGTTCCTGCTGAGGAAAAGGTGTTGCTATAGCTGCAGGCTAATAGTAACTGCCACAGCTGATTTGATGCCATTTAGTCTATATCTATGCAGATTCAAGAAAAAGGTGTCTCTTCGTCTCTCCTTTGCATCTTTGAGGCTAATAACTTTTTCTCATGAATGCCAATTTTTTTTTCCTGATGGAGTTACAACTGCTCATATTCAGATGCTTACAGCTGAACATTATGTTAATAGAGATATTCAGATTTGTCACTTGTACTTTAGGAAAATAAAAGCACAACAGTATACAGAGTTTCAAACTAATTAACTGTGGGAAAGCAAGATGTGAGAAAGCAGGATGTGTGAAAGCAAGATGTGGGGTTCCAGCCACCTGAATGATAAAGGAAGATCAATACTAACATGACCATCTGGACAGTCAAAGAAGAAATAATACTAACACAATTAGATCACAGCAACTAGTCAAAATATAAAGGTTCTTGGATAGCTTGTACTGAAGTATGTTTTTCATCATTGTAAAGAGTGATAGCCCAGACTCATAAGAATAGTATCTCAGGCTGGGTAACTGCCCCCAAGTACACGTGATGTGTGAATGTTGCTGGGCCATTATTGAAAAAACAGCTTGTTTAACCTCTTAGTCCAGGCCCATATCTGTAAAACCTTTAAATTGTCAATGGCTAACAAAGAGGATCTCAGCCTGTCTCAGCTCTCTGCTCTGCCCAGCTCTGCACTCCTTCCTGAACCTGAATTCTGCCTCTGTGTGCATCTTTGCCTGCATCCCCGTGTGCGTCGTTCCTCATTGCTGCAATTAACCCCTAAATAATCATGAAATTGTGAATGCTTTGTTTAAAGCTGTGCAGTTTGTAAAGCCGAGAGAGGAAAGAAGTCAAACTATTGAATGTTATCTTCAACACAAGATGAAATATTTCATCTTACTTATTCTGAAGTTTATAATAATTTGACCACTGACTGTTGAAAGCAACATCAGATTCTCCAGTACTAAGCCATGCCATGATCCACATGCTTAAGCCTCACATGTCATAGTGCACTAAGTATCTTCTTTTCCTCTTGATCATTACCTAAACTCTGTCCCTTGTGCTGAAACTAAGCAGAATCATATATTGTCTCCTTGTGTCAGGACTATATAATAGCTCAGTGCAAATTACTGATATTTTCAACGTCTGACTGTTGTACAGGCTGCCCTTAAGCCCTTCTTTAACAATTTCCATTTTTTTCTGGCATAGTAATGTTTTATGCACTTTCACCTTTCTCTTTCCTTCTGTTAAGAAAGCTCTTCTTCTTACCTCAGGATAACTAGTATCAGCTATCATGAAATGAAAAATAGTCAAGAGAAAATATTTCAGTTTACCAGGAGGCAAGATCACTAAAGTCAACTCTGTACTACCACCTGTGTTTCAGCTCAGAAAGTTCACTTCTCCTTAAGAACTACATGCCTTTTCTTCAGTGTGGGGATGTTTCAGTTGGTTTCTGGTTTTCTCCTCTGTGCATCTTGTTTGTTTGTGGTTTTACACTACTACAAACTGTCAATCTAGCTGATTTATGCTTAAATTAAAATTATAGCCTTTTTAGGAATAAAATCCTGAAAAGTTATAAAACCGTAACTCAGGTCACCTGCAGCTTGATATGAAAGCTCACTGCCCATAGCACTGAGGTTGATAGCAACAATAGCATTATTGAGCTATGACAATGGAACCAAAGTAATTTTTTGTGTGTAATCCTATATCTTCTTGTGTTTCTATTTAATTTGTATTAAGTAACCTGCCTGATCATGGTGAGTCCTAGGATTACAAACTGTAAATTTAATTCCCAGATTTTAAAGAAACACATTTTTTTAAATACTCAGAATGACCAAAAGATTTTATGCAGAACTTTTTTGTTATCTTTCTTAGATTTTCATTATAAAAGATACAAATGTGACCTTTAAGTTGCTCGGTTCTTTCACTGCATGTTTTTATGTAAAAGAGAGAAGGAAAAAAAAATGTTCTTAAACAATTTCTGTATCAAGGTTGTATCAAAAGAAGTTTATATAAAACTAGAAAAATATACAAAAGTTGGACAGCCAGTCACAGGTCTGAAAGCATGGAGGAGACTCTGCATGCATTTTGAAAGTAGCTGCATTTGCAACACAACACTACAAAAACATTTCTTAATCAGCATTAACTCCCTCCATGTTACTCACTGTTATATGCTACATTTTTAGTACCTAAAAAAAGAAATATTTAAATATTGTTAGTGAAAATATGAACTGAATCAAAATATCCTTGAAAGAGATCCCATTCCAGAGGTGCTAGATTCTCAATGAAAGTACTGAAGAAGCAAGAAGTGACAGGGGAAATAACATTCAAAAAATTCAGGTATGATAAAATTACAAACAGCCTCTATTTTGAAGTGACTTAGGGAATACTACAATCTATATTATTTCAAGTTAAAAGTGTGAGAGGTAATTCATACTCAAAGACAAAAGCTTTCTGAACTCAGAGCACCTTCCACCGAGGTTCTAAAGCAAAGGTCCCAACAGTGTCACAACAAGGAGTTCGGTGTTGTTTTGTTACATCCAGATCAGTCCTCTCTTGTTTCCATTTATGACTCTTGACTCTTACCCTCCCATGTGGGCCTCTGGGAGGTTCCTGGCTCTGCCTATTTGGTGACCTCCTGGTAGGTAAAGGGGGTTGGTGTTACATCCTCCAAAACCCATCTCTTCTCAAGTTGAACAAACCCAGATCTCTCAAGCCTCTCTCAAGCATCCAGCTCCTGATCAGCTTGGAGGCCCTGTTAAATTCACTCTAGACAATTCCTGTCTTCCCCCTATTGGAGGGCTCAAAACTAGATGCAGAATATTAGATGTGGCCTCATAAGAGCTGACGAGAATGGGATAGTGACTCCCCCAGTCTCCTGGCCATGGTTCTGTTAGTACAGCCCTGGCTGGTCCCAGCCTGCTTTGTTGTCAGGACACACTCCTGGCTCCTGCCCAGCTTGCCATGCACCACCCACCCCAGGTCCTTCTCAGCAGAGCTGCTCCCCACCAGTCAGGCTCCTGCTTGTGTTGCTGCAGAAGTTTCTCCCTTTCCACAAGAAAAACTTTGCATCTGTCTTGGTTAAATTTCAGGTTTCTGGTGGCTGACTTTGTACTGTCTGGGTTGCTCTGAATGGCAGCTCTGTCCTCAAGAGTATCTGCTGATACACCTCCTGCCCTACCCTGGTGTCATACGCAAACAACTATTAAATACTATTAATCACATGAAGTTGATTATAATCTAGATAATATCTTTTTTTTTTTCCCTGTAAAGTACTAAAAACACTGTGGAATTAGTAGTGATTGCAAGGTCATTAAGTCCTTGTGGTTAAAAAAGGAACACTGTCGAAAGGATAAGTAAAGTTTTGAAAATGTCAGCATAACTTAATATTTTATTTCATCACAGTTCAGCTAAAAACTTCACTGTTCTGCACTCAAGTCTTCTACCAAAAAGTCACAGTAGAACAGAAACTGTACTGTTTAAATGACACTTAACCATAACATAGATTGGCCTGATGTCCTCACACATGCAACACTAATTCATCTGAATACTTCAAGGAATGAGACTAAAAAGATCAGCACTGCTTAACATTACACTAGTATTCAGCCTTCAAAATATACTATCAGAATGCAAATTCCAGACCAGAATTAAGAAGTCCTCTGATAATGTAATAAAGCTTCAAAGAGAATGAATTTTTCAATTAAATGACTGCAGGAAAGACAACTGAGAGGATAACATAACATCGCATCAGGGAATGAAAGAGGTTATTCAGCCTGTCCAAGTTCATCCATTCTCAGTACTCCACTCCCCTGTGGAAGGCATCTCATTTTTCTCATATGACCCTTGTGTTTTCGCCTGAGCAACTATGCCTGACAGCCTGTTTCACATATTTATCATTCTCCACATGAAAAAAAGTGCTCCTGACACCTATTTTGAATGCGATTTTCTTAAATGGGCACTGTTTTCCTGTCTTTTTTATGTTATTCTGAAGATAAGCCAAATTGTAGCTAAATTATTTGCATTTTACATGTTTTACCTTTAAACTTTGTTTAGATATTCTGTTTCCCTCATATAGAAATTCATAATTTTAGCTTACCCATATTTAGCTGCATTTTACTGGCAGCTTTAATCATTAAGCTGATATGTTTGATAGTCTATCTTCTTAGTCCTGTAGTATGAGTTTCCTGTGAGATAAATCGTATTATTTTTTATCCTAATATTCTCATTTCACATCAGAAAACCATACAGAGCTACTGAAACTTTCACTGGGAGTGATGCAAAGGGACAACTTCACAACTGATGTGAACTACAGAATTTCAGAAATTTCAGTTATACTAACTTCATTGAGTTTTGCCCCAAAATATGTGGAAGTGCAAGGAGTCTTTTTCTGATTTATATGCTGCACACTTTCAGTATATTTAGCACATTTAAAAATATTTCTGAAAAAAATTATATTGGTTTCATAAATACCTTTTTTTCAGCTTCAATTCTGTAGCTGTTGTCCTAATACATCTCCCTTGTTCGATAAATTTTTCAGCTTTATATTCCTGTACATTTTAAAAAATTCTATCTAATGGTCATTGGAGATGTCCACCTATTTCAGATAGGAGTTTCCTTGTGCATGAGTAGTTCACTGTAGACTGGGAAATGCTATAAACTTTTTCCTTATAGCAAAGACAGACCAAAAAAAGGAAAAAAGCTCCTCTGAGACCTAATTTCCTACCAGTACTGCTTTCAGGATGGTACCTTATGTACAAGAGTGAGAGTAGAAGTGTAATTTAACCTTTGGTAAAATGTATCTGGTATTTTTTATGCTCAGTTAGAAAACATTCCCAGACAACTGAGTGTATCATCTATTGATCACTGCTTACTGAATTTATGTTTCTTAGTAATTATAAAATAATATATTTCATGGTTTTATTTCTTTCATATTTCTTCTGCTGTATACAGCATAATATAAGCTGTGATGTCTGTTTTCTAAATTTTCTGAAAGCTGACACTTGACAAATTTGCTTTATCCTAACAGGTCAATTTTTATTTGCTTTCTGCTGTTTTATATATCTGAACTATGCATTCAAAGGTGATTTAGTAATTTCAAATTGCAAATGTAGCACTTTAAACACACTTTCACAGCTCACCTCTGATTAAAAGCCAGTGGAACTTCTGGAGCAGCTAAACTAATTAAAAGGTTTGACCCAGTTGAGCTGTTGGTACATATTTATACCAGAGAAGAGAGTTGCAATGCCTTTAGTCCACTGGGTTAAATTTCAAATTCTAGAACAAGGGACAGAAGTTAAGTCTTTCCAATTTTAAAATTCTCCTCAAGCCTAAGAAGAAGTACTTTTAAGTGTTAACTTGGGAAAACATTAGAAAACCTTTTGAAGCAGAGAAAATCCTCTTCCCTCCATTTTTGCAAGGACTGACTCTTGTTGAAAAAGAACTTCAAATTTACCCCATGGACTTACAGAAGAAAGAATAAAACCTTTTTTTTAAGAAAAAAAACCTCCACTGTTTACTGGATTTTATCCTCTGCTTCAATAACTCCCATGGTTGCTCACATACATGCTTTAATAGCTCAGAAACGTTTTCAAGGGCAACTATCCAATGTTAAAAAGATTCTGCATAGCAGCCACTTTTCTGACAGGTTGCCGAGTTAGGTTAATGGTCCTCTTATTTACATTTGCTCTTGAGCTTTAGTACCTCAGATATTCTGCTTCCACAGCTGGAGCCACTAAATCTAATGCACGTAACATTCCAACAATATTTTAATTCAAATACTCATTTAACAGACAAAAATCCCATTTGAAAATAATCTTTTTTATAATATTAACAGTATAAGAAAAGCATAGTAACTACAAAATACCATTCAAATCTTAGCTATAAAAGCTAAGTCAGAACAGAGTTCAGTCTACTGCAACAAACCATAGTAACACCCTCGTATTTTCCTTATTCACTTATTTCCTCATTTATTTAAATGAAAGGAACTACAGTATGCTTTTAAGGGAAAAATATTTAAATTGGAGGAAAAAAAATCACACTGAAAAACACAAGTAATTTCTGTCAAGTATCACTAGCTTAATTTAATCCTCAAAGATAAGTCATTCCTAAATTTAAAATACTCAGGTTGTTCTAAGATAATAAATTCTTAGTTATCTATTAAACATTAAATCTGCCACGCTATGAAACCTGCCAAGAGAAATGGCAGGATGACTGATCTGTAATATAAAATGGGCCCGGAATAAAAGGGGCCTTTCCTCTCTCTTATTCTTCTTGACCATCTGTTTGAGTAAAGTCTTTTTTTGCAAACTGAGGGGGAATTAAAAAGAAAGTTTTGTTGATCACTTTAACAAGCAGGAATAAGACAAATGAGTCTGATCAATTCACTCTAGGGAAAGGTAATATGCATGTGTAAGCAAAACAGACAGCATTATAATATGTATTATGATTGCTTCCATAGGTGTACAAGGCCCCCTTCCTCTGCAGTATCTCTATGAATATGTTCATTATATAAACTGGTGAATAAACTAACGTTAACAGCAGATTTACAGCACTGAGTTCAACAGTTTGATATGGTCTCTAATCTTTCAAAAGATATTTCCTTAAGGGATCATTTGAAAATGTTCATGTCTGATCTTTGTCATCAAAGTTTTCTAAGACTGGCTCTCTTCTTTTAAATCATTTGTTGGTTCTCTTGCTGGATACACCAAAAAAATGATGTTTCATAAGACCAATACAAAGTAATATCTTCCTATCGGACATGATTCAACACAAATTTCTTGATGTAGTGCTTAAAAAGGAGGTTTCAGACAGTACTTCATTAACATGAGGAATCCCCCAGTCAAAGTCATTGTAAAGCTGACATGCTATCTGCAAATGCAGAAAGACATTTTGGTATAAAAGATGCCCCTTTTCTAATTCCTGCTTTCTCAAAGAACCACACAGATGTGTTTTGTCAAAATCAGAGGTTATCACTTCATCACCAGATTTGCTGGCAGAGGGAGACCGTCTTTCAATCAACCCTGATTGTCTGTGATTTTCTAGATGGGCAGAACTTTCCTCTGATTCAGTAGACTTATTCATTTTGATCTGCAGCCTTTGTTTCACTATTTTTTGCATCAATTTCCTAGATTCTTTAGTATTTAAAAATTCCAAATACCTTTCTCTGCAAAAAAAAGAGTAAGGTTTAGAACCACAGAAGGATAGGCATTGTGTTTGATTCTGTCACTTCTCTTTTCTGAGCTCTTCGGAGCAAGCCGTGATCAATCACAAAATTTTATCTATTGTTTCAATCCTGGGAAGAAGTAGAAAAATATAATCCATAATCCACTTGTTCCTGCACCTCAAAGCACCGTTTTTGACCTCTTAGCAGGTTCTTTTCAATAAAAATATATCTTAGAGAAGTGCTTGCATTCCCTTCACCACTATGATTACAGTATGATTGGCATGCGATGGCTTTTTCCCTGAGTTAGCATTCAGTTCAAGGTTTTACGGCTTCTTAGGTGAGAAAGACTGAACTATTGCCTATTGCTGACTTTTGTCAGTTTACACACGTGTAAACGATACAATCCAACTAATATGAATCATTAATGAAAACTGAGATCATCGTCAGATACTGCTGCCTCCTAAGTTCAGTAAGTCTCTTAAAAAATTGGAAAGTTCAAATCATAGTCTGAGACTACATGAATTTATGGATCTCCCTACTTTAACTCATGTCAACATCTGGCTTCTATCCTCTCCCAAAGTTCTCTTTATTTTCTTGTTTCCTGATACATGGAACCATAACACAGACTGAATATTATTGTTCCCCATGTTCAGTTACCATATTTTATATTTCTATAAATTAGTATAGATAAACATACATAGAAAAGTAGGTTTAGGCTGTAGGTTTTCCAGGGGAAAACCAAACCAAACCAAACCAAACCAAACCAAACCAAACCAAACCAAACCAAATCAAACCAAACAAACAAAAGAAAACCACTACAAACAAACAAACAAAACACACAAACAAACCGCAGACACTGCTGAGTTGGAGAATTAAAAATTAAGCAATGTAGAACTGAAAAACAGCAGAAAAGTCTTGAAACCAGGTAATCACAAAGGCCCAGAATAATAAAGTATATTTACACAAGTAATTTTTATTTTCAGTGTAAGCAATGGCCTTATTGATCCTGTGTTTCTGATGCAGAGCAAAGGAAACCTTAACTGTGTTCCCTGCTCCCAGGGTTAGCTCCTCTGTTCCTAATTTTCATTTTCCTTTCCTACTTCTCCTTTCTATTGATCAGATTATTTTTACCACTCGCACATACTTCTTCACATATTCATTTGGAAAAACTTTTGCCTGTCTTCAAACATGTAACATTTTCATCACTGTACCTTTGTGTGGATGAAAATATGATTTCTTAAAAAAAAAGCAATAAGATAAAGGACAGCATACCTGGTATCAAGGATTGTATATTTAATGGATATTTTGTAAACTTGAAGATTTTATTGTTGTTGTACTAGTTAGGGGGCACAAATAAATTCATAAGAGCACGTAAATCTGCATTCATTAAAAAATGCATCCCTTTCAAGCATCACCTGTGGATGAGTTAATTGAAACTTTTGGTGGAAACTGGGTCATTCAGACACAGAATTGATGTTGAACTACATACTACATTAAAAAGTTGACAGTTGGGGAAACTATAGATGGAGATTTTCCTCACTAATACTGTAAATTATTTTAAACAATACTTCATGGGTCTGGAAGGCTAATCTGTTGTCATTCTGCATTTATCAGGGTTACATTGAAAATGAACTTTCATTTACAGTCTGTGTATTATCTTAGGTACAAGCTACTGGATTTTGAGGATGTATCTACTGTAATATTGGTTCTTGACAAAGTGTATCACTGGTCATTTAAAACTTTGCAAACACATGTAGATTTGTCTGGACACGTGTCATTATGTTAAATTTTATAGTAGATTAAATAGTATATAATAACAAGACTAGATTTTAATAAAGATTGTATTTACTACAACTGTACTGTCATATTTCTGTTTGGGGTAAAGAGAGGAGAAAAATGTAAACTCTATACTGTTTCCTTCATGTAAAGTCTAGAAAGATCTCATACTGGAAATATTTAAGTTTCCTACTTCTGTAGAGATGACGTGTGAAAAGTGTTAAGATTTGAGTCAGAACTGGCCAAAACCAAAAAGAACACTCGTAAACTAGTTTTTCTTCATTTCATTTGGGAAAAAATAAACTTTTTTCCTCTTCCTCTTTCTGATACTGTGGGACTTGGGGGTTTTGTTTGCTTATTTGGCTGGTCGGCCCATCGGTTGTTTTGGTTTGGTTTTGATTTTTCTCAATTGTCGAGGGTTAAGATTGCGGGGTGACAATAAAACCCTGGCAGATGTATTGTTAACCTCCTCTCCCCCCCACTTCCCCCTTTTGCCCCTCCCTCTCCCCCCTTCCCACTCAGGACAGGCGATCGGGAGGGAAAGAAGGACAGAGAGAAGAGAGTTGGAAAAATTAAAGATGTTTTACTAATGCTACTAATAAGAATAGAGAAAATAATACAAAATCTACAAAACCAATCTTGAAAGTCTCAGCAACTGCAGAGCCGGCCACCAAAGTCCTGGATTAGACTCTGCAGCCAACCGGAGCTGGATTCAGTCTCTCACTAGGCCTCAGTTCTCAGGGATGAATAGCGAGATCCTCTCCTAATGTCAGCCATGAGGAAAAAGGGACGAGATCCTCGTGATCTCCCACTTTTATATGAAGTATTCACGTGAATGGAATGTTATACACAGTTGGTCAGTTTCTTAGTCACTTGTTTCTCATCGCCCCTCTCGCGAGATGTCCATCCATGCTTATCAATAAGTTTGCATTCCATTGCTAGGTTTACCAAAACATGGGTCTGGTTCTCCAGGAAAATGCAGTTAATATGAAGGCTTTAGCCGACAGGCAAAATTCACTGAAAGAGAAACTTGTTTTTAACAAAACCAGGACACTCAATTTAGTATCATATCACAGACAGTCAAGTGAATAGCTGGGTATCCTCCTCTAATGGGAATATTCTGAAGACACCCAAAGTACCGGCTGTGTGGCAGACCTGCTACTTGCCCTCCCATCTACTACTTGCTGTAGGGTACCATGACAGATGTACCTTTAATCTGATACAGTATGATATTTTTATGTGCTGTCAGTTGTTGAATGCTCTCTCTGTTATAATATTTACTTACAGTATCATTTGCAAAATGACATGACTACAGACATATATATAACCCTTCCAATTCAGCTGTTTAACCATATAGCTTTAGATTAAAAAAAATAAAAATCAGAAGGATCAATATGGTCCCCTTATTTTATATTCTGTACAACAAATCCATAAGTTATCTCCAGACTGAGTTTCAATAGACATGGATTAGAGTATGTCTCCATGAGTAATACCATGCCTTTCACTGTCTAGAATGTAGGCTTCCTGGAGTCTGTGGAAGTGCAATGTGTTGAACATTTCTTTTAAAATATTTGAGACAAAGTTCAGCACAGAAGTCTGAAACTATGAATTTTTGTGGACATAAATATTTTTGTAACATGGAAAAAAGGAAGCATTTAGGATTTTTAGGCACTTGCGAACACTACATTAGTCCCTTGCTTTTAAAGTTTGTTCTGTTTTAAAAACTAGATTTTGTTTTGTTTTTAAAAGAAAGGAAAAGCTAGTCCCAGCAATGAGCTTATATGTAAAATGCCTTTGTCTCCCCCTACTTTATGATACAACCTATTGTAATATCAGATGCACTAATGGTGTGATGTATATACATGCATATATAAACATAGACTACAGTGCTTTCTTTTAGCAAGCACCAATATGTCAAAAAGGCTGCTCAGTTGAATAGTGACGTTTCTTTTCCAACAGTCAGCTGTCTTCTATTTATGACATTTCACTGTGAATTTGGAAGAAAGTTTCCAAGTCTATCACATAAGTATCAATGTGTTTAAATAACAGGAATCTCTCTCCAGTAGAGACATCTATCCAAGAATGGAAGAATGGTCTTCTGCTGTTGATTAGAACATTTACACATATTTGTGATAGTTCAAGGTACAGGAACAATAGGTAAGCCATGTTTTGATTAGACTATTCATTATTTTTTTACCTTCCTCCTTTTGCAAGCCTTACTACGTTATACTTTGAATATGTTTTGAAAACTTCAGGGTTTTTTCAGTGCAAAAATGGAACAAAACAAACAAACAAACAAACAAACAAAATTCCAAAGTACAAATGGCATGAGAAAATATTTTTACCCAGGACTATGCTGGAGACCACCATTCAGCAGAGACATGAATTGCTGAAGTTCTTGTCAGTAGAAACATAACTTTTTAATAAAAGGACTAGCTGCTGCTTCTTTCTAAATCTGGTCCAGTCTCCAACTTGTCAGCCAATGGGGTTGCTATCACATAAGTAAAAGATTGTATTGTTTATGGAATATTAATTTGTCACTTGTAATTGTAGCAACAATTTTAAAAAGCCAAAGATTCTAAACTTTCCATTTAGAAATAAATATTCTTAATTTAAATAAATAGCTTTAAATGAATAGCATAATTTAAATAAATAGTGTAACTCTCACTAAGCAGTTTATATTCGATCAAGACTAATACAATTGTTCTCACACCCTGTATACATCATTTACTTCTAAAACTTCATCTCCACTGAGACATATTGATTTGATTACATTCATTCAAAATGTCAATACAAATGAGAGATCTGGCAATTACAGGTAAACATAAAGGAAATTCTAAATTCACAGTTTGTGAAGATAAAACCCAACATCTCAGAAAGACTATGCCTTCATCTTAGTTTTCGCTAATAAGAATGCTTTCCTTCTGCTGTCAGGTTCCAATACTTTCTTGAAATTCCACTTATTGTACAAGAATGTAAACAATAATAGGAGCTTATTAGACTGACACTCTTTTTCCTCACAACAGTTGTTCTCAATGTGAATTTAATTGGCTGAATGACAGATGCGACTAACACTGGAATCATAAGATATGTGAAAAAATAAAGCAAGAAATTTCTACCAGTATAGCAGTCAAATAACTGAGCTAGAATTTGGTTTAATAGTCTCATGGTAAAATAGCCTCACCACCTTACTTTTCTTTAGATAAAGTGATATTTTGGTCATCCACAGCAAAGGCTTCTGAGTAAATACTAAAAAAACCCAACCAAACAAATAAACAAACCACCCGTGGAAAATATGCAGGAATGTCTTATTACCTCACCAAACCAGGAAATTTGGTTTTCAAGTAAAGGTACAGTTTATCCACTAAAAGATTTTTTTTTGTTGTTCTTATTGACTCTCCAGTCTGCAGAATATGAATGTACGTGCCCGTGAGCAAGGATGAGATCCACAAAAATGCACAATAGATAGGGCAATAGTGCTATCAGTGAAGGACATAAGGATCATGTCAGCCTCCCATACATATATTCTTTCCTTTGCCCTTCAACAACAAGGCTCTCAACATTTGTGTCAGACATAAAATAGTAGATGTTGTCCAAACACTGGTAATGCTACTTCCACTTGTGTCACTGAATCTCTGCTCCAGAGATGGTTTTCCCACAGCTGTTGGCATATATGCAGCTCATATGCATGAGCTGGAAGTCTTGTATAATGACACAAAGAGCAGGATAGCCCTTTAGGTCCTTAATTATTTCTCATCACCATCAGGTAGCACAGATGCATGTCACAGAGTAAAGACCCAGATATGTGAGACCTCTACTACATCTACCCAATTCTGACTCACTAAACTAATGTAGCACAAGATGGAAAAGCAATTAAGCAATAGATTAACTTTGTTATGTAACTGTTGCCTACTCCTCACTTCCATGCCACCTGTGGGGTGGCAGATCAGAACATCTTAGAAACCATTATGAAAACTATATCTTTGGTATGGAGAATGTAAACAAGACTAGCCTAGTGTCACACAAGCGACCAGGCCATTGTCAGCTTCTGCCAACAGCCTACTTTAGAAAGCAAGACATCGTTAAAACAACTGTCAGTTCAAGATCTTGCAGAAGCTGAGGGGCCAGGCCAGCAGCCAGAACATAGGCACGCTGAGCAGCTGAGTGAGTGTCCTGTTTCCTGGGTCCATGGCACTGGTCGTCACTACAGCAGAGAGGCTGGAGCACTGGTCTGTGTGAGGCTACAGTGCAATGGTGATAGACTAGAAGTCTCAGGAAAAAAAAAGAAAAATCACAATCCATTCACTATATCCATCTTTCCTAGTGAAAAAATACTAAATCACATACCACTGAGTACTTCTGTTCTTGCCCTTGCCCTACCTAGAGGTTCTCCTGTGACACACAATCATTCTTATTGTCTTTGAGCTTTCAGAATTTCAGATCTGCAAAATGATAAACCAATAAGAGATGGAGGAAACAGTCATGGTGAGAGATTAAAACAGACTGAGCTTTTGTCTGATGAGATAGAAGGAATGAACAGCAAAGAGGTAAACGTCTGAGCCAAGAAGCTTGCTTCAGGAATTATCACTCAGCCAAGCACAGAAGAAAGTCAGATATTCACCTCAGATTCCATCATCATCCTGTCACTAAGTTTATCATCTTAGCAAATCTGTTTTAATAAGTTGGTGCAACTGTAAGAGAACTTATGAGCTACATATTTAAACAGCTTGACAAATGTAAATATAAATTTAAATAGTCCAATTGCCAAAGTCACATAAGAAGTTAACTCTTTAAAGTCAAGGAACATCCTTCTGGCTGAGTTTAGGGAGATCACCTTCCATCTCTAATTAACTGTACCTTAATATTATCAACTGCTCTTTAGGACATCATAGCCAGCTGAATATGCCTCTGTGATTAAAGAACACATAGAGAAGACATCACATAAGAAAGTTGAGTGTGATAACAATTACAATCAATTGATTGGTAAAAAAATGAAATGTTTCAATTACCTATTTAAATTTTCTTGATTCTATCAGCCATTAGATACTTTAAACCAGAAAAGAGCTGCCAAAATGCTCAATGTTCTGTGTCTTCCTTTTCATGGAAGTCAAGCATGTCATGACTCTAAGTTCACAAAGTCAATTTTCTATTGAGTACTTAAAAGCAGATAACTCAGGTTTACAAATTATCTGCTGTACCCGCATGAAGTTCTTCTTAGGATAAAAGCATATCTTAAAATAAGAAAAAAAAATTACTGTTGTTCTTTATTTCACACTAGATTTAATTCTGACTATGAAGTTGATTCACATGCAGATAACTACTCAGTTTTTGAAGATTTTTACATTAACACTTTCTGAAGTATTCTTTGTATTTCTTATCTATTACTTCACATTATCTCCCCACGCCAGTGATTCTAAACATTACTAAAAGATGTAATGTGAAAAAAAAAATTAAATTGTTCCAGTTTTGTCAAAAATTAATCCAACATAGGTACCATTTATTTTTAATAGTCACAATGCTGAAGGATAAACTAAGAACCGGATCCTATTTGTTGAGCACTACAGAAAATTCACACCTCTTAAGCAGCTTACCCTGCTTTCATATATTCAAGTGGCCTTTTATCACTATCTGGCTTCTCAAACTCTCTGGAATACTTTCTGGTTTCAGCGTATTTGCAAAAGCCTGAATTACCTTTTATCCTTTCTGCTTTATAATGTAGTTCTATGTATAACAAACAGCATTTGAACACTACTACTTTTTTTTTTTTTTTAAGTTACATTCTTACGTCTAATAGTTTTTTACTATGTCATTTAATACTAATATTTGTCCACTCTTTTTTCTATTTTGGATTTATTTACATTTATATATTTCAGAATATATGCATAATATCTACACTATTAAATATTTACTATATCTAAAATATGTTTATGCATATTACCTACACTATATTGTATGTATACATGATAAGCTATTTTAAACATTGATTACATTTCTAGCTATAATTTATTCCAAACCATTTCATAACATGACTGTAAACAGCTGCTGTAGCACTTGTAAATATTTTTGTCCTTGGTCCTTAACTGTCCTTGGTCTTTAATTCCAACTAGTGTGCGAGTTTTTTCATTTATATGCAGTTTGATTTTTTAAAATCAGCCACTTCTAATTCTAAAAAAAAAAAATTGTTTCAAACACATTGTTATTACTAAAAGAGTATTCCATATATGTGCAGTTTGATGTTACTCCTGTATCAATGAAAACTTTGATTTTAATGAAGATCACTTGATATCACTGAACATAATAGCCATTACATTTTATACCAGATTTTGGTCTTTCTGCTTCATGACTTTCTCATACTCTCCTTATAACTGTTTCTTCATCCTTTCAAATGTTTTAGTAATAATTGTCAGTACTGACTGAAATTCCAGCAAAGAGTTTGGAGTTGTACATTTGAGGTACCAGATCAAAACTAGTTCTTGTCCTCATTGCACAGATAAACATGAAGAGCATTAAATCAAAAGTGTTCAACCACTGAAAAGCCAAAGCTATTAAACAGCATACAGAAAAAACAGTTGAGACATGGCAAATGGTAGTTGTTATGGTTACTAGTTCTTCATTTGAAATGCTTTAATATTAAAGCTAAAGTTAAAACAAAGTGTAGATATAGATTAATGTGGAATAAGGCCCTCATGCTTTACAGTGCCACTGAATGACCTCAGTACCTATTAAGTTCAATGAACAATAAATGTATATGACACTTAACACAAGATGAGGTCCTACACTATTTACATGATAGTTGTGCTTCATTTTTGCAGGCTCACTACCCTCTATTTACATAGAGACAAAGTTGATTATTCTAGATAGAAGCCTCAGTTAAAATTGACCTTGTATGATAGATACAGTTTCCATAATTATTGTTGTTGCATTTTTGCTGAGGTCCGTAGATGTAACTAAAACTCTAGTTCACTGGAGTAGCTAAGAGAAAATTGCCACTCAATTTATGAAAGCATACCAGATACAGGGTGAAGGAAGGTAGCAACCGTGATTAAAGAAACGAAAAAATGTCTCATATGAAAAGCAAGTGAAAAATCTAGGAATTTTTTCTAAACACACCACACAACAAAATAAGGAAGTACAGTATACAGACACTAACATGCAGAACATTCTGTTCCTATCTCCTAAAATAAAAAGACAGAGAAAAACACTGAAGGGAAATTAAAGCAATTAAGGCACTACACTTGAGACAGGAACAGAAAAGTATTCAGAAAGCGATTGGATGTGCACTTTAGAAAACCATTAATTTAATATAAAGTGTTGAGTGGAGAACATAGTTAAATTGTTAAAGTCTTATGCCAGCTTTTAGTTACTGTAGCTCAAGATAGGGTCTTAACAGGGCTAATTTACTCCAGATATTTACAATACTAGATACTTCAGATATTCTTGCATACAACCATAAAACTTTTTACATTAGTCAGTATCACATTCGGGATATTGTACTACAGGGACTACCCAACTTTTCCACATCAGCTTATCTAAATCCATTTAGAATGGTTTCAGACAAAAAGAAGTCCAGTATTAATTTTTGCCAAGTCTTCTCCCTCCCTCCTGGAGAATTACATTATCTAAACAGTTCTAGGTCAGTCATATTTCTGCTAACAATTTATAACATATTGGCCATTAGGAAGAGAATGGCTAACAAGCAATTAATTACCAAATTCAGCTTTACAAATCCTATAAGCTTATGAGAGACTGCAAGAAAATGTGAGAGTTTAATTTAATTTGAATAAATAAAGACTCATACATATTTAAGGCAGTGAATTTAATCTCTTTACTTTGAGAAAAAAATTAAAAACAAACAAACAAACAAACAAACAGAAATTACATAAGCTTTGGAACAAACACTAACATAGTGGCTCTTCATAAGATATGTATTCAGTTACGAAGCCCTTTCACACTCAAGAAAAGAAGCCATGGAAGTGAAGTCTGTGTATTCTATCAGTTACTAAATGCAAGGACTCCTGGCTTAGGAAGTCACTGAACTGCCCACTGCAGAAAACTAGGAAAGGATGTAGGAAAAAATCACTGTAAACTTTGTTTATTCTTATATTTTTTCTAAGTAGCCAGGCAGGATGCTGGGCTAAACAGACATTCAGTCTAAACCAGTATGACCATTCAAAGGTTTTCGTGTTGTATCTTATGATCTTCACTTCTCTGGCCTGGCAGCGGTATACTTCCTATTTGCTGAATTATAATACTACCACACCACTCGACACCATCCCTCCACCTGTTGCTGAGTTCTCATAAAATACGAATTTATTTGATAGGCTTGCAGTTTAATGATCACTGGTCAAAATTCTGATTTTAGTGTATATGTTGCATTTTGAGCTACCAGAAATTTTGATCTAAATGCAGTGATTTAGGCCTCTTCATGCGTTTGGGTACTTGAAAATCACTCTGTACATTGTCTTGCTGCTTAGCATAAAAATCAGATAAATAATTCGTACAGCAAAAGGTGTTGCTATAGGAATTACATATCAGTACAAGCAGGACCTGGACATACTCTAGCACATCCACTGAAGATCCATGAAGAACTTTAGGGGGTTGTAGTATTGATATATGAGAAAGGGCTGAGAAAGAGCTGGGACTGTCTAACCTGGAGAAGACCAAGGGGAGGTCTAATCAATATGTATAAATAACCAAAGTGATGCTATAAAGAAAACTGAGCCAGACTCTTCTTAGTGGTATGCAGGGAAAAGAGCCACAAACTGAAAAAAATTCCTCTGCTGTGAATGAGAACCGGCACAGGTTCCCAAGAAAGGTTGTGGATTCTCTGTCTCTGGAGATACTCCAAAACTTTCTGGACATGGTCCTGGGCAATTGGCTCTGAGTGGCTCTACTTGAGCAGAGGGGACTGGACTAGTCAGTCTCCAGACAGCCCTTCCAACATCAGCCACTCTGTGATTCACTTAATCAAAGTTCAGTGGAATTGTGACATCCACAGAAAATGCCTGACTACAGAATCACAAAAGACAATAAGTGCACCAAAAAAAGCAATTCAGTGACTCTATAAAATGAAGAGAAAGTTAAACCTCACTGGAAATTATGAAAGCTAAAGCACAATATGTCAAGGATGAAAACTGGTGCAAATAAATGCTATCACTTTCTGTAGTATAAACTTTCTAATACCATTGATAACATCTACCTAACGTCATGTCTAATATCTCATATAATGCTATTCAGCTTCTTTTTTTTTCTTTTTATTATTTTTCTTTTTTTTTTTTTTTACAGCCAATTAGAGTTTATATAAATGTATAAATACATGTGAATACGAAAACAAGCATGAAGACCAATAAACTACACAGCATAAATAAAAGTGTGTTTGAAAATTGTCACTGATTCTTTACTAAGGTAGATTCCCATGCTATAATTCTCTTGTTCAAGGGGGAAAAAGAAAACAGAAACCCTGCATGTCAACCAGGTCTTCTAAACTTTAATGGCACTGGCTGTATAATTATCCATTTGGATAAAGTACCCCACAATTTATTTATATACATATAACTGGAACAAGCAGTGATTCAGTGGATTATGATATCTTTAAGTTAGAAAAGTATTACAAGATTATTTTGGCTTATAGAAATTTTATCTTTAATTAACATTCATTCTGTTTGCTGCAAGATAAACTTGACCTTGATTTTTACTCACAACAATATTGAGTTTTATGGGTTTTTTCTGCTTCGTTCTGTAGTTACTTTTTTGTTTTCATCAAACAGATCTTTTTAAACAGTTCTTTAGGGATTTTGCTTATATTTATTGCTATACGATAGCATAAAATTGTAAAGATTAACAATCTTTGGAGATTAGTGTGCTTTTTCATCACTGTAATTGCTTTTCATGAAGAAAAAAGAAATTACAAGGAAAACTTTGGAGCTGGTTATAAATATTCTGATTACATTTTGTTAAGGGATTCCAGAAGTGGCCACTGCCTCCAGCAGCTTTGGGGCCCAGTAACTCCTCCTGATGGCCCCTGGAGTCCAGTCTGGAGATCCAGAGATCTCCATCCCAGGTCAATGGATGCATCTGCTGGTTTCTTATTTGGAAGTTCAACCAGTAGTGACACTGTGCAAGTATCCTAAACACACAGAGGACACCGGCTGATGACATGTTAAGTTTTTGTTTACAATTAATTTTTATTTTTGTTTGAACCAAATATTGCATCTAATTTCTTACTATTCGAACTGAAATTTAACAGTACCAAATACTACTTCATTATCCAAGCCCACCGACACTAAAGCAGTCCATGTAAGAACATAGCTGTTCAGTTATGTGCATCCTACTATATTGCACTGAATCTCAAGCTTTTACTTTTCAACCCATACCCTTCACTACCTTAGAGCCCACAGCTCTAGGAATATTCTGGAATCTAGTTGAAAATGCTGCCTTACCCCTAACATTTAAAAACAACCAGTAATAACTACTCTTTCTCCCATATAATTCATCATCTAGCTCAATACTGAAGTGGAGGAAAAATTACTCAACTAAAAGTGGAAGGGGAGAGAGTAAAATATACTATATACTATACTATACAACCCCTGTATAAAAATAAAGGTAATAATGTTGACTAGTGATTCTAGTATACCTTATTTTTTTTTTCCTAGATACATTTGACAATTGTTTAAATTTGTATATTGCTCTTTATACTTCAAGGTGTTACACAAAAGCTGCCTACTTAATCCTCACAATAAAAGTGTTAAAGTTGGAGAAAGTTAAGCCTGAAGGTAAAACGACTTCTTGACTAGTGAATTAAATATTTAATCATAATAAAAATTGGGAGTTTTTTAATAGCTTCTAAAGCCATGCATTAAACAACCCTTGAGTCCTATGCCAATCAACATTAAGAATAGCGGAAAATTTTATATTGTGCTCAGCCTTTACTTCCTACAATCTTTGCAGCAAATACTGTAGCTATAAGCATTACATTTGCATATTACACACTTCACTTCTGAAGACAGTCTCTTATGTGAATCCCTTTACAAGCTCACATCTATTTTGCTCACAGATGTTATAATATTAAGACAGACATAAGACCTATATTAGAGTGATTTATTACAGAAAGAATCCTTTAAGATGTATTTATGGGTATGTGAAAGATTACCAAGGGAGTTTAAAATCACTTCCCATTCTGTTTCATAATAGTCTGACTCTCAGAGACCTCTCTTCTCTTTTCCCATGTCATGTTTCCAGTGTTTCAAGAAACAAATAGAAAACGCCTTAATAATTCAAAGTGACATCCTGAAATTTTATATGGAGACTCAACAAGGCCAACTTCCCTAAGCTTTCCACAGGTATTAGATTCTTTCTTCACGTTCTATTGGTACACATTCTTCAGTGTCTGAAGTGTTTACTTTTCCATTTCTATCACAGAAACAAAACCAAAGGAACAAAAAAAACCCTTAATCTTTGCCAGGTTTTGAGCTAAGCAAAATATGGCCTGAAAAAAGACATCAGATTAGCCTTGCTCATGTTCACTATCATCTTACCAAATAGGTCTTATCACTCTGTTGTCTAATTCTGCAATCACAGTCTTAACAGAAAAATGAAGTTAATGCAACAAATCTGAATGCTGAAATATGTACAGAAATATTATCAGTCTTGTATAGCCAGAACCCTAAATTCTGTAACATCTTAATGTGTCCTGCTCTCCAATGCATGAAATCTCTCAGTCTTTGGACTTTCTAGCAAACTATCATAATTTACTTTCCACAAATGTAAGCAAAGGATCAAAGACTTTCTACAAAGCAAATATAAATACTAGAGAACTTGCAAAACAGGGTGTTACTAACAGGTTCTATTCCAATAACTTTTCAGGGGTGTCAAATGATAGGATGAGGGGCAATGGTCACAGACTGAAGCATAGGAGGTTCCATCTGAATATGAGGAAAACTTATTTACTTTGAGGATTACAGAGCTCTGGAAAAGGCTATCCAGAGAGGTTGTGGAGTCTCCTTCTCTGGAGACATTCAAAACCTCTCCGGACACATTTCTGTGCAATCTACTTTGGGCGAACCTGCTTAAGCAGGTGGGTTGGACTAGATGATCTCCAGAGGTCCCTTCCAACTCCAACCATTCTGTGAATGACCAAACGAAAAACAAATAAGAAAAGTTGAGCTACTCGTATCTCTCAACCAGTGGACATGTGATTGCACATTATGAGTTAATTAGATTGTTAAATTGTGTATGCTTTGTCTATCTAAGAAGCTAGAACACAAAGAGAGGGTTCTGCTATTTACTGTGCAGAACATATTGCAGCCTATTTTAAGAAACCATCATAGCATACAATTATTTTGTTAGGATTGTAACATCTTATTTATAGAAAAAATACAGAAATATTATCCCAGAAGGCATATATTTCATATAAAGTTGATAAATGTGACCAAATCAAAATATCGTACAGGCAAATTATAGAGAAAATGAAACTGTTTGCCAAAATGCCTGAAGGGAGAAACAGATTTTTTTATTTCTATAAATCAGAGCTGGATTGCCTTCTGGAAGGCATTTTTCTTTAGACTGTTGGGCTCAGAGACGAAATCTTATGGCCTATGTTATCTCAGCAGTCAGATGAGATGATCTACCAGTTTCTAGTTATCTGTGAACCTGTCAGCTGTATTTAAATTATTACTTCCTTTATATGAGCCATCTATAGTTGGATGCAGTTGAGGATTGCCTTGGACTACCCCAAGAGCAAGACTAGGTCATATTTACATAAGTTCTTCCTTTATATGATCCTTCTATAATTGGAATTGGTTGAGGGTTGCTTTAGATTACCCCAAGAGAAACTAGGCTACATAACAACAAATTTTAAAACCTTTATGAAGATAATAAAGATGCCTAAAACTCTGTCTGTCTCTGTCTTTCTGGCTTCTTATTAAAGAATAAAATTAACAGCACTAAATGTACACTGCACCCACTTCATGGCAGAACCTACTGCTCTTCATGGAAGATGTCAGAAGGGAAGCCATAATAGCATGAGTTACTGACAATGTATTATTTCTGTAATAGAAAATAGATTGTTGACCTTTGTATGGCTCAGAAAAATAATGGCATGTTTATTTCTTTCATTAAAGTGAGGAAGAGATGGCTATGCAAAGAGAAGATAGTGGGTGAAATGGCGAGAGATATAGATCCTCCAAAATATTACAATTTACAGTCATAAATCAACTAGACCTACAAAACATTTCTGAATCTCACAAGAATTATTTTTCTCAATCAGAAAATGCATAAAAAGCTAATTGTTGTCAGACATGACTCTTACACATTGTATTTTTTCTGTGAGCAGTCCCATTAACGTCATCAGCTTCCCCTAGAAATGTGTGGACTTTTGTTTACTATTCTGAAATTAAGACAGATTTATTATTATCTTTTAAATGAAACATGTACATTTTATTACTGAAGAAAGTTCAATTGACCATGTGTCTCAGGAAGAAGTTTACAGGTCTATTTCTCAGTCATCATCTTCTCATCTATGTAAATATCCCATGAAATGCAGACCAGAAAAAAAGTGTTTTATTAGAGAGACTACTAATCTCTCTCTAATATGTTCTTAGTTATAAGGAAATAATTTGTTGAAAGATTATTGCTTTTTCCTTTCCCTTTCAAATATTCCAAGAAAAAAAAAAATATGTCAGTGATCCGGCTTTTGCCTTTTTAGTCACAGCATAGATTACAAATCTTTTTAATATAAATAACATATGCAAGTATCTACAAAAATATCTATACACATACTAAAATAGCCTCTCTAGGATAGTAATAAATCCATTCTTCTAAAAAGCGTTTGACAATTTCACCTGCAACTTCAACTTTACTAATAATTTGCTTACAACCTAGACTCTGGAAATATTATAGTTTGACAACAATGCATTACATGATTTTAGTTTCTCAAAATACAGTGCAATGTAGGTCCTACCAAAATAATATTGCCCACAGATAGCAATTTTGTGTAAGATCAGTAAAATGCTAAAGACAGATGAAAAATGAAAAGTTAATCAGTTATCTGAAAACAAAATTCATTAATAACTCTTTTAATGTCAGAACTCAGTATGATACATCATACGATCATGCTATGTAGTTATATAACTAAAGACCAAAGTTAATTTAGGCTGTTTATGTTGAAAATGGACAGGTTAACAAATAACTTTACCTCCTACTCTGTGTTTTAAAACACTGTTGTAGAAAGAACAGAACTTTGGTATTTTTATTTTACAGGTATCTATTCAGCAAAGTATGTGGAATAACAACAGCAACATATACACTCTTGACTATGGCACAGATTTGCTGAGGGATACTTCAGAAAATTATATAGCCCACAGTATCGATTTTCTAGGTCTCTTTCAGTGTCACCATCTTCCTATATAAAACTTAATCTGTCCACAGCTTCTACAAATTTTGATATCTGAACGTTCTACCTTTTTACCTCTATGAATTCAGAAGGACCATGACCTTAAAGCTAAGGAACTAACTCTATTAATTGGTTGACTTCATTTTGCAACTAAAATGGATTCATCTCACTTGAATCCATTTTAAATGCAAATCTGTAGTCTAAGCCAGTACTCTAGCCTTACTCTGCAGTTAATGAAAACAGATAAATATCTTTAGCAGCCTGTACACACCCACACACATAGAAGAATTGTTTAAGATAAATGGGATGAATCATGCATTCTAAGTCCTCTCTTAGTCATGAAAGGAGCCTACATAAAAAACTTAACATGCAAGCCTCGTATTTATGTAGCTGAAGGTAGGTGGGCTGTATTCATGTGGAATTCATTCTTCATGTGGAAGATCCAAACACCATCACACACAAGACATTAACTATACAAAAAAATATGGCAAACTATGTGTCTGTGCTAATCTACAGAAGTCACAGGTTTACAAACGAAAGGATATTGTACACAAATCTCTACACACCTGAATTCACACCTTATTCACAATTCACACCTACACACCATTCACATTAGCTTGTTGCATGCCACAGAAGAGGCTGCCTCATCTCTACCATCAAAAATGTCTGGTTTACAAAGAAAAAACAAACACTCAAAAAAACCAACCAACCAAACAAACAAAACAAAAACAAAAAACAAAACCACTACAAATATAAGGTAAAAGCTGTATGACAAGAAAAACTAAAATTATTACATTCTTTCAGAGAACAGTTTCAAATGCAGACCTATCACACAGATTTTCAGGAAAATTCCCAAGCCAAAGTGCCTCAGAGCCACAATGTGTAGAAACCACAGGAAGACCAGAAGAGAACGCTCAAGCCTTCTTTCCTGTTTGACACACCCACAGCCACACATTAACCCAAGTACAGATGACCTGGACACACTGAATGGAATTTCTAAGACCACAGTTACAATAGAAACTTCCAGGTATTCTCTCTGTACAAGAACATTTACCTATACAACAAGTCTTACTGGTTTTAGTATGACTAATTTCCAAAATGACTGATGGATTTTACAGAAGAGGTAGTTTTAAGTTACATTTAGAATTTTTCAATAATTTGTGAAAGCCTCTTTTACTTATTTGCCATTTAATTTATCCATAGTTATAAAGACATGGGGCAATTCTTAAACAGAATTAATATAAATTTGGAATTAAGCAGTAGTGCTAGACAGTGCACATTTGCAGATATATTAAATATTTATGGATTGCGTGGGTTATGCTTGTTGCTCTAAAGTTCCTCTTAAAGTTCATTTAATCTAATCCACTCAGATGTCTCAAGAGATAAAGTTCCTCATTTAGTGTCGTGTCAAGGCTTAGTCAAGCCTTTGCAGTGTCATTGTTTTTGACATATTGCTGAGATAGAACCTTTGATTCCAGAGGCTGCCAAATGGAAACGTGTAATTGAAATGAGTAATGAAATTACTGGGCAGGAGGGGGAGGAGAGAAGAAAAAAAGTTAATGGTCTCCCCCGAATGAGACTTAGAGCAAAAAGTCCAAGGACTATCTAATTTCTTCAGCTGAATGGCTGAAGTCACAATGTAATTTCTTGTCAAATCTATGCAAAAAAAAAAATTGGTGATGTACTCCTACTATTTTATTAGACATGACACCTGGTTTATTTCTATAGGAAATCATTTATCAGCCTATGTATTACTAGAAACCAATGTGATTTTCTGCATCCATTTGAAACAGGTAGTTCAAAGACAGGGGGTTTGTTTGTTCTTTATTTGTACAGGGCCTAACACACTAAATTTATAAGTGTACTTTAAAAGTGATGTATATCTTTCTTGTGTTCAGATGAACATATCACTATGAAAATATTTCTAACAAGAAAAATAAAGCCTTTTTTGATGTTCCATGAAAGGAGGGGGAAAGGGGAAGGGGAAAGGCTTATTCTCTGAAAAAAGCATACACAAAAGGTTGTACATGTGTTTGACATGTTTAGAATATGAAATCAACAGATAGATTTTGTCATTAATTTCAATAATGAGTCTAGTAACATTTCTACACCTTACTTTACTTTTAGAACTAGTAGTAAAGATTAATGAAGCTTCAACTACTGTATTAAGCATCCTCTTTCAGTTAGGCAGCTATGTATATCTCTTTATACATTATCATTTGGGCATAAGATCATCTTTCAGAATCTTCACTAGTTTTTTTCTAAATGTACTGACTGTAGTTCCTCAAGAGAACTGTGAAAATCATATAATTTGATCTCAGGATTTCTTTTTATGCTTCTTTTACACCACAAACAATTGCAGTATCCTTTTTCTGACCCTAAAGTTTAAATGTTATGCCTATTTCTTAAGGCCTCTGTCCTGGTTTTGGCTGGGATATAATTAATTTTCTTAATATATAAACTAGGAAAACAGTTACCTGGGAGATGTCTGTTCAGGGATGGGCTGAGCATCAATTAGCGGGGAGTGAGAATCTGCGTTGTGCTCACTTGTTTTGTATATTCTCTTTGTTGTTGTTATTTTTCTCTTCTTTTGCTGTCCTTTGAACTGTGTTTAACTGAACCGGTGAGGTTTTTGGGTTTGTTTGTTTGTTTTTATTCTCCTCCTCATCCCGCTGGGGGAGGGGGAGAGTGCGCAAATGCCTGCATGGTTGCTTAGTTGCCAGCTGGGGTTGAAGCACGATAGTCCCCATTTTGGATTTCAGTTTTTATATTCACATTTCCAGAAAACAGGGACTTCTAACTTGTATTTTTAATGTATTTAATGTTCTTCTTTACTTTCCAGCAAAGTTCCTTCTGCTTTTACAGAACCTAAGCAAATCTGTTAGACTAAGCAGGATATGACATCACTTATTCCATTTATTCCTGTCTCTGTTAATGAAATCTCTAGAATAGAACTACCAAACACATAAACCATATCTGCTTTGTTTCCTTGCATGCTTTCCTAAATAAAATCAGACTTTCAATAAAAAAAACAAACTTGTTTCCTTACTGACTTGGTCAGGTGGGCAGAGGGTGAACATGCAACAAAGATGCATCCTGTAACTTAATAGTGTGCATATATTTATATGACATATGAGGATATGTATACTATAGACATATATTCTTTTACATTCATAGAAAAGTTTTATCTTGAATGTAATTATCTGAGCAAAGATGGAACATACTTGTTCCACTGGATTCAAGACCAAGTCCTCTCTAAAGGATTCACCATTAATGCCTCATTGTTTCTTCCTGGAACTAGGCTTTGACCAGGTTTGTTACCACATATTTTACCTTTGAAGCCAGTTCTTAGGCACTCGGCCATACAGAATCTGATGATTTGAAGTGACATGTGTTATTTCGTGTGGCTATGCAACACCCGACCAAAGTGTTATTCTTCCTCCTTCAAAACAAATACTATAAACTCTCATGATTTTTCACAGCCCTATTGTAATTGTCCCTGTATAATCAGATATGGTCCATGTCAACCTCTACACCCACATCAAGATTCTGCTTTCTCATGTGACATAACATTCAGAATTCCTTTCCAATACAAGTGGCTTAGTACTGTACCCACCTTAGCAGTCTTTCTGATAAGCTAATAGTATGGCCGGAAACAAATGAAAGCAGCCTAAAATCCTCCGTTGTTTTCTCCTCTAATTTTACTTGTTTATTTTCTTCAGTTGTTCTCAACAAACACACTAAAGTTATCTTAAATGGCTGTCCGACAATGTGTGATTCATAAGCATGAACTATGCCACTGCTGTCCCACTATTTCACAGCATATATTTCTTCTGGGAGCTAACTACTGTTTTCTCAGATATACTAAAAGATAATGGATGCACCTACCACACAACTGCATGGTTTCAGATCAAGCTTGCCATCCTCAAACTGAGTCACTCTTATAAGAAAAAAAGTCACTGTAGGATGTCTTTACCATTATTAAAATCCTTTCATTCAGGAAGAACTTGCAAAACTTAAATCTTCATCAGCCCATTGACAACTCTGGATCTAGCTGACAAAGCTAACCTCTCTGGAATGACTGTGCCAAAAACCACTAATGGTTTAATTTCTTACAAACTAAGAATCATTAATTGCATGAATAGAATGAAATATGGAGAATTAAAACAAACAAACAAACAAAAAAACCTAGAGATCCTTTGTCCTGGGACATTAAAAATTAAGAAGTGCTTGGGCTTGTCTAGTCTTTAGGCTACTTCAACCATCAGCTTTTATATATGTGATTAATTTTAACTGCTTGAGCCACCTCTCTGGAAGCTGATAGTAAAAGGCCATCACCTCCCTTTTTGGTTCTGATACATCTTCCACTGAAAGCTGAACCAGCTTACTTCCTAATGACCCCCAAAATGCTGTTAAAATATCTGCTAAAGGATTGCCTTCTTTGTGAAACCACAAATATCAGTTATACCTTGACCTTCAAAATGCAAAGATATTCAACAGCAAGCCAGTGTCCACCATCTTCGGGTCAAATCTTTCAGAGTTTTTCCCTCTAGTACTTTCATACCGTGTTAACTCACAGTTCATGACAAAACCTGGCAGCTTGTAACAGTGAATGCTGCCAGGCCTCTTCTAATAAGGTGCAGAAGATCCTCCATATACCAAAAAGGTCAACTATCTGTTTTTTTTATATATATATATATATATATATATATATATATATATATATACACGCTGACTCTTTTCAAACAAAATGAGAATTATCCTTAGATCACTGGCGCTCTGGGAGTTTTCCTCTCTCTCTCATCCTGAAAGCAACAACAAAGCAGCTGCTATGCCATTATCTAGTCCCACTATGCATTCTACCCAGAACAGGATATTGTACCATAAAAAATGAACTACAAAAGCCTATACCGACCTCAGGACTCATGGGACATATGCCATCTGCTTTTTAATCATGTGGGCCACAAACTGATTGTCACATACACAGAAATGAATTTAGCTGTTAGCTGACTTCTGACATATCATCACTGCCTTTAGAAAGGGAAGAAGAGTCATGACCCTTATAATACATGCTTCCACACACCTCTGACCCCACACGTTCCCCATGGGAAACAGATGAATCTAAGTGTACCTTCAATTACTGCTTCCTGTTGATCTCCAGCTGTCATAAGAAAATCATGTTCTATTATGTAAGGAGGGAATTTCAAACTCTTAAATACTCCTCAGATCACATAGCTAAGTCTGGTTTTCAGTTCATGTAGTGCTGCTGCAGCATGAAGTATCTTACACAGCACTACCAACATCTACTCAAATTGTCAGTGCCCCAGAATCTCCATTGTTATTCACTTATATACAGATCAGTCTGTTACTATCTCTTGTGCTGCTGGGAAGCATCACACTTCAGTTTCTGCACAAAGTTTTTCTTTCTCTCTCTTTTCAATATCCCTATTACCAGCTTGAATGCAGTTAAAAGATTAATGTTTTCCTCCATCCAAAATCTTCCTAAAAAAAACAGAGGATGAGCCACCTAAGGAATTCTGATTTATCATGTAGCATTCAGATTTCTGCAGTGAGCTGAATTTTTCTCCTACTGTATGGTCTATAGATTTGTAGAGATGTAAATAAATAGAGGTACGTCACAAAAAATGCACTGCCTAGCACAAAGAAACACTGCTTCCAGAACTAAAAAGCATACAGACCTGCATTGTGAGCCTGCATGAATGAAATGCAGTTTAGCAAGACGCACATTAATGCCATAAGTTCTGATTGCTGTCATGGCTAAGTACTGCACTGAATGTGGCTGTAATTTTACCAGATGTCCCTGGAGATAGAACCGGCAGTTAACCACCTCAAAGCCACCTGCCACTTTTTGGACACCAGACTCAAAAAAAAGATATGTAGATTTCTATTTGTTAATTTACTAAACAAACCAGTGACACTCTTTATGGTCACTTTGTAGATTTTTTTTGTTTATTGCTCCATTTCTAATTAAATTCCAGATATCTCACAACAAAATGGCTCATAGCTGCACCACATCACACTTCAAAGCAAAGTAAGAAGTACACTATAAGCTCTTCAGTGCATAATTCATTAGAGCACTTTGCTGAATGAAACAGGCTGGGTTCTATGCAACAATCTGTTCTACCTTAGGTCCTTCAGCAAGTGAAAGAGTAGAGGTGTCCTCATCTGAGGACTCCTTCCACTCTTCGTATCAGCTGGAAGGCTAGTGTGCTAAATGTAGCTAACATTGTAGATGACTCGCTCTGTGCCCTGCACACCCTTCTGCTACAGCACAACATCTATCCTCAGACTCAACACAATCCATCCTGCTTACCGCTGCTTAGAAACTTCCCATCTCCAAAAGGTAAGAATATCAGCTATGGTGTCTAACAGTCTAGATTACATTTGGTGTATGCTATCTATGTTTTTGCTTATGGATTACCTCCATAGAGGCAGTAGTTCTGTAGCATTTTTGCTGGTGATTTGTCAGATTGACCATTCCTTTGAGAAACGCAATCACCATAATTTTCATGTGCTTGATTTTACATAGCTGTATTGTTTGACAATCTGTGGTCAAATAAAAAGTCTTTCCCCATGCTCCCATGAAGTTACCTTGTCTTCAAATATGTTCATCTTCATTTACATTAAAAACAGCAGAGAGGTGGTGAGAAGAACTGCTAGAGGAACAACGTTTTAGTTTTTCTTATTGTTTGGTAGGAGAACCTCTGAGCTCATGGGAAAACAGCAAGCACTAACTGAAAAAGGAGCTTTCTAAAATGAAACTGCATGATTCACCAAAGACTTCCCATCTACAAAGACAGCTTAAACCATAGATTTACTAAATTCAGTATCTGCCTTTAAAAGCCTTGTGACATTACTGCAGTTAACTGCTACAAGTCATATACTTTGTTTGGAAATATAATTCCCTCACTGTGACCATACAATTCTCCATTAAATTAAAGGGGGAAAGACATAATCATGAAGAATGTGCTAATCAATGTTAGATCACTTGCAGCAAATGCAGCACTGACCACTTTTTTCTCATTTTCTTTCACAAAGGTAAAAGCAGCAGTAGCTTTACTAAAATTGCATTGACAAAATATCACAGAAGTCACATTCAGCTTTGTAATTGCTAACCCTTCCCCACTCGGCAGAGAAACTGTAAAAAGGCAGTGCAAACCTATGCAACCCCAGGTCAAAGGATCTTCTTTTAAATTAAAATGAACATTCAGAGAGACCTCATACTCCGTGTAATGGGTCCTATCTGCTCTAAGCAGAAACTCCCAGCTGGAATCGTGCAGCACTCTCCTGGCCAGTAAACCAGCTGGCCGTCTGCCTGCATTTGTCTCTTCTATGCTAATTCCCTGTTCCCAAAAGTATGTGCTGCAGCTTCAATTCACTTCACTTTGCAGTTCGCTGTACCATATTTGTAAGTTATTTGGCTGGTACTGATACATCATTTTTTTAACATAATGGAGCATTCAAGTGCCTGTTCTTTCAACAAACATACATCATTGAAAGTAGGCAGAGACAATTACTTGATTACAAGCAAATCTAAAAAAGGTGGTACTGGAGTTCTAGAGTTCTAAGAATGTGAACATACCTGGCTTGGCTGACCTAGAAGACCAGGCCACTGGCTGCTGGCTGTTTATGATTCGAAGGAGAAATAGGAAGTAGAAACAACCATCTTTTCCTCTCAATGTTACATTACAAAGGAAAGCTATTTTCCCACATTGCTTAAAATTTGGGGAGCGGAGGGGGGGAAGGCAGGAATGGCTGTTTCCCCTTTCCAAATAGATTGTTCTACATTTATTTGAGTGATCAGATGAGCTACCAGATTATTTTCCATTCTCTGCCCTTCCTCTTTGAAGACTAGTGCAGCCAATTCATATAATTACTGTGCTGTCACTGATTGAAGTGAACTCTAGAATACCTGTTAGCACTAGAAGTAAAAATACAGATGAGTGAGGTAAAGCCCACAGTTCTGTGCTCTCAGATGCTATGATGAACCTTTCCTAGATAAAAAGAAAACTAGAGCTACTAGATTTACAGATACTTAATTAACCAGAATTTGGTTGGGTTGCCCAGAGGTAATCCTGACTTTCTTATTAGTTCCTATGTTTGTTGTGATTCAAAGAGTTGTTAAAGTACCCTTTATCATAACCCTGACACTCAAAAACACAGGCTAAACAGCATTAGTCACATTAAGAGTTAACAGAAATCCAAATAAATCCCATCAGAAGAGGTACTTTGCAGTACGCATATATATAAGAAGAAATATGAAGATAGTATCTCTTCTGAATACAACACTAGAGAGACTATTAGTCTGCCTAAATCTTCAAAAAGTTCTAAAAAAAAATTGGAGAAGGTTCAGACAAGCCTCATAAGACTGATTCAAGGTCTGGAGTTTGAGATTTAAAAAGCTCTATTTACTTAACTTTTCAAAGGCAAAGTTTTTTTAATCTATTAAACAAAGGCATGACAACATTCAGTGACTGCAAGCTGAAACTAGAAAAATTTCCAGCTATAAATAAGGCATAATTTTTAATACTAAAGATAATTATCCATAGGAAACCACTTAGTAAAGGATGTGCTGGATTTTCTGTCACTAAAAAGGCTTCAAATTAGGACCAAATATTTTTCTGAAAAACCTATAAATCTCGAGCAGAATTTAGAAACTTGCTACCTGAAAGTACAGAGAAAACCCTGTTCCGTGTTATTTAGAAAATCAGATTGGTTAAATATAATGGCATCTACTTGCTTTAAAATCTATAACATGTTTAATAGAAGAAAGAATCTTATAGCACTTTGATGCATCATTTCCACTTGAAGAAATGGGTTAAAATGTTGCTGAAAATTATTTTTTTTTCCAAATATTTGACCAACCACCCAAAAGACAAGAAAGTTAATAAATGGGACCATGTCACGTGTCACAAGAAATACATTAATCATATTTATGACCACCAGTGTCTATGAGTTGAAAGGTGAATCCTGTAAAATCAGTTTCTTCCTCATGTCTTCCATTCAGTTCAGCTTCACTGAAAGAAATCTTAAATGTAACAGAATATCTTCATATTTCTATGTGGGTTGTTTTTAGAACAGATATCCTGAGAATAAATAACTTCTTCATGCAAGAGAAAAGGATCTAAGGTATGTTTCCCTAACAGCAGTCTTAAAGTTTGTGGGCAGATTCTGAGCTCCTGACTCGCAAATCTCTAATCTCAGTAGAGCTGAGAGCCAGGAGTTGCTGCCTCTCAGTTAAGCTTTTGTTTTCATAAGAAACAAAGACATTCAATCCCCACAGAGGTCTGAGTTTAGCAGAAGGATAGAAATGCATCACTGCTATGTATGGCTAATTTAGAAAATTGTGTATGTTTCCTTCCCCTACTTAAAACTTGCTAGGAGCTAATTCAGCTCTCATGAAGTCCACACAATTGTAAACTCTCTTCACCATTAGTAAACTGTGACATGTATTCCAGAATAAACTTTGCTCTTATATTTGGCATTTTTAGCTTACTGTGTTTGACAGCCACCTGGCTCGAAACTGTTACTTAAAGATTTTTCTGCAGAAGCTTTTAAAGTAGTTTCTAACCCAATTTAATGCAAATTTAACTAAAATATAGATTTGAAATCTAAAACATATATTTTATTTCTGCTAATAGGAAATTCTATTTAGGACACAACTGACTATGGAAAAATCCAGCAATGTACCTTCTTTCTAAAAATACACTGAAATCTTTCAAGCTTGATATTCTTCCATGTCTGAGCTTGTATTGACATTGACAGTTATGTATCATCATTCTCTCCTGGAGTAGCCAAGAAAGTGAGGCCATTAAAAACAGGTATTTCCACAGAAGCTACTTCCAAGAGGTGTTAATGCCAGGACAGACTGGATAATATTTTTTGTTAAAATGGGGATCAGGTTCACTGTCTGCATTGGAATTCTCGTATGCAAGATGCAGCATCCATTGTAAAGATCCCCAGTCTGTATTAATTCCTTTTTGTTAGGGTAAAGCAGTTGTACCAGCTTAAGAAAAATCTTTAGAAGAGTAGCTTGTGTTCATTAAGGCTTATTTTTCAGACTTCATGTTTGCTAAGAACAGCAGCTGATTTAAATCACTTAATTCATCATAACGGCTCTGGTTGGGATGGAGTCAACCGTCTTCATAGCAGTCCATATGGTGCTGAATTATAGATCTGTGGCTAAAACAGTGGTGATAGCACACCAGGGTTTTGACTATGGCTGACCAGTGATTTCTCCAGCACCAAGCTTTCTCTTCTCCCTTCTTCCCTTGAACTGCCCCAAGCAGAATGAGAGTGGACAAGAAGCTGGGAGGTGACACAGTTGGGACAGCTGACCCAACCAACCAAAGAGATATCCCATGTCATGTAACATCATGTTTAACAATAAAAACTGAGGTGAGAAGAAGAAGGTGAAGACTTCTTGGCTTCCAAGGTGCCTGTTGTTTGGAGTTTGCCTGGGGATTGGTCTACTTGTGGGAGGTGGTGCATGACTGCCTTTGCATCACTTGCTCTTTTCCTATTTCCTCCACTTATTAAGCTGTCTTTATCAGAACCCACAAGTTTTCACACTTGTGTTTTTCCTATTCTCTCAGCTTCTGGTGGAAATCAAGCAAGGTGTGAGCAAGTGGCTGCTTGAGTGGTCAGCTGCTGGCCAGGATCAACCGACATTTATACTTTCCCACCATATAGAAAAGCCCAAAACAGAGCTAAAATTTAATTATTTGGGGAAAAAAAAAAAAAAAAAAAAAGGGAACTCAAACATAAAGCAGTTCTAAGCCTCAATGAAACATGAGTAACTGTAAACAATATAGATAGTTGTCACATTAATGTCTCAGGCTTAATAAAGGGAGTTGCGCTGAACATCCTAATCCTCTGAAAATCCAAATTTAGATGATGATATGAAAAAAAAATGCACAAAATTGTGGTGTCTCCTGAAATCAGGCACAGAGAAATTCCCCTCTTGTCCTTCAGTACAACAGGTAGTAGGGGACGGGATGGTGACATTCTCAATAGTTAAAAACTACTTTCTTAGCACTTCAGACAGAAATATGCATCACTGTAGAATATCACTGAGCTCTGCTTACCTATTTATGTTCCCCTCTTAAAGGATAAGAGACCATTTGGCTATTTTAAGATGTCATTCTCAGTTTGCAATCCTCAGCACTACTCTCATAGGAATAAAGAGTCAAAAGACATAATTAAGCTTGGATCTTCCTTTCTCATCATTTTCTGTTTCACGATCCAGTGAACTAAATATAAACTTCACTGATGTTTGAATCGATCGGGTTTCAATTAGAACCCATGTAACAGTTTTGTGCCTATCTTAAGACTAGGCATTGTTAGGAGGCAAAGAACTACAAAAACTAGACACATTTATTCCACTGATTTCTTAGACTTCCAGCAGAACATTCCACTTGTGAAAATATTAAATTTCTTGAAAATTTTATTTTACTGCACAATCCCATTTACGTCTGTTAGTCATAAACAAATGAAATAACAGTCATTGACATTTTGACAGTGAAAAGAATTTGTAGGCAATTTTAATGATGGAAAACCTACCTCACCACACTACTCAGAGTTCCAAATTGATCTTTGGCAGTGAGGCTGATAATTTGATTGTTCTGTAATGTACAAATGCATCATTTCAAAACCAGAAATCATTTTACAGAGGAACTAATTAAATGCAAATGAAGTCCTTGTACAAGTTGTTAATACATAAAGTGATATATACAGCCATAATTTAATAAGAATAACAGAGAATACAGCTCTTCTAAATATCCAATTAAAAGGTGATTTTCACATCAAAACATCCATAGCAATATGATACAGTCCACTGCATCATTAATCAGTGGATTACATATTAAGTCTTCCCTTCCTTCATGCCATCTTTCCATTCCCTCCTAACTTTATGTTAAAACAACCTCTTAAATTTGTTGTGCTCTGTAGGAGTCCTATTAAAACAGAATTAAGACTCTGTCTATCACATAGGTAGACTGAACAAAGAAATGGAACGTTGGATGATGGTTTCTTAAGTGGACCAGGCTGGCAGGGGCAGCACCCTGGGCAAAGGGTGAGCTGGCAGCTGGGGTGCACGGAGGCACGCAAGACAGTTGGCAGTTGCACGTGGACAGGGACATGCGGCGGGTGCTCCTCACGCCCCGGGGGGATTTAGCGCAAAAGGTGGTGTGGTCCCCAAACTGGTCCTGTCATGTGGCAGCTGTAGAGTTAGCCACTGTGGAAACCTGGTGTGTGGTGTGGCCTAGAGTTTAATTACTGGACAGTAAATCTTTAGGTGCGCCATTTTTGTAATCATGCCTGATGCTACATGCAATTTTATTTGCTCTTTTTTGTTATCTCAGCCTTTAAAACTGTTACTAGGGCTTGCTTTTTTTTTTTCCCCCCTGTTTTTTATTCTCTCAGTGATGCAATGTCCAATTTAAGGTATTAAATATTTGTAGTTATCTTCCTGATTCCTTGTTGTTTTTGTTTTTTTGGTTTGTTTGTGGGGTTTTTTTTGTGGGTGTTGTTTTTTTTTTTTTTTTCCCCCACAGGACACAGGAAATTCATTTTAACAGGAAAGATTTGTAATAATCTTAGTACTTAAATAACCAAATCAGGCTGAAGTCTAATAAAGGCAATATGATTACTGTCAGTGTAATCTGTAATCAAGCGTAATCCTGATCTAACTGATCATGAACATAAATAAAACGCTGAATCAAGGAACATTAAATGCTGCAGACCATAGACAAGATGGAACAATTCACCAGCACAGTTCTTCACTTTCAGAATGCAGAAGATAGGTGAGGTTCTTCTGGATGAGTTTAGACACCATCAATGAACATATGTTGTCTGCTCTCTCTTTTTTTTCTTTTTTTTTTTTTTTTTTTTTTTTCTGATTAATTGCAGTGTCACATGCTAAATTTAAGCAGAATCATCTGTATGGAGTTAATCTGGTTTACTGATTAGTGCAAAGCAATTGTTCAGCTGATTCTCATTTGATACAACATGGTGGTCTGGTATTTAGCAATATTATACAAGGAGAAGAACGTCCCTTTATAATTTTCTTACATTTTTAAAAATGATAATTCACATATTTTCTAAGGATTTCTATATTGAGCTAATTGTTATAGACTGCAAAAAATCATTCATTTACATCAAACTTGTGTAAGTACCTATTGTAAAGAGTGTTTTATTATTATAAGTTATTAGGCTTATTACAAAAGTAAGTTCTGGCAAACCACCTACACTGACAAAGATGAGGCATCTATTTTAATGACAACTATTAATCAGTTAAGTTTAGTATAACTTTGAAAACAGGATATTCATACATATATTTCAAACTGCTCACTATTTAGGCTCAAATTTTCCTTGCTTGGAATACCAGAAAGCTTTAAAAATGTTTTAACAGATCAACCAAGTACAAGAGTTACTAACTGCTTGGACATAGGTAACATAACAAATAGAAAGAAGCAACTGCAAGGTTATTTTGAGTGTTGAATATATCTGTGATAACAACACCAGGTCTTAATTGCTGCTGTATTGATAAGTCACTTATGTACATAATTCATCCTGCTGAATATATTTTAAAGGGGTTTGAAAAGACATGTGATTACTTAAAGTAAGATAGGGAATTTGCTAATAAATACCAAGAATCCATCAGTGGATTCTGACTCTGGAAAAACAACATGTATATTACAAGCTATTAGTAATGAATTAACATATAGATTTATCAAGAAATACTAACTGTATTAGTAGGTAATAATGGTTCCTATACCAATAAGGTAGAAGAAAAGACACACTTTGAAGCTGCTGGTACAGAGCAAGTGAAACCAAAAATGAGGAAATTAGAATCATCACAAAATCTCACAAATGTGTGAAAAATGAAAAGTGGTTGAACGCAGTATCTTTACAAGAAATGAACTTTAAAAATGAAAATGTGGCAGATACAGATGTTTAGCAGCAAGAATTCAGTCTTTGTAACTGATTCATTCACATCATAATGCTTCCTTCAGTCATATTAATACTGAATGATGTTGGCAAAAAAAATGTTTTAAGACATTAAAACTCAACTTCACTTTAGATCCTGGAAATAAAAAAAAATACAGAACAGTTCAAGATTTTTTTTTTTTCCTGGTTGTTGATAATTTTGTTTCACATGCCTCACTTTGTTAATATTCTAACCTTCTAGATAATCATCTTATTTAGATTTGCTTATATAGCTAGCTGCCTCCATGCTTGTCTTCAACGGGAAATTAGACTGGTGATGGAACAGTCAGGACTCCTCCCTAATGCTGTTTATGTATGCCCAATAATTAGGAATCTGTGAGCAGCTGCATTGCTGGATGTCCAAACAGATTGCACCAAAAATGATTGTTTGTATGTTGTGGACTTAGTGGACAAAATGAAAAAGGATTTTTTGTCAATAGTTACACTTTTTGTACATTTTATCAGTAAATAGGGTTCAATTAAAATTGCCAAACTGTGCACTTCTTGCACACATCTCTGGGGCTTTGCGAAGTTGAGAAGAAAAGCTTAATGAATGGTTGAACAGTAATACTGGTACCCTAGTAATTAGAGAATGGGTAATTAATGTGCATCTGTGGTAGACTCTGGGGTACTGCCAATGACCCTGCAGTGTGGTAGAAAACGGAAATTATGAGCTTGGTGAGGGAATACAGCTTTTCTTATTTTCTTAAATTTCAGATCTACCTCTGTGTTTAATTAGAAGAATAAATGAATCACCATTAACACCATTAGGCAAAGAGCTATGATTGGTTAAGGTCTACATGGACTGTGAAACTGACAAAAACTACGATCAGATAAGATTTTGTGGGGATTTTTTAAATGTCTAAAGGACTCCTCAGAAAATATATCAGACATTTAGAAAAGCAAAAACTTGCAGGCTGGAAAGCAGACTAGTGAAAAATATCTGTATTTTTGTACAAGTTTCACTGTTACCATTTTTTTTTTCTAATTTTAAGTTATAGTGCAGGTGCTGGCAGTGGGGGGGGCTGCAGGGGCAGCCCACGTAAGGAAAGGCTGGAGGTGCACCAGTGCCCCGACTCTGGGCACAGCTGAGCCCCTCAGCCCAACCAGTGGTGCTTCCAGGAAAGTGCATTTGAGGAAGGGCAGAAAGTAGGAGAGAAACAGTAGAGGGAACATCAAGGTCAGAAGAAGGAGGAGATGCTGTTCTGTGGTCTCAGAGCAGGCATTTCCTGCAGGCTTTGAAGGCCCTGCCCTGAGCAAAGGGAATGGCAGCGGTGAGTTATTATGGACCGACTGCAACTCCTGCTCCCCATGCTGTGTGAGGGACATGATGGGGACAGAGGAGGTAGATAAGCAGAGGAGTTGCGTGTGAAATTAAACCTAGGAAATATGGTAGGAAGGGTGTTGCTTTAACGTTTGCCCTTTTGTTTCCCTCTACTGGAATTAATAATTACATTTTTATTTTGACTGGCAATCAATTCAGCTAATTTTCCCCAAGTAAATCCTATTTTGCCCATAACGATAACTGATAAACAATCTCCCTGACTTGTCTCGACCTGTAAGCTTTCCTCCTGTTCTCCTCATTTTCCCACCCCTCAGTCCTGCTGAATGAGAAAAGGAGCGAGCAGCTGAGCGGGAGTTTGCTGTCAGCCAGGGCTAACCCACCACAAGATGTTATAATTTTAAATCCAGTGAGGTAAGATCCATTCACAACAGCTACAATTTAGTGTTATTTAACTTCAGAACAAATTTTAAAAGCATCTTCTTCATGAAACATTTAGTTTGTACAAGCCTTGCACAAATTAATAATACTGAAGAGTGCTTATTGAAAAATAGCTCACAGATGTTACAGCTGACTAGGTAAGCTGATGCACTAGTTTCTAGAGGGATTCAGATGAAAATTGCTTTTATCTCCTGATGCAAAGTAACATTCCATATTTCATCTGATAATAAAATATGTCCTCAGGGTAAATAACTTGCCTCTACTTTTAAAACAAAACACAATTCAATTAGTATGCAAAAGTGAAGTACTATTTTATGGGAACAAGTAACTCTCCTGAGCTTACTATTTTAGCAGATTCTAATACCTTTTGTAACAGTACACTAGTTGCAAATAAACTCTGGTTGGCCATAACTAGCCAGATTTATAAGACTCATTGAAACACTAAACATAAACTAATGGTGAAATCACAAGGTGTTCAAAGACATGTGGGTTTAGTAAACTTAGAAATGCCCTTTAATACAGCTAAGCTTTTGAGTATCTGAAACTTTCAGCTTGCTTGAAAAACATATAGATATATACATTAGTTTAGATGGGCATGTAATTTAGAGGTATCTAACACACACACAAATATTACCTCAGACATTCAAATTTTAAAGCATCTAAATATAAGTTCAGTTACATTTATTGCAGAAACAATTTTAAATACAGGGCAAAAATACATAAGGAAAGCTGTCATAGGTTAAATTAAAAGCTGCTTTACCTTGCAAGAGCAATCCAGGTTGAGACAATGCCCTAGCTAAATTTGAGCATTATTTATTTTTTCTTTTGTTTTTTTATTTTTAGTTGACTAAATATAAAATTGTCCATTTAGGTATAGTTCCAGTAAATTATGTAAATATGATATATTTACTATATAAATATCATATATAAATACCTAGATCTGAAGCACTGCTAAGGTTAGCTTTTTAACCAAAACCTAATAAACCTCTAGAGCTGGTAAAATCCGTACTCCAAAAAAGACAAATTGTGCAGGTGGGCCGTGTAACAGGGCAGGGACAGAGGGAGATCTGTAGCAATGTCAAGAGTGAGTCACACAAAGCACTGCCAATCTTTATGTAGTATACTGAGGTTTTTCTTTGTTGCTGTTGTTGTTCTAATCTTTCAGAAGCTTTACAGTTTCTCTTTCAATCATCTAAAATCAGTCAGAGATGAGAAAAAGATTTTTAGTTCATTTAACCTGTGTCCACAGTATCATGTAGAGCCACAGAATCTTCAACAGCATTTGAATGGGGAATGTTTCTAAAATAACTTATTCTTACAAACTTATAAAGCAGTGATAAGTGGACAGAAGAGGATCTTTGAGTCTCCCTACATTAAACATCCTGTTAATAGGCATGGGAACTATCCATCTCAGTTCTAATGTTTCAGATTTACTATAGACTTTAGAAGAGTAAGTGGAGAAAAAAGGAAAATCTAAATCTGAATTAATGTAGAGGGAGGTAGTGGCACACAACATATCTTCAAGAAGTTTGTTTGGCTTGAAGTTGCCATTGGGGAAAAAAAACAGAATTCTTTATGTCATAAGCAAAGTGAGAGATGAGCTAAACATACTGAACCACAACACCCTAAAAAGCCACATAGACAAGTGGCTATTTCCAGTAAAGGATTTGAGAGTCTTCGAAGCAATACTTAGTAGATGTTGGAATTAGTTTCTATTCATGGTGTTGCAGTCAGAAGCCTGATGTTGTCTAAGGCTTTCTGGAAACCACAGGGAAATTTTTGGTATGTAAGAAATCTGATACATGACACATACCTTATGAGTGGGAAAACCCACACTGTAACAGGATACTGAGAATAAACCCTGCCTGATCCTGGAATTCATTAATAAAGCCTTAACTACACAAGTGGTTCTACTTACTTGAAATTCTCCTTAAAATCTTCTCTGGAGTGCTAAAGCTTTTTTATACCAGCATATAGCTTCTGGTTTTATATTTTTGTATAATTTAGTCACAGGTGATGGTAAATAACAATGTAGACATAGTAGACATAGAAGTCTAGTCAAGAGCTTGCTTTTTTTTTTTTTTTTTTAATTGAGATATCTTAATTTTTTTTCTCAATATCTAGATAGCAATAGGACCTTCCAAAAGATGTTTTTCAAACAATATCTTGACCTTTTGTCTTTTGGCCACTCACATATTACCTGCTTAGAAGAGTCAGTGTTTCTTCATAAGTCTTCAGTGTAGGGTTTTGTACTGTGTCAGAAGATTGAGATGGTGACTCTACAGCAGTATTCATGGTAAAACACAAGCAGAGTTGATTTTCATGTTAATGGCTATTGTTAGGTGAGAAACAAGGTATTTGCTAGCTGGAATTTACAGGATTAATAACACTCCTGTATTATGCTGCCAAGAGAAGTTAGTTTAAATATATATGAATATATGCTCCCATACAAATGCAATAGCATGCACTTCATAAAAAGAATGGAAACAAAGTATGCAAATAATACTGTGTAAAAGCCTGGTGCTATATCAGCTGTGCATTTAGATTCTTAAAATTCTTTGTCCAGCAGTGCATTTCACATTTTAAAAAGCTCATGAATAAATAAACCAACAAACAGAAGTAATGTCTTTGAATATGCAAGCTTCCTGACAAAATATCTGATACAATGAATTCCTCTTTATACATAAATTTTGTAATAGATTATTTTTGGAAACATAAGTTATTTTTCCTTCCTCACACATTCTCTATATATTTTGTGTAACTCTCTTTTGCACATTTTCCTAGGATTTTATTTTCTTCAAAAAAAGCAAAAAATTGTCAATAGATTTACCAACATATTTACTGTATATTGGCCTTTCTTATAAGAAAGATACTGTCTATTAAAAAAATATGAAAACACAGTTTCAGAGTGGTTTTAGAGAAACTTCACTGCCACAGTAAATTTGTTCTCATTGCCTGCAAACTTATTTCATCTCTTCAGAGATGTTATGCACATTTGAAGTAATAACTGTCATCTTTAGAGACCTTTGAGTGTGGTGAGTGTGGTGAAGAGTAAAATAATAAGAATTAGCAGGTTCTCTAGAGTGAATCTTCAGTACTATGAGCAAAAAAGGACTGATAGTGAAAACAAACAACCAACCACCACCAACAACAAACAAACAAAAAAACTCATTTCATTTTCAGCCTGGAATGCAAATATCTCCCTAAACACATTTCATCTTGATTTCAAAACAACAAAACCAGCTTTCTTTGGTTAAATTAAATGAAAATAAATGTAGTCCTTTAAAGTATTTTTTTAAGAATAAGTTAAAGTCTATTATATGTATGAAGAAAGAATAAAACAGTGAAGAGAAAAAGAGAGGGAAAGAATGAGAAAAAGAGAGAAGGAGACAATGAAATTAATGAAAGGAGACAATGAAAATAACAAAACAAACATTTTGTTAATTAGCTGTTGTTATGGATTGCTTCAGTCCCTGAAATCATAGATTTCAAACTATCTATTTTACCAGCATACTTTGTAATCTCATATATTTTTTTATTCAGATGTTTTTTATCACATGATGTTTTTCCTCTATGATCATCGTGTTATAGATTTTCTGTATATGTGACATTTAGCTGTACATAGAGCCCTGAATGACATCATACTACTAAATCAAAAGATGTAGTTGAAATTCAGACATGTTTGCAATTGCTGCAGTTGCAATTATTGTGGCACTACCTGGCTGTTAGTGACCCTGGTTACAGTTTTTCCACAGAATATGAGGGGTCTTATGAGTGCAATGTTGTGATAAGCTTTATAGGCAGTAGATTCCCACAAACAGACAAACAACAGCAGAAGATATAAGATAAATACAAAAGTTTAATATGTGGACCCTGTGAGATTTATCAGTCTAATTGGTACAACACAATTAGATCCAGTACAGAAAACTGCATCTTCTTTGAGTTTTGGAAATAAAAAAGAATAAGCAATATTTTTGTTCTGTCATTTGTAAAAAAGTTTCATCTTTGTGGAATGCACATGCTCGTATCAGATTCCACAGTGAAGACCACAGTACAGAAAGAAACAATTTGATGCCAGATATGAAATATTAACAAAATTGATTTTGACAATAAATCAAAGAAGATGCAGATATATAAAGCATTTTAAAACAAGTCTTGCCTACAAGCAGCAATACATAATTCTAATTATTCTTATGCTTCTAAAAGCCTGATTTATAAAGTAATTTCACTGATTTCAGCATTATTTTCCCAGAATTAGACCACCATAAATGAGGAGGATTTGACCTATGCTTGTGGAAAACTTACTACACTAGAATTTGCAAAGTAATGGAAATCTTGAGGTTAAGATGATGGGCAGCATAGATAGAGCATAAGGAGTGAACTGAGCAGAATGCAGAATGACTTCTTAAGAAATAGAATAACCTTTAATACAACCTTCTGTAAAGGAGAAATCAGTTTTCTAATCCTTTGTTACTTACCTGAAATAAGATTTCATTTAATCATTTGTAGGTGATGTGTTTTCCGTACGTCAATCAAGATACTCAATCAGACCTCTTATTTCCTTTCCTGCCAAACAGAAGGAAATTAGATGCCAGGAAAAATAAACTTCCTTAAAAAAAAACAATTCAACTAGTGGTAGAATTTCCCATTCAATGCTTCTGTTTATTTAAAATTTGTATAGTTAATACACTACACACATGGTGTGCAGTGAGTGTGAAGAGGAAGAGGAATGGAATTCTGTATAGTATAGTTAATCCTTTGTCATGTAACAGAGCTGTTTAACATTTAGGTCTTCCACTGCAATGTTTTGATTTTCCTTCTTTCTTCACTGCAAATGCTTTCAACTTCAGCTAATATTTTTAGATGGCTCCTAAAAGCAACCCAGTCACACAAGACTTGCACATGGTCGTCATTGTTCCATTGCAGTCAAAACTGGGAAGGGTCATCAGAAATTTCAGCTCAGTTGCCCTGATGGTGCTAGGTTTCCTAACAACAAAGTAATTACTACATAAAACACTGTATTCTACCAATAATTTATCTCTCCCCAGTTTCTAAAGTGAAGTCTTACACAACTAACTAAGTCAATAACTTCATCAAGATCTAATTATTTTCTTACTCAGAAAAACAGGAGGGATATGTTCCATTTTTATCTATGCCACAAAATAATAATAAAGCAAATTTGGAGACAAACCAGCAGAGTTTGAACCAGGAAGAACTTTTGCAGACTTCTGAAAAGTTCTTTGGTTTTATGATATTTGTGGCTTTTACCACTTGGACCACTGTGTGGAATTTTTGTGAATATTCTGAAAACGGAAACTGTTTGACAGGTATAGCAAGTGTTGGTTGGTTGAATTTTTACTTGGTTGGTTGTTTTAGTTGAGGAATGCTAAGTGAGATTATATTTTTAAGTGGTCAGCTTTCCAAGTCATGAAGGAAAGCTAGTCATTAGATTGAGATGCTCTGTCATTTTATCCCCAACAATGAACAGTGCATATTAAAAACACAAACAAACAAACAAAAAGAACAAAAAACAAACAATAGATCATCTGCAAAATATTCCAACAAGGAAATTTACTCCTAATACCAGACAGTTCATATCTGGATATTATCTTTATTATGGACCTTAAATATCTTCCCCACTTATGTGTAAAAATTATCTTGTTATTCTAAAAATGGAATAAAAAACAGATTTCAAACACTATAAAGCTCTGTGAGCCATGCAAAAAAAAAAAAAAATAAAATGGTTCAAAAAATTTTCTATATAACCAGTGTTTGTGGAAAATAAACTTCTCTCCTTAAGAATATAGACTCTTTCCAGTGACCAATGCAAACAGATCTTGGAGATGTAGGTGATCTATTCTGTTTCATACTGGTAAAGAATTAAGTGTATAAAATTTTATTGTCCTAGAATGTGCTGTGGTGTACAGTATAAATACCAGGTGCTTCACACACAGTACCAGTAGCAAAATCTGGTTAGTTTTCACTCAGTTCCTTGTTCTCCTTCCTTCTCCTCTCTGCTCATTCCTGGTTTGTATTATTCGTGTATCTTGTTCAGGGCAATGGAATATATATAAATATACATGTATAGATATCTATATAGATATATGTATTTTTTTAAAATTTAGTCTTTGATGTTGCAGAGTTGCCATAGAACAAAATAAAATTATGTTTTATTGGACATTTGAGGTTTAAAAGATGCCTGAGAGACAGATAATTTTTATTAAAATTTAACATTCTGCATGCTCAAAGAAGTTACAGTTTTCTTTCTACAGATGATTGTTTGATGTCTTACAAAGTGTTCTTTATGTGTTATTTTATGCTTTTTGAACTATTTTATTAGATGTCTGATTTTTTATTTTTTTCTTACAGAGTTTATTAAAAAAGAAATTTTTCATGTACCATTTTTCTCCTTCCCATACCCGAAGCCACTCTGTGAGTCAATTTTGTTAAGTCAGACCACACAATCTAAATTCATGTTGAACAAACTGAAGGGGTTGTACTCTTTTAGGTTCTCAGTCTGAAAGTCTTCTTGCCTACTGCATTATTTTAGAAATGTTACTTGGAGCTCATTCAATTCTTATATCTACATCTTTTTATTCTATGTGAATTCCAGTTGTATATACAGACTTTGCAACTTGATGTTACCCAGAGCAAAGCTTCATCTGATGCAAAGCAAAAATAGATACTCAGTTCTATTCTTTTAGTAATTTTTGAATTCGAGCAGATGTTGACTATCATCTATCTCTTTTTTTGTTCTTAGAAAGAATGAAAATGTCCTTAAACTTTGCATATTTTTTTTCTATCTAGATAGACTAACTATCACATAATTTCCATCCTAACCAAGTAGTATATTTCACTGCATCAGAATAACAGATTCAAGGCCATAGACTAAGGAATTTTTCAGACAAGTCTAAGGTTTTCTAAAACCAAATAAAGAAAACATGAATTCTGTGTTACATTTTGCATTAAACAAACTTTACATATAAACAAAATTGTAAAAAGGAATCACAACTAAAATCTCCACAAAACTTACTACAGTCTATAACTGAACAGAAATACTGTGACAGCTCTTAAAACTATTTTCCACAAAATGATTTTACATACTTGTGGTTAGGTGCATTCATGTAACATGCCTATTGATCCACAACCACAGAGACACAAGTCTGTTTTTTTTTTTCTGTCTGGCTAATTATATTATAATCAGCATATAATCTATCTGAAGAAGCAACCTTTCCTGTCTAGGACATCATGTTATTGGCTCACTAGTTAAGTAATCTTATAGGGAAGCTGGATTCTCTCGAAGCACTTTTTGTGGCCACAAAAGAACCTACTTAAGTTTAGCATGCACATCAAATTCAAATACTCTTCATTCATCATTACACATGGCTATTGGACACAAGTTCATACTTTGACTGCAAGTAGCATGTGGTGTTAGAGTAGATAACAATAACGGGTAAAGTAGGTTTTGTGTGATTATCCTTGTTTAAGAAGTTTTACTCTTAGTGCTGCTAGAATTCTATCAGTAGATGGTAATTTGTTAAGTGAAAAGTACATTCTTTATGGAGGAATTCTAGTTAATTACTTAATACCAGCAGATGTTCCACAACAATAAAAAATATATCTATTAAAATTGAAGACAGTAAAATATATTAAGCATTTGAAATTTCTATAAATCATATAATGTAAACAGGGGAACATTTATGATAATGCAATATTGATACCACTATTTCCATACAGGGTTTTATTTTTTAAAAAACAATAAATGATTAGTATAACTTCTAACAATCTGATGTTTAGAAGCTTGTAAAGTATATGAAATGAAAGTATTTAATAGAGGACAAAAGAAAAATAGGGTGGGAAATATCTGCTTAATCTTTTAATGCATTACTTGACATATTCCTTTTCTTCCTTCCCCACCATTATTTATATTGTACATCCACAAAATGCCAACTTAAGGGAACTCATGCAATTTTACAGATGCACCTGTTTTCTGACCTTTTAATGTTAGTGTTGCATTTATCAGAGGAATACTCTAAAGAGTTTTAAATACTGAAAGTCCTTCAGGAAAAAAATGTAGCTCCTGAAAACATATAAAATATTTTACTTACTTGGGTCCAGACCCCCCACATCATGTAAACAAGGATAATTGAGAATGAATGTTTATAGTTTTCAGCTGCTATGAGAAATATGAAATAATTAGATTGATAGCTATAACCTTTAAGTATGTATGCACATAGTAACTATAATATTGTACATCTTGAAGTAATTACATGAATATTTATGTTATAAAGCAGAGTTCATAGTAGCATTATTACACACATAGTTAACTTGAAACACTGGAAGCTCTTTGAGTATATTTCAAAATTAGCAATAATTATCATAAAGTTCCACAGAGCAATTTAGTCTTGCTTTACCTTTTAAAAATGTTATACTGATGCCCAGGTACGCATTTGCCTCATAAAATGCCATTGAAGTATTAACTAAATTATTAAAACACTTAGAAAGTAGGTAAAGGCAATTGATCTAATATCCTTTCAATCTATTTCAGGCTCCCCAAGCCTCATAAAGTCCAGAAACTGAAAATTACTCCATTCCAGGAATTTCAGCAGTTGAAGCAGGACCATCTATTACCTTTTTTTTTTTCTTTTCTGACTTTTGTTGACTTAATAGCATACATGACATTAGTGGAGATAAAACTGGAAAAGCTTCAGGAAATTTACTGCAGTACAGAAAGCCTAAAGAAAGTCTCTTGGCCCCAAAACCTTATTTTCTCTATATAACTCTATCAACTCTATTCCAGCCTTATACTAATAGCTTATGTCAAGACAGAACAGTTAATCTAAGACTTACTTGTTCACAGAGTGGATTTTGGTACATTAAGAACACGGAACAGATTTCTGTTGGTCCACAGTCTCTGCGGTTGCTCAAATTGAGCAGAAGAGCTTTCACACCACCCATGCTAGGATGTCTTAAGCAGGTGTGAAAGCTGTAACCTGTTGACACATAACTGACACAGATATCTGCCCTTTCTAATAAAGAATAATTCTTTTTTTACTGCCAGGTTTAACAAAGATAGACCTGAAAACTGTTTTTCTTTCTTTCATTCAGAAAAGCCCACACAAAAGATCTCTTGAATATCTCTTGACTGGTTCCATCATAAGCAATATATTTTTTCCTAGATAGCAAAAAAGGTTTACAGGTTTACACTTGCCTTTTTTTTTTTTTTTATTAACTGAACAAATAGAATCTTTGAATTTTCTCCCTCTCTAACTTTTTACCAGTAAATACTGCAACTCCTACTTCAGAGGGGGCACATAGGTCTCATCTGAGTAAAGATCATCTTCTTTGCCCTGGTGGCAGTATTGACAAAGAAGAGGTTCTGCAGAGAGTGAAAATTTATTCTAGCAGATGGAATAAAATGTTTGTTGTCACTAAGCCAGAAATCATGGTGATTTAAGCATTATTTGTGGCTTGATACAATAGAGTTGGCTTCATTTTTGGAAGGCTACATTTCTTCTAAATGAGGAAGGTATGACTATATTTCAGAAATATGTCCAGGCTATAAAAGTAAAACTTCATACCACAGTATAGTATCTTAAGCCCTGCATGAATCATGTTACTAAAAAAAAGTCCTGAAATGATTACTTTACTTTTTTTAACTGTAAGTTATAGTAATATTTTTCATTATTTTCTGTTAGAAAATCCAGGGTTATTATCTGAGTCCCATTCTCCTCACTCAAAGGAGAAAACTACTGATTCATAAAGATCACAGAACGTTAAAAAAAAATTCACTGGTGACCCATAAGTCCTATAAAACACAGCATACACATATGACACCGAGTGTATACTTTGGCTGCAGTTGAAAGGAATGCAATCACCTTTTTTTTTTTTTTCTTTGTAATGTCCATCCAGTTGCTATAGTGTCATCGCAAGAAAAAGGGTTTTCTTCTGTTTTGAGACCTGAGGAGATGGTAATGGTCCTTAATTTTGTTTGAGATAAAACCTAAACAATTGTTAGAGTTAAAGAACTTTTTAAAATCCACAGTTCTAATCTAAATATATGATGTGAAAATGTCAAACCACCAAAATACAATTACAGGAATGAATAAACATTATTTTGGTCTGTCAAAACTGTTTTGCTTTGACATTTTAGGTTGTAGGTTTTTTTCTTTCCTCTTACTGTGTTAGGTTCCTAAGAATTTATGATAAAGTTATTTTGAAAAAAAGAAGTTTTAAATGTTTTTGAAATATCAGAGTATTCATTTTCACATAAGTTTTTTAAAAAATTAGGAACTGTCTTTTGAATGCACTAATTTCCCAATTGGAAATATTAAGTTCATCAGTAGATCTCCAGACAGTGAATTTGTTGTTCTTAAATGTCCTTATATTTCTTTATGTATAATGTATTTCCCTGATATTTTCTTTAACATCTAAAAGGAGGGGTTGGTTCCACTGATCATTATTTATAAGAAACCTTGTTCAGTTATAAATGCTGTTGAACAGATGCTCTTTTCTCCCTCTATCATTGTTTTACAATGTTAAATATGCCACAATGGAGGCATATAGTATACAATGTAGTGACTGGACATCATACAGTAATTTTGTAATCTAGGTAAAATTTTCAGAAATATTTGAGATTTTAAAGAAAGCAAAATTTTTCTTCCTAATTCATGGAGAACACCTTCAAAATTGTAGTCACTGTACATACTTAGGGTAGCACTGCTAACTATGTCTTTTTTTAATCTGATAAACTCTAGTCTTTCTCTTTAAAATATTTATTTCCTGTTTTATTCTGATGTAATATTATTGTTTGACCTCAGGTTACTTTGCATTTATTACACATCAAATTCCTTTATGAAGGAACAAACTTTCAAGACACCTTAAAGTCGAGCTAGTAAAAAAGATGATGGTTGGCTGATACTGGATGCTTTATAAAATGTATCAATTTCAGCTCACCTCTAAAGAGATACTGATGATGTTTCTTGTTGGGTATCTCGAGCTATCAGGATCTGCAACCACAGTTTTTCTTCTCTCCCTCATTATTTTTTTTTTAAGACAAAAAAACCCAAACAAACAAACAAAAAACCACCACAACAAAACCCCAAACAAACAAACAAAAACCAAACAAACAAACCCATAAATCTTATTTCTAAGCTGTTATACTGGAGGCAGGAAAAAGACACTCTATGTAATTCAGTTTTTTTATCCAAAACTCAATTGCCTAATTTCCCAGTTTTCCCAAGAAAGACATTTCCTGTCAAGTTCAAAACCTTGCTGGAGGTAATTTTAGCAGATTATTAAACTTAAATATCCATCCCTTAATTTTTGATAGTAAATATGGAAAAATAAAATTAATGTTGCAAAGTTATTTTGCCCAGATATTAGAAGGTTTTGTTTCATACTTTATTTCAGTTTAAATACTATTTTTAATGACAAATGTTCTGTATTGTTTTGATGATCATGTTCAACACAGTTGTGCACATTTTAAAAACTAAAGAAAATCAAAGAATAAGAAAAAAAAATATTGGAAAATAGATTACCTTCTTTATTTTTCATTTAAAATGTAACTTTAAAGCAGATTTTTCCTTGCCTTTTAAAATGAGGATGTTAGGTCAGTTCTTCTCTCTCTGTAATAAATAATGTTTCAGTTATTATCTCCTAGACCAGGCTTTTTTCTATTGACTTTTACAGATTATTAATATGGTCCCTTGCCACTGTACTAATAAAAATTCTAAATAATGGTTTGAGTACAAAGTAGCTCATTGACAGCTGCCAAGTAATACACAAAAGTGTCAGGATAAAATAGTGTTACTTATATATGCTAATCTAGCATAATTTTAATTAATTCTTTTGTCAAACTGATTTTCGGGGATTCTGAGAGCTCCATCTCTCAATGACCTCAAAAGAAGTTCTCAGTATTTCAGCAAAATAAATCTATGCTTTGTTATTTGTTTTGGAAACATATTCCTTAGGGATAAATTCTACTTTTCCAGTTTTCTTGACACCTAAAGTCAGAATTTGTTTCTGGCTGCAAACAGATTGTGTTTTTGTCTCTTATTCAGTGTCCTTAACTAAAAGATGCAGAGTGAATGTACTGAAGTTAACTCTTACTTCAGATGTCACTTCTCTCTGCAGCCTATATTAATTCTACCCAATTTTTCCTTCCAGGGAAAATTATATTCAGTTGCTATAACCTTTAAGTAAAAAGAATTTGGCAGTACATTTAGCTTCATTGTGGTGTGCATGTTATTTCTCATTGTTAATGTCTGAAGGAAATTAATGTCAGAAATTTGGCTCAAAAATATTCTGTTGCTTTGTCAGTATCCAGGTATGTGTTTTTTTCTTTCTGCCAAAGGAATAGTAATGCACTTTGAATAAAAAGTGTTGTGTTAATTCAAAAGAGACAGCAAAACATTGATTAGTTATTAGAGCACATGCAATTTCAAGGTCAGTTTGCCATTTTTTTTTCAGTTTTTAATATGAAGCAGAAATGTCAAACAACCTAAACTAAGTAAGGCAGGAATAAGTACTCTAATACAAATTGGTTTGAGATATTTCTTCAGCATTTAATCAGAAAAATATGAAAGGACACATTTAGGCAGTTTGTGGAAAATTTCCTGAAAGGTGATGAAGAATGACTTTTTCTTAAGGACTGATATATATAGTCAATGAATCCTATATATACTTAAATACAAAATTGCTCAGTGTTCCTAAACAATGACTTTTAAATTTCACACAACCTAAAAACATTTATTTGCAGTTTTTATTGTTTATGTGCAGTTAAAAGTTCTTTACACATCTCTAGCAAGTGGCCATCATGATTTTTTGTTCACAAAGAAAGATTTATATGATCAGTGCTAGCCTTAAAGAACATTCCTGTTCCTCTCTTTTGACCCTGCTTGAAAAGAAATGTATTGTTTCACTAGCAAATATTTACATTTTCAATAAGGTTTGTCATCAAAGAGAACTATTAGAAACTCAACTATATATCACTGGGAAAAAGGGTGGTAAAACACTGGAACAGGTTGCCCAGAGAGGTAGTAGATGCCCCATTCCTGGAAACATCCAAGGCCAGGCTGCATGGGGCTCTGAGAAACCTGACCTAGTTGCAGATGTCCCTGCTCAGTGCAGGGGGGGTGAACTAGATGAACTTTGAAGGCCCCTTCCAACCCAAACTGTTCTATGACTGTGTGATTCTATGATATCTTACTGCAGTTATGTTATCTCACTGATAGTTATGTTATCATTAGAGGAGTATTAGTGACTGAAAATATATGATGTTTTCTTATTGTAATTCTGGAAGTTCTACATTAGTCTTTATTACAAAGTCAAACTGAAAGGGAACATAGTTTAGGAAACTATGCTTTCAGAAGTATACAAAACTCTTTTCCAACATAATAGGTACCCAAGCAGAACAATCTTTAATGCAGTGATTTGCCTTTACTCAGTAGCAGGGCTGACACCTGTCCCACTTCTGATCTAGAACTATACTAGCTGTGAGAAATGTCAAAACCACTGGATCCATGTAATTACAGATTCGTCTCCTGCGCTCAATCCTACTTTAATAACAACCTAGATGAGATCAACCCAGGAGGTGAATAAGCATTTCTGCGTGACTGATTGCTTACCTTTAATAGCTTAATCCCTGTAAGCATCAATAGTATAGAGGTTATGCACTGACCCTCAGAGCTGATCAGTTTCATTTTGTGCCTTTTCCAGCAATGTTGAACAAAATGGATACATTATGCAGCAGATTGGAAAACAACTTCAGGAAGGAATGAAAAAAGTAACTAAACTTTTTAGGATTTTCTGAAGCAGTTTCAAATCGTCTGAAGTTAATGAGAGCTTTCTCCACTGACTTTAATAATTCTTTTCATTCAGTTCAGGGTGTAGATTCTTGTTAGACTACTAAAGGGCTCTTTAATCGAATAGTTGAAAAAAAACCCAAAACCTGAAGACTGAAAGCCAAGGTTTTTATAGATTCTAAGTGTGAAAAGAAGCATCCTTATTAAAAGGATGATTAACCTTTGGTGTAAATAATCAAAGTGGATTCTCTTTCTACCAGCATAGCCTGGGTGACAGGTTTTAACTACATGTTATTTTGAAACTGTCTACATGTAGAAGTTAATGAGGAGAAGGAATTTATTTATTTTACTGTTGCCATGCTTACAGTGGCTCTCTCTATAACCTCCTGTTTGCAAAGAAAACATCCTACTACAGAAAACTTTTAATGCATTGTATCTTAATACACTTCCAAAGTATAAAAAATCCATTTCACAGCAGCACTCTGAGAGCAGAATATGAGTGCTCTTCTGGAGAGTTAATGAGAGGATTTAGTGGTCTGTCATTTCATGTTCCAGCTCATTCCACATTTATTTTCCCATGTGGACAAGTCCCTAGTCAAACACAGCTTTTCTTTTTCTTTTTTTTTTTTTTTTTTTCTTTTATGTATGGACAACTGTTAGATTATTTCAGCCTGTGATAAACAGAAAATGAGACAAATAGTAGCTTGTAACCTTGATCTCCCTGAATATATGCAATTCTTAGCAAAGAAAATAAATCAGTATTTTTCATTACCACTGATATATTCCTGTGTCTTACTGAATTCCACTGATATGCCTTGTTAATGCTGTTGCTGAAAACACAGATTAAGCAGAGCACTTCCCAAGGCATCATAAGGAAAATGCTATTTTGTTACCACTATTTACACATTGTAGCCACTCTCGTCATTGCAGTGCTGGTATGACTAGTGCTGTTTACCATGCTGAGGAGCAAGGTTTGTTGGATGGGGGAGGTGTTTTTTTTATTTGATTTGTTTTTATTGTAGCCCTTCTAATACAGATGATTCTGATACTCTGACACCTCTAGTGTGTAGTTTTGCACGATGTAGCTCAGTTCTTTAATTTACTTTCGTCAGATATGGCCAGGGATTCTGTAGCTTTTAAACCAATGCTTGGGAACGTCTGATTCTTTGAGAATATTCATCTGCAATGAATCCTTTCAAAAAAATACTAACAGTATCTTGTAACTGCAAAATACCTTCATAATAAACTAGTAACTAATTTAACCCTCATAATTTATCTGATCACTTCTGTGTTTCATAAAACTCAGCTGCCTGAAGCCATTTCATTTGACAAAAATCTTACTTTCCCAGTCTTTTTTCCTTGGCAATTTAATTAACAGTATTCTTTTAAATAAGAAGATTACTTTCTGTGAGAAATTAACTAAAATTCAGTCTGCTTTAAAGTTTTCAGTATAGCAATGAATATTTATAAACTTAATAGAACTTCACCCTGGTAGGCAATCCTTTTAATCTTATTTCAAGCAGCATGGGGCCCAAGTCTTACCGGATTAACATCATATTTTCTTTTGGTGCACAAACACACAAGAGAAATAATTTCCTTGAAATGAAATATTTGACCAACTGATATCCAAATCTATGACAATTCAAAGCCTGTTTCAGTAAAACTAGAGTATATATATCCATATTATCTGTGGCTTCACGCTGTGATTCAACAATGATCTCTCAGGTTCATATGCAGTTTTCTGCACCATTAAGACCTGCTGATTTGCAAGTATCAATCATTAAATAAAAGGTACAGTAACTTTTGTCTTAAAGTGTAAGCCAAATAAGATAAAGATCTGCTACAGAGAAAAAAAATAAAAAGAAAAGCAGACATCCAGAAAGAAAAGAAGCAAGCTGGATTAGAACAAAGGAAATATTTTCAGTATTGAATTTTCTATCCAACTTTGCTTTATCTCCTCCATGTTAAAAGTCATTATTATGAAATTGCTTTTGAAATAAAATCTGGTGTACATTCTCAAAACAAATTGATACTGCAAACAATTTTCTAGTAATTTCTATATTATTGCAACATATACAAAATGCATGAGAGCTGGTTTTAGTGCTTTTTTTTTTTTTTTTTTGGTTGCTTTTCCTCTCATTAACTGGGTCATCTCATTTCTGCTTGAAAAACTGTCTTGACTAATTTTACTATCTGTTTTTTATATGTTTACCAGATGAGCTCATTTTGTTATACTTCTCCCTTGTGTTTCTACTTGTCTGAGCCTATTCCTCAAGATTTTCTTTTCATGTGTCCTTTTATTCTGCAGTTTTTGTTTTGTGTTTTCACTGGAGGTAAAGACATTCTTGTGAAAAATGTGTTCTTTTTAATGAACTCTCTTGTTTTTGCATGTGATTTGACAGTAGCTGCCTGTCAAAAAGATAGGTGGGCTGCAGCTTGATTGTCTAGCATAGAAAAAGAAAAAAGTAGGATCCTCATCTTTAGGATCATATCATAGTTATGTTTTGTGTAAGAGGTGATTTTGATGCAAAGGACTTTTCAAGACTAACACAGAGCAAGTGTACAGCACTCATTTATCTCTGTGAAAAGGGCCTGCTTTAGGTAGTGTTCATTCCCAATGGATCTCGACATATTCTGCACATCTGGTGCATGTCAGACTTGGTGCACAATCTGACTCTTTTTTTTAGAGCTACAGCAGAATCATTTAAGTTGCAGCCAGTTTGAAACTGAAGAAATCTCAAATGGGTAATAAGGTGACATAGCCTTGGCCAAAACCTTGAAAATTCAAACTGCTTGGGGAAGAGTATAGTACAAAAACATAGTTGATGAAGATAGGCTAATCAGGCTATTTTACAACAAGGTGGATACAAAACCAGGAATAATTCTAATAATGGTAGCAAGAACATGTAGAACTTGCACTCTATGGGTTCTTACAAAACATTTGTCATGAAAAGTAGACACTACATGATATCAGGGACATATATATGTAACACTGCAGTGTGGTACACAACTGTATACACTTATGTTGGCAATCACCAGAGATACCTGCTTTTATCCTTCCACTAAACTGCAGTTGTAGAATGGAAGCCAAGCTGTTCTTTTCCTTTGGAGTTGTGACAAGCTCCTGTCAAGGGTATATATACTTTTTGGGGTAGTACTGTGCAATTATAAAGGTTGCAGTTCACACAGGAAAACAAATGAACTGAAATCTCAGACTTCAGACCTGAAAAGCCACGTTCTCTTCTGAAAAGCCTAAATTCTGTAGGGTTTCAGTAATTCCTTAACTAATAATTCTTGTAAGTGGAATCACACTGTTACTGCCTTTACAGCTGTCAAATAGTAGTCAATACTAAAACCATAATGTAGAAATTCACCATTATGCAACACAGGTTCAACTTGATTTTGCAAAACAACTGTGTGAAATGCAAACTCCAACTAGGATTTTTTGCTTCCTGATATTGTCAGCATATGGAATACAAAATGCCCACCTCATATCTAGATGTAGCTGAGTAGAGATGCTCAAGAAAACATGCAAGGACAGAAAAGCTGATGTTAATTGTGTACAGCTTCTGTAACATTACATATGACTTCATTTCTTCCAGTATTTCTACAAATTTGTAGAGACTGGTTTGATCTGTCTGGGGTTTGTTTGTTTGGGGTTTTTGATTGATTGATTGTTTGTTTGGTGTTTTGTTTGTTTGTTTGTTTGTTTTCCCATCCTCTTGCTGCAGGTCACAAGGAGGTAGAAAAGAAATAATGTATGGGAACATCATATATTACATTAGATGTCATTTGTGGCCTCTGCGTTACAAGCAGATCTCTCCAACATACAGATGCTGGTTGCCTGGTTGCCATCAAGAATGTAGAGATTACAATTTGGTGATGAAGGTGGTAGAAAGTGGAAAAACTGACAGATATGTCTCATTAGATTATAAGTATTTGTGCCATTATGTGCAATGTAAATGTAGGATTTGCATCATTATTTGCATGGCAACGCCAAACTATGTTTATTCCAGCTCCTACTTTCTAGTTAATTCACAGGTAATTTCCAAAACCTTATGTTCCTGACAAAAATCAAGTAGTTAAGGTAAAATATTATAACATATCCAATTTTTTTCTCAGGTGTGCAAATTTAAAAAATTATAGCTATCTTCATTATATTAGAACAACACAGATTTCTCTAATAGGTAGGGGATTTCTGTAACTAATACAAAGAACTATCAATTCTCAGATTTTGGCAAGTAAAGGAGGAATGTTCCATCATATCAGAATTTTATTCCCACATGTGTATTTTTGTTTGTTTAATTTTGTGTGTTTGTTTTTTGTTTTCTTGGAAATAACAGCTCTCTTCTAAATAAATAAAAGAAAAAAAAAAAAAAGTTGATGCATGTCTATTTTACAAATATTTTTAAATGTAGTATTTTTCCATACTTGTTGCTGAGTAAAACTAGTAGCTCTCAGACAGAGTACATGGCACAAAGGTCATTCAGGATCTTTAAATGCAACATTCCAGGTTCAAGAAATTGGATTTTTCTAACAAAATAAAAATTCATATGAAAAAAACTAACCAGTACTATGGACTGATAATCAGAGTGTTCTCAAACACTCTCAAAGACATGTTGAGTAAAAAGCTTCCTCTAGGAAACTTTAACTGCTTGTCATTTTGTAGATAATCCTGAATTTTGATTGATCATGAAGTGGTAATCTCTGGTTTGAGTAAGAATGTGTACATACATTCTTCTTTCAGATAAATAGTAGGTAAGAGAAAATAGCCATAGTCTGATGAAATTACCCCCAAGCAGCATGATGACAATCAAACTTTCTTATTCTAGCCTTTAAATTGTTGCTTTCCTGAGAAACAAATCTGTTAAATCAAATATCCTGTTACATTTCCTGATAAAGCAAAGCTCTATGTCTGGTTACTGTGTTCTGTTGTTTTCTTTCTTTTATCCCATATCTTCACGTGTACTAGCTATCACTTAAAAATTAGGTAAATTGATAATACAACAACTTTCACTACTAGTTCAAATGTTTGATACATGCCCACACACTTTATATGTGCTATTCTAATCATTTTTTGTTGCTTTCAAGGACAAAGAGGAAAAATGTAGGGGTTTTTGTGTGTGTGTCCTCTAATGTAATACTTTTGCTACTGAATTGTTTTAAATTGATTGCATAGACGCAGTACCTCGAGATCTACATTTTTTTCACCTTCAATCCAAGTCTGTTGTTATCTTCAGTAGTCCTTATCCAATTCAAGTCATAATTCTGACAAGACTATTACTTTGACTGATGTTTGATTTTGATAGCAACCCAGTGTGTCATTTTGTTACCAAAAATCTGCACGTTTTATTTCCTATCATTTCTCTAGTGATGTTCACTAACTTATTTCAGATGCCACAGTGTTTTAAAACTGCCCAGAGGGATGACTGTCCTTATTTTCAATTGTCTTTTAAGAGGAAAACTAATTCAATATGGGACAACTCTGTTAGCTGAATACATATCCTCTTTGGTTTTTTCCCTATGTAGTAGAACAAACAAATGTATTATTTCCAGATAATTTTGAGAGTCTTATAGTTGCACCATTTAAATTCTAGAGACATAATTGATCATTATTCTGCTTGCAGCTGCCAAGGTGTTTCAGTGAAACTGGTTTTTAAATTTTATTTATAATGTTTATTTTGATGTCATTGTTTGTCCATTATAAGACAAAATATACAATTACTTTTTTTTAACACGGAGGATTATATAGAAACTATTGGATTTTCTACTGATAGCTAATTATAGTATTTAATGTGTTAAGAACGTGCTTCTTAAGAATATTTTCTTAATACTATTTTTTGTCTGAAATTCTTATTTAAATTAGAATCGTTATTATTGTTATGATGTTCTATCAGAAAACTATCATAAAGTTTGTGTTTAAAAACCTAAAAGATGTTTTTTTCCTCTTGTTTTGCTAAACTATAAATATTCATTGCTTCTCTAGGTGTCCTGGGCAGACATTCAGAGAGAAAAAAGTGTGCATACAGAACAGAACAGAGCTTCAGGAAATCTGAATCCAATTTGTGCACGATCACAAATTCCTACAACAACAAGCCACTTAATTGCTCAGAAACAAAACCTTTTTCTCTTGTCTGACTGTGAAGTCTAGGACAAAAAGTCTGTCTCTGGTTCTCTGTATATAGCATCTAATCATAATTGGCATTATTGTATAACATATTATCTTGACAATCTTTACAGGAAATAATAAGCAAAACCAGATATTGTAATCCCAGAACAGCACTTCCATGTGTCTTTTGATTTCTGCTTTTTAAGCATTTTTATATTGTGTTGATATTTAATATGGATTTTATTTTTTTCTTTTTAAGGAACAACTAATGGCCTATTTGTGCATTTAGGATCTTCTTGGCAGTGGTGTAAAGGAAATTATACTGGAAAGCACTGTTTCAGGGTTCCCATCAAAGGAATTCAAAGAAAGGTAACGCCCATAAATAGTTTGAGGACACAAGTGCTATAATGAAGATCTTCAACACAGGAATGGGAGTTGAAACCTCAGGTACGCTACTCAGTTACAAGGTCTCTAGTACTGTAGGTCCTGATTTTAATACTCCAGCAGGATATACATGAAAGATATACCTGATCTAACTGTTCTTATTTAATTTTTCCATATACTACTATAGTCAATAATGAATAGGAAAAAAAAGCATAAGCAGAAAAAATCTGAGACTAAGATGGGCCACGTGAGGTGTCTAACATGGAATTTACACATCATTAGCCTTTCTTCCACTATTTAGATTTCCATCTACTTTGAACTTGTTATTTTAGGAGTTCATTGCATGTGCTTACATCTTTTTTTTTTTTGACTTCAAACAGACTACTCCTTCTAGCTTTCTACAGAGCTATGCATTTTTACCTTGAGATTAATTTTCTGCAGGTGAATGAAAAGGAAATTAGTTATAGTTTTAGTACAACATTGCTTTTTTGCATTTAAAGTCAAATGACAGCATAGAAATAATGATTTTGGTGTGACACCATTATATATCAATTTCAGGCTGACATTTTAGTATTTTTCAAACTGTATTCTCTTTGCTAATGCCAGTGATATGTATTATAGAAGTTACATTTCTGCCTAAGAAGCATATTTAAAGGTGAGGTTAAACTTCTGTTACTCCTTGGCATAGATCCAATAGGTAGTATAAGCTTTACTTTCTTCATTGAACTTACTACCGTTTACAATTCTGTAGTCCAGCATTTTTTGTGTCTCTCATAAGTATTCTCACCCTTGAGTAAGTGAATCACAGAATCACAGATTTGCTGAGGCTGGAAGGCACCTCTGGAGGTCACGTAGCAAAACACCCTGCTTAAAACATCAAAACTTATTCTATCAAACATCAGATGGAGAATTAGGTGAAAATGTAGACCAGTTCTTGGATCTAGATCTAACTGTACAGTCATACAGTCTCAGCGATGGGATAAATGCCCTCCATTTAAGGAAGATAGCTGTTATATTCTTTAATTATGTACATATATGAATGATTAAGTTAACATGGGAAGAACTGTTAATATTGACCAAGCAGATCGGTAACTGTCTGTAAGAACTGGCATAAGTAAGGAAAACATGAGACAAAACCATGCCGATAGTGACATGGATGTATGTGAGTTTAATGTGTAGGCACTTTACTAGTGACCCCTTTTATAGCCATCTCTGACTTCATAATTGTATAGGAGAAAGTATGCACATAATGAGGAACTATTTTTTCTTACATACAGATATGACCATATTTTACGTTGCTGAATAGAATCCAACTTCCAGTACAGTTACTTCAGTAAAATGTTCTAGTTAGGGATTTTTTCACTATAAAATAAAGCAACCAGTTTTAAGTCTTTATTTTCCATTTAGCTACAAGTCTAGAAAGGCAAATGGTTGTTTGGTTTTTTTTGGCCCTTCTTATAAATTGGTGCATTATAATATATATTTCAGCAGGGTATTAAGAGATTATCAAAGTTATTTATATCAGTGTCATTTTTAGAGTTGGGTTTTCTGACTCATTGAATAATTTTTATTTTTCCTAGTAAGACCTTTATAATTATTCTCTGACTTTAGCCAGCATTCTTGCAATTCCACTTGTATCTTTCACTTGCAAAACCATATTCTGTCATTTAGGAAGTATTTTTAAAGTAATTTCTTGTGTCCAGTGTTAGTTGCCACCATATCATCATTCTGTTGACAAAATGTTTCTTTCAGGCCCGTTACAAATGCAGCACTGTACCTACAGTGAAATGCTGCATATTTGCTATGCTGTTAAGAGTTATTTATCCAGCTAAACGTGGTCTAATGGCCTCTGGTTACAGCTCTCTTTCACCTCAGGCTATTTCATATTTATGTGATGTTGAGAATATGCCTCTCTTTTGTAACCTGTATAATACATTTAAAGTACTATGTGTCCTTCCCACTTCAAGAACTAAAATAATCTGGTTTGCCTTGAAGTATGTTGGTCTGCCTTCAAGTTGATAACATGCACATTTACAGTGCAAGTTCCTGAGACATTTAAAGTGGTTACTGTTATCCAGTGTCCTTGTCCTTCATGATTAAATTTTGAAAGTCACATTTGTTTCATCTTTTCTGATGAAATGTGTTATCAGCAAAATGAGATTGGTACACAACTTAAACATCTCTTTCTAGTACCCCTACAGGGATGTGGTGGATGTCATTATGCGGATCTGAAATGTGCACTCTCTGCATTTTTTCCTGATGCTTCCACAGACCGCTTTTAATAGAAAATTGTACTTTATAAATCCTGCCGGGTTTCCAATTGCTGTTTGAATTAATAACTTCGGTACTTTTTAATTAAGACATTTAATCCTTCTCTGTCATCAAGTTATTTTCTTATACCTGTTCCTTTTTTTTAGTATATGGTTAATTTATCACTTAATTTAGCACTTTATTATTTTTTTCTCCTTTTTCTGCTATTTATGATTTTTATTGGACTGAAGAATATTCCTTTTATGCTAATGTATTTTTCCATTCCTGTTTTAGTTGCTCTCAGTAAAATCAACTGTTTCAATTTGTTACATCTGTATAAAAGGGAATTAATATTAAAATAGTTTCTTCTTTGCAGCAAAAGTTGGTACCCAACTACTGTCATTTTCTTCAGCACAAATGTCAGATTTATTGAGGTTGACGTGATCTTGTTACTTTCTAATAATAAGTGAATTATTTTTAAAGTGACATGTAGATAATCAGTTAACTGTGATGACCTTATTCATCACTAGCAGTACTTTATCTCATGAAAAGTCACCTTGACTTCACTGAGACTTCATTAAGAAGAACCTAAGTAGGCTTAAATGCATCACAATTTGGCAGTCATACTGGATTTGGCATTCTGTACTGGAGCCAAAACAGCAACTATTTTCTTTACCAGTAGGCAAAACACAGAACAACAAAACCTTTATGGCATTAACTAGACCACCATTTATAATCATGTTATCTTTAATATTTTACCAGACCTCAGATGATACATAGAAACTGAAGATGTACACGGTTCTTATCTCTTGTAATTCAATTCTTCAGAAATTACTTAAGTGGACTCATTTTATATTACATTTTAACAGATTACTGATGCTAAATAACTGCAATTACTAGCAGGTGTCATGGTATCTTATTAAAACAAGATGAGTTATATTAATTTTCTGATTATGCTGCTTCTCTGCTTCTCCTTTATTTGCTGCCTCTTTCTATAATTTTTTTTTTTTTTTTTTTTTTTTTTTTTTTTTTTTAGGGTTTGGGGTGCTTTTGTATTTATGATATCATATAATCTGTGTCCCTCAGCTAGGGATCAGATCAGACTGGTTTGAGATACATATGTTGGTTACAGTCTCTAGGCAAATGATTCAGGCTGTGAATGTTGTCATACAATATAGATCAGGAAGATACATTTCTTGTTATTACATTGTAATAAATGAATACCAGAGTACATCAAATACCCAGCCATAGCCTCAAGTCTTACATAACTCTGGTGACTTGAATAAATCAGTACTTGCTTTCTCTAATTTCTCTTAAAGTCTGTCTCTTCCTCTTCACTTTTTTTCTTCTGTGAAATAGGTGTTTCTAACATTCTCAGAAAAACTAATTGATCAGATTTTGAATGTTTTTCTCCATTTTCCCATCAGTATAACTTCTTTGTTTTTCTGGTTTCTCCCAAAAATTTCTTAATGCTGCTCTTTCTCCTTCTTATCTTTTTCCTTAGATTTTCTTTCCAACTGTAGTATGTACTTTTAAAATAATATCATGCCTTGGTATCTCCATCTCTCAAAAAGCTCCTAAACTAAAGCAAAACAAACAGAAAGCAAATAATATATTCTGAACTTATCTGTCCTTCTTACTTAAATGTCTGTTTTACTGTGATGTGACTTTTAGGATTGGGGTCCTTCCACTAAACTCCTGTTCTTCAGCCTTTTAGAACCAAGAAGTTAATAACTTCTTTTTTTCTGATAAAATTCCTGAATTTTTTATAAATCTTCATAGCCTTATCCAAAATATACATGAAAACAATTCACCCCTTCCTTGTTCACGTAATTGTTAGAGATAAAGCCTCCCCTCCATCTTACCTTCTCTACAGTCATTTTGGCATAGATGATTATCTGGTATTACATAAATTTCAAGTATTTTTACAGTGCAGAGTATAGCAAAGAAAGATCTTAAATACATCAGCCTTTTGGCATCATATACTGGAAGATTACCTACCCATGTTTATCTCACTAAAAGGAACTAGCTTTCTCTGAAAAAAATAAACCCTAAACAAAACAAAAAGATACTTATGATGTTTTATGTGCACTAGATTCTCCTCAGGATTTAAAGGTTTCACCCTGGTCAGCACTAGAGCCTTCATCTTTAGCCACGCCTGCAGTATGAGGACACAACTGCAAATAAAGGATGTTTTATCTTCAGCAGACAAAAAAACCCTCAAGTACAAAGCCATTTTGTCTCATTCCCAGACAAAATGAAGGTTAGACTTGTCTTTCTAGTAATTCAGTTTTTACAAAGTTGTTTCACTATGAGAACTACAGTGCACAACCAAATTACTGTTTTGGGTTTTTTTTTAACAAAAGGTGATTGAATTGGGATTCATGTTCATGAAAAATGAACAAATTCATAGTTGCACATCGAAAGATACAGAAATACGGTTCAATATCATGTTCAAACTTAACTAGATTCAAGGTTTCCCAGCTTTATTCTAGTGACACTATTTTTAGTACTATACTTAACGCTGTGTACATTGAAGAAACAGTGTGAAAAAATGCAAAATTGCTTTTACAAAATCATCTCACTTGCGAAATATACATGTTTCTCGTGCAGTGTCCCAACAGTATCAACATTAATCCTATAATACAAAAATATCTAATTAGAACAAATTTGATAGGCAGTCAGTTATCTGCATTAAACATATGTGTCACCATTCTTTGTACAAGAAAACCTATTATTTCTAAATGAAATCAGAGACATTAGATCAGAAAGGCTTACTGAAATATAACTTTCTTCATTACTAAGCAAAATTGGGGATTTCTGTTTCGGAAGGGAGCACACATATAATTTCAAAGTAAATGACAGTAATAAAATGTTCAACAGCCTTGAGGAAATTAGTACGTGTTGAGTTTGAGTGGACTAGATTACTTCTTAGGTGTTGCAAATAGCTATTAAGTATATTAGCGTTTTAAACAGGCTTACCGAGAAATAGATATTCTAAGAAGAAACACTCTGGAAAAAGGATCTGAATAGATTGTGAAACTCTTTACATGATTAGTGACTGCTTAAAATTAGGTTTCTTCCCTTGATCTGTCCTCAGTCATGAAACATTATTCATTGGTCATGGAAAGATATGTAAAACAGGGCTCAGTGATACTGTTGTAAAATGGATTTTTATATAGCACTCATTATATGTGACAGAAACAATTTAAAACTCTAAAAAAAAAAAAAAAAGGGCTTTATTCACCACTTTGCATTCTTCTTTGTGGCTGCCAGGTTTTGGATATCCACAAGTATCAGTGATTTCTGTGGACAATAAGGAATAATGCTATTTCACCAAGACCTGTGTTGTCTCAGTTCACGATTAGTGATTCAATATCTGTCCAGCCAATTTGTGGGAATATTAACTAGCTTAACCAGATATATGTTTCTAATCTTTATTTGAGTAACTATGGTATCTTTAGAGTAATATATAAGGCTTTATAATGTCAGATGAAGAAGTTTGGAATTCAGCAAAACCTTACCTGCAATTCTTTTTTCATTGGACTTTTATAGAGAGGCAAACTAAGGCAAAGTAAAGGCGACTAGGAATTTTCCCAGCTGCTTGTTTAGCCTTGACCAGTTACATTCCATACAGATGACATATCTGTGTTTGGTTTTCAGTCACCAAGAATGTTTCCCATTTGACTGAAGGAAAATGTGTATTACATGCTGTCACCATCAGGATAAGAAATGAACAAAGAAGTATTGATGCTTTGTTTGTTCCTCTCCTACTATTTAAAAGAGGCCAGGCAGCCCCCTACCTAAACAGCATAAACAAAGGTGGATGGCAGTTATGATAACATTTACTTGCAAATACATTATCCTTCTTAATCACACAAACCAAAATTGTATTTCCAGAAGTGTGGAATTAATATACAAATGAGATGCTGATTATTTAGCAGAAAAAAAAAAAAAAAAAAAAAGGTGCAAAAAAACCCCTAGCCTGTGTTTCTAGTGACAACAATAACCTCTCCTAGACACTGAATGTTGCTTGAAGTCACATAATCAGGCCTTCATTAGCTAGGATGCTATCTGCAGGCATTCAGCCATTTTCTCATGGTTTTTTTCTGACAAGCAGTTTTGTTCAGACTGAAACAATATATCTTTTGACACAAAAAATAATTCATTTCCTCCCTCACTTCTTCATTCAGTTAAGTTAGTGTTTTCATTTCTGGGTCCCACTACATTTTTGTGTGGATAATCTGAAAAAAAAAGTTAATTGCTTTACAGCACCCGGGAAAAAAACAAAACCAAAAACAACAACAAACCACAAATCTGAATTACTTCAGTGTGTGTTAGTGAAAACAACTGAATACCAGGTATCTGAAGGTGTGTTTCTGTAAGCATGTATGCAGATCACATTGGCATGTGGGAAAAAGACCCTTAATTACCATTCATCCTATATAACTTCCACACTGCATTAAAAAGTTAAGAGTTTTTCTCTAAAGTGAGTGAACAGTATGTTTGGAAAAGCCCAAGTCTTTAAAGCTTGTGGATGTCTAGGAACAGGTTTTATAGGGTTTTGGTATAACTTTTCAAGAGTTGTTTTAGACTATATGAATGTACTTACTGCTGTGAATATTTACTTCATCAGATAGTTTATCCATGCACTTTGACTTCTTAGGTCTGCCTTATTGAAAATTTACTTCCTGTTTCATTTCCAGGTATTTATATATAAAAAAAAAAAAGCAATTACAAAACACTGTGTTTGATGATACATACTTTCACAATTACAGTGTTTTGAGCAATAATATTTAGTGCAAAATAGCCATACTCTTTCATTTTCACACATATTGTGCACATATTGCAAATATTTGTTAGTATGGGTGTACATTATCTCACTTTAAGGTTCTTGGTATAACTGTGTGACTTAGTTCATTTATAGTTACTCCTTATTTAGTTAGCTTATTCATTAATTTTGCATAGGAGAATATAGTAACACGATTAATGGCAACTGAGATTAGCTGTTCTGATTCTAATTTAGTTTGCTAGAAAAAAAAAGAAAAAGGAGTGCACAGATTACACACAGGCAAATTGTGGTTAGTGTTTAGTTCCCTAAGTTTATAGATATTGGTTTGGATTTTTCCAGTAGCTCTAGACACACTGAAAAGCAATGTGTTCCTTTATGAATTATATGCTGTTTCCATTCTACAGAACTGTCTTATTTATTACTTCTTTGGTTTTAGTAGCTGCATTTTTTGTTTGGACTTATTTATCAGAAATAACCAGACCACATTCCACTCACCCCTGTTATTTTTATAACTTTCTTAAAAACATAAGGCAAATCATCATATCGCTGTTTATGTAAGTGTATTCTTTAACAGTACAACAAAATCTACATCGCACTCACCATACACTAGAATAACTGGCAGAAAATCAGTTTGTTTAGTCAGAAGTTAAAACTATTTTTACTTTTATCTTCAAGTCAGTAGAGATGAACAGTAAAATATTAATAGAAAGAAAATCCTCGGAATGTTTTTCTTATAAAACAACAAAAGTTTTATGTTGCATTTTTGATCAGGAGTGGGGAGGAAAGGGGAAGAATTTCTGAAGTGAATTTTATGGATCAAATGAACAGACCAAAATGTTTTCTGTTGAGATACCCTTAAAAGATTTTCCCTTACAATAAGCATAGTTTGGGCATCAGTGTGGCAATTCTCATGTTTGGGTTAAACTGAAACACCACATCGCCTAAACCTGGCACGTCAAACTCATTTTCACAAGGGGCCACATCAGCCTCGTGGTTGCCTATGTAACTACTCTTATATTTATACTGTCCTAAAATTACATTTGGCCCTTTGAAAGCAATGGCGAGGCTTATGTGGCCCCCAGTGAAAATGAGTTTGAAGACCCTGGCCTAAACTGATGACAATAATTTTGACCAGTAGTACCAAGGCCGGGGATGTGCATCTTCTGGGACTGTCCATGACAGTAAAAATCTTCCCTCCCCCTGACTGTTTCCAGCCACTAGTTACTACCATTTCCGCATACATTACTTCTCCCTAATGTATACTAAAAACCGTTCCACCATAATCCATCTCAGCCTAATTGAGATGCTAACAAAGAACTATTGTTTAAGTTAAACTAGGTCATTTTGCCTGAAGGTTAAGAACCGTTTGTCTTCTCCCTGAGTGCATGATTTGCACTTCATAAGAGTAAGTTACATCCCATCTCTACTTACTAGTTTAAAGTGAAAATCATCATCCTCGAGATCATTCACTTCTGACTATATGGATATTTTGACCCCTTTATCTACTATGTTCTCCAATTTTGCTCACTAAAATTTTCAGTGGAACTTCATACTTCTGTGCTTATTTAAAAAAACTAAATGAAATTGGTCCCCAGACTGATCACTGAGAAACTTTTTTCCTAACAGCATTAACAGTCTTCTGGTTCGTTATGTTTTTTTCTCCCTCATTCCTTTGCTTTTGTTCTGCCAGAGCTGTAATTTCGCAGGCCGGTACACTTACTGGAATGGTCACACACTGACAATGCTTTTAGTCTTGACACATACTTGGTTTTCATTAATAAGTGCTATGTTTATTTTGCAATGATTATTCTAATGAATAAATTAACCTGTTAGTATGCCAGTTGCCACTTAGATTTCATACAGAGTTCTTATGACAGACCATCGTTTGCAATTAAACTAAGGTCAAAGACACGACTAGTACACAGTTGCTAATGCCACAGCAATGCATAAGTCCAAGGCCTCAGAGAATCCTCTGAGGATCTAGGCTCTTGTTCCTAATTCAATCTTTAGCTAACAATTGAAAACTGTAGGATTAGAAAATGAATTTCAGAGCAATTACCTTGGAGAAACTGTTGAAATCAAGAGACTCGAGAATAGAAATGTCTCAGAAGTGTCAGTGAGTTTTGCTCTTTCCACAGTTTGACTGAAATGTATTATATTAAATAATAATCTCTGCATATTGAGAGATGAACAATTGGAATAATACTCTTCTAAAATACAGTCATGTTAGAAATGAGCAGCCTTTAGAAACTCCATGACTGTGACAATTTTGATGAACTAAAATAAATTAATATTTCTTTCTATTCAGTGCTGACTAAAAAAACCTAAAAAATTTACATAACTATAGTGACTGTTATTAAGACATCCTCACCAGAAGAACCAATATTTATCAGCAGTTGCTACTAGAACCCAGTAATAGCCATGAGCAAAAAATCTTGCTGTGTGGTAACCTTATAAAGAGTAACCATACAATAGCTAAGAACATTTTCTTATTTTAGACTAATCTAGGTGTGCAACTGATCTGGCAAAATAATTTAAGAATACTTGTATCATTCCAAAATTGTTATTTCTTAAAAGTTCTCTGAGTGTCTGTGTCTTTGATTATATTAATAACCATGATACTTCGGAGCCAACTACAATATTCTGTGTTTCAACACTGGTCTGGCTGAATTATGTTTTCACAGGATTGGATTTGATTTTATTTAAATCTTTAATTGAGATTTGGGCTGATTAGGAATTGACTTCTTCACTGGCACCCTAAATAAATTCTTTATTTGCCATTGCTCTAGCAATGTTCATTCTCCACAATTACAAAAGGTAAATATAGATCTAATGCACAAATTGTATGTTTTTCTTACACAGTATGATTTTTGCCTCATCTAGGTAAAGCAGTTTTCAAGATACTAGTATTTCTAAAGCAACTGAAGGGATATTTCAGAACGCTCTTTGTCAGTCTTTGCACTTGTCTCACACAGGCTCAGCCTCCTTGAAACTGCCACTCAGTGGCTGTGTGACCTCATATCAACTTATGCCCAATATATTCCTGTATTTCTAGTGAAAAGTGAAAACTGTATGTTTACTTGGAGCCTTATTTACAGTAACAGTAGTCCTTCAAGTGCGAAGAAGTCCCCAGCCACTTAAAATCTGTGTTTCTTTTAATGTTATTTTATTAATGGACTGCAAATTAATGAAAATACAAATTGCGTATTTGATCCACCCACTAATAAGACTGTCCTATTTTTAACAGCTATTTACTATTCGGCAAGATAAAATTAAATGTCCAGAATGTAATACAGATGATGTTTAACATATTATACTATACTGTAAGAGGAGAGACCCAGGTTCTTCAAGCAAACAAGAGTTTGAACTCCCATATCCTCTCTCATTCATGTAATTCCCTGGGTGTTAAGTAAAACTACTTCAGCAGCATCTTTCCTGAAGTCCAGTACAGCACGACAGCTTTAAGTACATAGAATATAGATATGTCTATAGAATATGCATGAAAGGAACTTCAAAAGGACATTTCTAATTGAAATGTCCAACTCAAGGCCAACTTAACTGTAATTTTTCTAAGATGCTCTGTGAAGTCTGCTATTCTAATAAATCAGGCCTGCAAATGAGATGGACTCATTTATGGATCATAATGTGCTAGAGACTATAGTGGCATAGCACAAAACAGTGAAAGTTGGGGTCATGACATTAGGGAAGTTGCCCTGCTCTTAGAAAACCTGCTTTAGCAGGTGGGTTGGACTACATGATCTCCAGAGGTCCCTTCCAACCCCAATCATTCTGTGATTCTGTGAAATAATACAGAAGCTTCTGATATGCAAACAAGCTTTATGAAAAGCTTTGCCTACTGCTTTATGCTTTAGTTCAGACATATGGACAGCAGCAGTGGATACAGCTGATTCGGTCTATGCACAACCTCCTTCCTAGCTAACCTGACATCACTTTGTCAATGGATTCAAGTGATGAAACCAAGAAAATGATCAAACCTTCGTTAAGAGCCATTGCATGTACCTGAAACTGAAGTGGAGTGAAAACATTTCCACGTATCAGCAACAACGATGGGTAACCACTCTTGTAGAACCTGATCATTAAGCACTGTGAATGCTTAAGCAGTTCTAGAAGTGTCCAGGAACAGAAACCTTATCAATGAAAAAATCATTGCCCATTTGCTATAGGTGACTGTACAATTACATGACAAATGGACAAATGTTTTGAGGATCTGCATTTTAAATTTATGTGCCTGATATTGGTGTGTGAGGGCTAACATCTTTTCTAGATTTAGCGATTAGTCTTGAAGCACAGAGCTAAATTCAACTCTGAGGTAAATAACAGCACCTCTGTTGGAATAACAGAAGAGAAATGCATTTGTTAGATGTATTTGGCACATAATCGTTAATGTTCAGAGCTATATAGATTACAAGTGCCTACTTTTTACTGAGAACAGTTATCCCTCTCAAAATCTATTTAAATAGACCAATGTAATAGTAAATTGCACTTCTTTTTCATGAAACATAACAAAGCTTTATTTAGAAAAACTGTTGAAGTAAATCTAAATTGCCTAACCTGGAATTGTGATACAGTTGATAGCTTTCTTTCAACTTTATTCAGCCTTTTATTTTCCCCTGAATGTATTCACTAAAGATAAACCATTAAATATTCAGGCTCATGGTTGTATGAAAAGACTTTTTCGCTGAAGGCAGTATTTCTCCACTAAAATCAGTTGTTGCTTGTGCTCAGATTGGTATTATTGGACCTTCCCATAAGTGGTCTGTGCTTTCAGGAAGGTTTAATCCTGTTAATTAAAACATTAATACTCCATTATCTAAATTTCAATTGACATATTTACATCTTAATGAAATTATCACCTTTTTTTCTTGACCGTTTCTTAAAAAAAAGGAAAATACCTTATGCATTTATTTTAATTGCTACTGATTATGTTAAGCAGGAATTTTTCATGTAAAAAAAAATAAAAAAAAGAAAAAAGAAAAAACAAACCCTAAGGCCCCAGATGACAAATGACAGCAATGAATAAAGGTCAGTTTCTGAGTCTTTTTTTATTACACAATGTAATTTCCAAGTCATGGTTGCAAATTCTAAAATGCTTATGTTTACCATCACTGACAAAACTAAAAGGTATAAATATATGTCACCGATATACAGTAAAAAATAAGATCAAAAGGTTGGGAAAAGGAAAACATTCAGATAGTCATATTTTGATGCTGAAAAGTATCTATGCCCAGAATTCCTTCTGGATATAAAGCTATGGAGCATATACCAAGGAATGACAATCCGGGTGTTTTGTTTGTTTGTTTTTAAAAAAGCAAATAACAACAACATCAAAAACAAACAAAAAATAAAACCACAATTAACTTTAAAAGGAGTTGTCCTGGTTTTGTTAAAAACAAGTTTCTCTTTTAGTGAATTTTCCTGTCAGCTAAAGCCTTCATATTAGCTGCATTTTCCTGGAAAGTCAGATACATGTTTTGGTAAACATAGCAATGGAATGCGAGGTTATTGATAAGGATGGATACACATCCCGTGAGAGGGGCAATAAGAAACAGGTGACCAAGAAACTGACCAACCGAATATAACATCCCATTCACGTGAATACCTCATATAAAAGTGGGAGATCATGAGGATCTTGCCCCTTTTCCTTTCCTAGTGACAGACTGAATCCAGCTCCAGTTGGCTGCAGAGTCCAGTCCAGGACTTTGGGTGCCGGCCTTTCATCTGCTAGAGTAGTTGCCAGGACATTTAAGATTGGTTTTGTATATTTTGTATTATTTTTCTCTATTCTTATTAGTAGCATTAGTAAAACATTTTTAATTTTTCCAACTCTCTTCTCTCTGTCCTTCTTTCCCTCCTGATCGCCTGTCCTCAGTGGGAAGGGGGAAGAGGGAGGGGCTGAAGGTGGAAGATGGGGGAGAGGGGGTTAACAATACATCTGCCAGGGTTCTAGTGTCACCCCGCAATCAAAACCTCGACAGGAATCTTCTTCTACCTTCATATATTTGTCTTTCAAAACAAATAATAGGGTAATTTGAAGATTTTTGTAGATCAGAAAACTGTCTTCCAGCTAAATTCTTAAGAATGTATCCTGTAATTCTGAGGGAATTTTAAGTTCTTAGTTCTACTTCACCGAGCATACAGTTGAACCAATGGAAAGAGGAGCCATCTGGTCAGAGATACAGCCTGTCAAATATACAAAATACAGGATTTAAGATGATTCATTTCAATTACAAAAGGCTGTTTACTTCAATCATATTCATATCCCACAATTTTCATAAGTAGAAAGTAACATTACTGTTATTTTTTAGGGAAACAATTATGCATGCAAATAAATACTTTTATCCACTATTCAGTAGTATTCAGTTGTTGAAATGTGTTAGTTGATACAAATTTCAATTTCAGTTGATGGAATAGTAATTCAAACATGCTTTTTCTTCCTGTGAAAATGAGTTTGTTATAACATTATAATTAATTTTGCATTATTTTGGTAACTAGTCACCAAAACACTAGCAAATAACAAAACCAGTCCTCAAATTGAATAGACATAATTCAAAGTATTTCATGTAAATTTATAAAAATGATCAACATTAGATCATCAACATTTAACAGATACCAAACTCAATCCTGAGCCATCTTGCTATTCAAGACAGACTGAAAAGAACACATTGACTTTTCCATGAACTTCAAAGGAATTATCACTGGGTTATAGAACAGTGTGTAAATTGAAAATGGAATTTAAGTGTTGATCTCTTCAAAATGGACCCAGATTTACAAATAAATTTTACTTGTTATTATATTTAATATTATTACACTCTAAGAAATATAATTGAACAATCTCCACTGCAGGTTAAGAGAGGGTTTCTGTTTATTTTTTTGAGATGGTAGAAATAAGCTCACATAGACATTTATGCACATTCTCAACTTTTAAATTTGCGTATGCATGAATTTAAATATAACCTAAGAGGGGAAAATTCTAATATTATTGCTGAAAGAATAAAAAAAGTTTTACATAAACATATTTAATAGACAAGGGAATATGCCATAATTAATCACACAGTTTTATTTTCCTATGGCAATGGTTGTCCCTGTATGCTACTTATCTTTTAAGCTCTCCAATTAACAGCAACAGTATTCAGGATATGGTGTTTTGGTCAGAGGTTAAAAATGCAAAATAATTCATTGGATCTTTGATCTGTTTCTAAGCACTTGTTCTAAGTTTATTGTGCCCTTGAGGTTGAGCCATAGTGTAGCACACCCAGCGATCATTCTCAAATCCTTTTCATCTCTCTGGGCTTATTTCATGAGTAAAAACCAGAACAGATGTCACAGAGTTTTTTTGTGTTTTCCCCCATATTCCCCTAGACATTGTTTTCCCTTTGCTGACAAAACATTAAAAAATTGGAAAGTGTATTGTTTTGGTAAACAGGGATTGTCATTAACCTTTTAATTTCCCTTGACAGAATGCATGATACATACCCACTATGACATTTACATGGCCTTATGTTCAGTCTTCTCTTTTCACATATCTCCTTCTACAGCTTTTGCCATGTCAAACAAGACAGCTCTGGGTAGCTGTCACTCATAAAATTACTCTTCTGTTCAGACATACAAATTCTATTTTATGAAACCAGCTGTATCAAATAAAAATTTATCTCCCCACCCTCTCATTTTGAATTCCAGACTAAAGGATATGTGAAACATACTTATTCGGAATATCAATGAATATTTGAAGGAAGTTGACCTGAGAGATTGAGTAGAATAATATTTAATTTTAAAAAGAAAGCATGATTATTCGGTGTTGGGATCTGTTCCTAGGATTTCTATGGATTTCTGTCTCTCCTTTCTCCCTCTCCACCTGTATTTTTCTATCCAATTCAGCTCTGTGATGAGTGTCAGATAAACTCAATGAAAGCTGAAAAAGCTCAATTCAACACTTCTGAAAAATCAGCTTTACAGCTCACATATTACACGTTTCAGGGTGCTTGTTTTTATTATTTTTGAAGACACAAGAGCTTACACAGATCTCCAGAATCTTAAACTTCATGCAAAATCAGGTTATATAATTGTCTTTAAAACCCTCACCTTCAGCATGAATTCTCATATTTCTATTGCATTTTTAATGGAAACAAAATGTTTACATTTAAATGAATAGTGATATTTATATTGTGTTTTTAACCCTCTCCAGTACCTTAACCATTATAACTGGGGGAAAAAATCTATTCTATGTTATAATCCAGAATCAGAAAACAGGTTTGCAGAAAGAAATGCAAACAAAGTGAATATTTTTTTCTCCCTATAAACATGCTTGAATGCCATATTTGGCATTTTTTGATTGTTTAAAGCAGTTGTATACCCATACACCTTCTTCTCTCATCCTGAGATAACCATGCTCCTTCTTCACTCTTTGTGCACCTGCTCTTTGTGTTTCACATACACATTCTTTTCCATTTACTGTTCCTCAGTTCAGATATCCTTTGCCTACTGATCACTTGTCAGGAAACACACCTTGTCAGGAAACATTGACCCTCTCTCTCACAAAAAACTACACATGTAACATTTTTATGTGCACAGCTGGGTAATATCTCAGATACGTGCTAGCCTTTTGAGACCTCTAAATGACAACACTCTAAATGAAATCCTACATCAGCATTATATCATAAACACTTGAATATTCATGGGATTTCCAAAGTCTTATCAATTCTCGATCTACTCAGATCTTCAATAATACGGGACATTAATGTTTCTTAGAACTTTAATACTCAATATCTAGTATCCAGTAAATAATAAATCTAAATTAAAAAGAGGAAAAATCAATCTTAAAAAAAAAAAAAATCTAAAAATTTAGTTAAGATGTTACTGCACATGACATATCTAACAGTCCATATCATGGAAACATTCTCTATTTTTCTGCCTTTTTATAAATTAGTTTTCTCTCTGGTTGCTAATTTACCATTCAAATATATAACATCATGCATGCTGTAAATTAAATAACTTTCAAGCAAGAAAATAATTTTATTTTTACCTATTTATTAAAATTTAGAATTTCTCTTCAGCACTTCATTGAATGCAACAAATATCCAGCCCTATTTCCTTGAATATATTTTTTACTAAAAGTATCCCATAATTGCAAATCAACTTTCTATGCACATAATTCAACACAGAGACATTAATGGGGTCTCAGTTTCTCCAGCCTTCCCTCCCTCACACTTAACATGGTGATGATATAAGGGAAAGCAGGACCAACTTCATATTCACAAGTGTCATGTTAGATGCAGGTCCTCAGCATGAAGTCCTTCAGTAGAGAAGAAAATTTTAATCCATATTAATGTTGACTAGCTGTGGCTGCCACACAGGAGACCACAGCAGCTACAATAAGATGTTGTAATGATAGTAGTGCTGCAACAGATAGAGAACCATAGAGAAAAGGGAAAAGAAAATACATCTCCCTCATCATCCCACCAAACACACATTTTTTGCTTATTTGTATGTCTCTGTTTGAGTCTTTTCTCAACACGGCAGTGGAAAACACTTTACCAAATTCTTTTAGCTGATGAATTCCCAGAAATTCCTTCTGTATTTGATATGCTTGTTTTTTTGTTTAGTGGAGGAATAAGAGGAACAAGTAAGTGAATATGTTCTTCCACCTTCCTGGACATTACCCTTTCCAATTTAATAGTGTTAATTGATAGTTAAAGAAGTGTAAAGTATTTAAGAACACTATGATCCTTGAGTAAAGAATAAATCACGTGCAAAGTTTCTATTCTGTTCTTAAACACATAAGATCATGTAATACAATGAATATTATTAATCTGAGCAAGTGAAAATTATAAAAAACTTTGGCCTTATGAGATTAACTGCTTATAACAGCTAGATAGACAGATGTGAACAGTTTTTTATGAAAAGTAATTTCAATGCAAAGCTGGCTCTTATCAATCAGTTCCAGTTTTTTCCAGATTTTTCTTGGTTCCTTTTAATGTGCTTTTGTACATTGGGAAGTGGTAACACATGAATTGCTGCATCTTTAAGTATGCAATCAGCACTGCATATATCAAGGCAGGAACCAGAATATTCATGATCTGTTGAAAATCACAACCTGAGCATGCTTCTTTTTCTTAGACCTCTCTTCATTTTCGAGTAGCATAAGGAGGTAGTTGCTCAGTCTGCTGCAAGTTTTTTGTATGCATATATGCCTGCATATGCATAAGGCAGTAGGCAAAGCTTTCAGAATAAAAATGCCATTAAGACCCATTTGTATGGTGTTGATGCTTTAAATATTTTTGTCCTAAAGTCGTATTGTGTCGTTGAAGAACATCTAGATTGACTGTATTTCATAACTGCTTTAGCACATCAGATTTTCTTAGCAACTTGTTCAAACTCAAAAGCCTTCATACCCTGCCAAAAACTGCACATGAACCCCCCCACTGGTGTTTTATGAAATTCTCTCAAAATAAGACAACCTTTACACTGAACGGACTTTGTTTACTGGTGAATAACAGCTATATTTTTAGTCTTTTAACACTGCAAAGTTCTTGTAACCTTCCAAACATTTTTTACTTTAGTACTCTGGTAAACAGACTCTCATTAACTCCCCATATGCCTGATCCATCATCCTAACCTGTCGTCCATTCTGACTCCAATTTACTTCTCGGTGGTACACACCTGTGAGGGTTAATCCCCTCCTTGGTAGATCGGCCTCTCCTATGGAGAGGTGAAAAGACTCTGCCTCTTCACCCAGTTCCCTGGGACTCCTGGACACAGACAAACCCAATTACACTCTTCCTACTGCTTTCAGCTTTTCTTTCTCTGCTTTGCCCACTTGCAAAGATTGCAGCTTTGATGGTCTCTGCTGAGGTACCAGATGGGCAGGGAAGTGCTCCCGGATTCAGACAGCAGCACATCTGTATGCAGACCTGCCTCCTTATACCATGCAGCAGCATGAGTTTGGGAGCAGAGCTGAGGCTGTATCCTATGCACAAATTCAGACTTGTCCCCGCAGCTACTGTATTCAGACTATAATGTTTAACCCTTTGAGGAACTCCAGATGGACATTCACATGGATTTGCTCTAGCAGCTTTGCATAATAATCAACTACTTTACCAACAAATTAGCATCCCTCTTTTGTACTAAATTAGCTCATACATGTTTAGAATCTGAGCAAGTATTCCAAAATCGGAGGTGGAGATTTGAGTATTTATGAACCTATTCATGATCACAGTGACATCTTGCTGTTTTTCTGTCTGACAAAATAACTGACAGAGGTCTGCTTCAGTCAAAGGGCTGCTTTTTTGTCTTGTTTTTACTGGCAGCCATCACTTGTAAGGATGAAATAGATTCAAGATCTGTAACTCTTCCTGCTGTTAACATTTCAACAGCAGAACTTTCACACTTAGAATATTTCTTACTGGGCTTTAGTCTTGCTACTTGTTTGGGTTCAAGATTTGCTTAGAAGTGTGATGAAGGTTTTATTGATTCAGTACCTGAGTTTAAATAGTGTGACTCTCTCAATAATATAACAGTTCTAGCTCACTCATGCAATAAATGCATAAAAGTGCTGTTCCTTTGTAGGCAAAGTAAGAATTTATTCCAGGAAATACCATGCACACATTCAATTAAGAGATAACCTTTGCATCAAAGAACTTTAAAACCCCCAGAAAGTCTAAATATGAACAACATGGTGTGTTAATGACTGTTATAGAATGGTATTTTTTTAAACAAAATCCTGAATATTTTTAGAAAATTAAGTAGAAAATTCTTAAGCTCTTCTCCCCTCAAACCATCCTTGTTTCAGAAACTGGTTTTCTAGTTATGCATGAAGAGCACACAGTGGCTGTATTTTCAATGATGTTCCAGGAATGTGCTGTCAATATACTTACAAAAAGCTTTTTGCAGCTGCAATGGAGTTCTTTGAAGGATGCTTCCTGTTCTTAAAGTACAAAGATGAAGGACCTGTTTGCAGGTTGAAGTTGGGCAGATAAGTGGAGACAGGACAGCTGTGGGGATGGGCTCCCCTACCCTATGATTCTGGCCCACTCCATCCCATCCAGCTGCTCAGGAGACACCAGAGAGGCCCAGATCAGCTGCATAAGGGGCTTGCCCTGGTCACCATGAGTTATCAGCTCAGGAGATCTTTTCTGCATTGTTTCAGTAGGTTGTTTCTCAGCATTTGAGGATATCAGCACCACTCTGATGTTCATAGGTGTTAGGTTCAAACTGCTTCAGACTTTTAACAGCAGCAGCAGAATCTAATAGGTGTGTTTAGGGTCTGGGAAGCTTAAGTTCTGACAGTGCTTTCTGTGGTCTGACTTGAAAGATTCCTTCCTGGAAAGCCCTGGCCTAGAAATCTCTAGTACACTATAGGAAGACTTAAAAATACTTTATGAAAGTGAAAACGCCACAATCTGGATGAAACAGGCTGTGAGGCCAGTGGTAGTGAGACTGCACAGCACTATAGGCTTTGTTCGCCAGCACTACACTGAGCAATGCTAAACATTCTCTATAGCCTTTGTAGTTTCTCTCTGCCTCACAGAGATTTAGACTAGATATTAAGAAAAAATTTTTCATGGAAAAGGTTGTCAAGTGCTGGAACAGGCTCCCCAAGTAAGTGGTTGAGTCACCACTGGAGGTATTTAAAAGACGTATAGATGAGGTTCTTAGGAAGATGGTTTAGTGCCAGTTAGGTTATGGTTGGACTCATTGATCCTGAGGGTCTCTTCCAACCAAAATGATTCTGTGATTCTCTGATAGATTTGTGCCCAGTAACAATGGAAATACTCAGCACTCAGAAGTTGCCAAACAACAAAATTTAATAAATTTGGAATTACTATTAATGGAATGAGAGTGGAGAACTGTGACTCAACTGAATCATTACATTTCACTACTAGGAAATACAGGCATCAAAAAGGCATCAAGGTATTGCCTGTTCCTTACTAAACTTGGCCAATTCACATCTCTAAGTCTGGCATTAGCATATAGAATGTGGGTGCAAACCGAGAATGCCTGCAATACAGATTTCTTTTACCATTCAACATTTTTGAAACATTTTTAAACTTTTTTTTTAACATTCTTACTCATCTGCATACTGATGTTACTAATTGCTGTGGGGAATAATTGTATGACACTTCACTCTGATGACTACTAAATCAATTATTTCCTAGAATAAACAGAGAACACTAATTATTTTTTAAAAGCTCTAAAAAAAAATCACCTGTTTTATAAAATTTTTCTGAAAACAAGGAATTTGGCTTTGCAAACAGACTGTGTGCTGGAGCACACAAACCACAGGCAGAAGAGCTGTTTCTTCTGTCACAAGATACACATCTATGATAGAATCTCCCAGGAATGCTTTTCCATCCATTTTAAGATAGACTTCTAAGAAATAAGACATTAATTTCTATCAGGAAGTCTTGCATATCTCTACTGTCTGTATAACTGAAGGTGCTTACAAGACTGGCTTGGAATGTAAGCTTGATACTCACATTTAAGTTCACCTCACCTACAGGACTAAACAACATAACTAAGAAGAAATTAAAGTTAAATTTTTTGTGCAATTTACAGGCAAAATCCTATGATGGGAAGATTATTTAATGTGAGCTTGTCAGAGATTTTATTTGTTCATGAACTTTCAAAGAGGGTTAAACAGCTAATTCCTAAAAAATAATGACAAACTAACTTACACCTCAGAGTTGCAGAAATAAATGCATTCATTACAAGTCTAATGAATAAAAACCAAACCTGCAAATACGAATGTGAAATGACTGAAGAACATAGACAAAGCGCAAGTCCCAGGAAAACACTAGTGAAAACTGGAATACTTTCTGATAAAAAAAGGTGAATTAGCCTGACATTGAATACAGTGGGCAAACAAAGATACTCAAAGGAATGAGAGGAGCATGTACTTCTTAGTGATACATTGGCTTTTGAAAATTCTTTAACTGTACAGACCATGAAAATGGAGACAGGTAGACCAAACTACAGCAAAATGAACTTACAGTACAAGCAAAATTTCAGTATGTGATGAGTATCTTGTGACTGTGAGATCCACTTATTAAAGAGCTCAAGTGGGAGCACTGAAATAAAGCTACTATACTGCCTTCATAAATTAATTAGAACTGATTTTCAGTTCCACTAAAAAAAAAAAATAACAGCTGCAAAAGTTTCTATAACTTTTGCTGTATTTCAAAAATTCTTTGATAATTAGAAGATAGATGATTCACCTCCTTTCAACTGTTTCTCAGATTTTAGTCCCAAGTACTGTTGAAAGGTAATAGAAGAAATAATTCTCTCAACTATATTTGGAATAATGCATTTTATAGCATCTTATCCAATTAAGGTAAATGAAATTTATCTTAGCTATTTGATATTACTTTCAATGAAGAAATTGACGCTGCTTAACGGCAAGACTTAGATGTGTCTTAAAACATTTTATTTTTTGCTCTGTTCAAAGTTATGTCCAGTGTTACTAAAGGAAACTTAGACAACTGAGACACAAAGCAAAATTGTATCTTCTTCATTTAATTCTAGACATCAGTAAGTATATGTCCAGGCACTCCCAGCAAATAAAGTCTCAGGAATATTAGTTTATACAGAAATATAAAATCAAGTCATTAATTGTCCATGCTGCAGTACAGGCAATATATGAACTTTCAATGCCCCAGAAAGTCCCATATACTCCTCACATTCAGCTACCATTTGGAAAAATTTCCTGGCTAAAATGAAAACTTCTGAGATGTAATTTTCAGAAGGAATCTAATGTCAACAAGGGAGTGCTCTGGGAGAATAGACTGACCTTGAGTTAAACACAGACATTTGCTTTCTTTACCGGCCGTTCAAAGAAACAAATTAAAACTACACATGAAATAATTTGCCCCTTGAATACTGTGTTTCAATATATATAATGACATCAAGCCACAGGTTGTTTGCCCAATTAACTAATTAACAAACAAAACAAAAGGGGATCAAAACTGAAAGGCAGAATTATGTGATTATTGTTACACACTTTAAAATTATCAAATTTTTTTCTGTACTGGTGGTAGTAATTCACATTTTAGAAGCACAAGCATTATACAACTGTCCCACAGAAAATAAGTTATAAGTAATATGCACATAAAAAGATCAAAACGGAGCCTTCATATGTTTCACAGAATATTTTTGCTTGAAACTGAGGTGCTTCTAAAGTTCAGAGTTTCATGAAAGGCAATCTTTGGCTAAAATCAATGCATCAGCAAGATAAAAGGTGCAACAATATGACTGCAGTGATCAAAGCTTTTCAAAAGAATGATCCACTCTTTTTAAACCACGTCCCAGGCAACGAGTCCTTTAAGTGCAATATGGCTTGTACCAGAGGTAGAGCTGACGAAACTCTGTAAATCCACAAGAAATATAGCAGTTATGTTTTACTACATTGGGTGCTTTAGAAGTGACAATGAGTTGACAAAAAAAATAGGTTATTTTACATGCACTGTAAAAAAAAAAGGCAATAAATGAGTACAGCTAGTGGTAAAAAATAGCTTTAAGAAAATGGGTCTGTTACAACACCCCACGCATAAGTTCCACAGCCTTCTGCTGTAGTACAAAAAACCTGCAAGTAAGTAGGTTGATATGCCCACTGGTGAGAAAGACACATTTTGCCCCTTCCTCAAGTAGCAAAACAACTAAGTTGAGATACAACTGCAGGAAAAGTAGGATGGTGAAAAGTCTCATTTAAACTCATACGGCATAAACAGTAGAAGAGAGGACAGAGAATGACTGGTTAAGTACCACATTTTTGTGTGACTGTTTTTGGTATCTTTGTGTTTGCCTCACAGGTCAGTAGAAACTCAGTCTTCATCGTCTACTAGGTTCTTCTGTGAGCTCTATGGGATGATATGATGACATCAATCCCTTCCTTTGTGGACAGGTATCTAAAAAAGCCCATCAGAATTAATTGATCCCTTTGTTTTTAGGCTCACTAATGAGGAGAAAAATTAAATAACAGAAGTTAAAATCAACAACAACAACAAACTTTGATTCCTAGAATTGGTCTCCAAGGAAAAGGATCAAGACATATTTGCATGGAAATGTTGGAAAACTTCATAACTTCCAATTAAGACTTCTGATGTTTTAGAGAGTTGAATTATTTTTACATTAAGAGATTTATTTTTTAGAGTCTACAGTGGAAGAGGCCCATCCTCACATGCCACATTTTGTCAGTCTAGGCAAAAGAGGTAGGAACAGTCCAGCTTTCTCCCATTTGCTGACTGAATGAATGGGCAGGGTGGTTATGTTCTTCAGGGACTAGTAAGTCAAAGAATTTTTATAGTTGATAAAGGTTGAGGGAGAGGAAAGGGATATCATCTTTACACCACAAATCAAAGGTTTGGTTACTATTAACTTGGCAAAAGCATGGGACACACCAAAATCTAGCAAGATTAGCTAAAGGTCACATATCGACAGACCCAAATAGCTGTCCTTGAAGGAGACACTTCACAAACAACATTACAGAACAGAGCATCTCCCTAGTAAACAAAACAAAAAGCAGCTGGACTATGCTAGGAAATATTGTGGAATAGTTTGGTCTAATGAGCAGCTGGATTCTGCTGAAAGCTCGCAACCAGTCCAGCAGTGCCAGGAATTGCAGGTGGCAGAAGTCAGAAACCAGTCCTTGGCATCAGGGAGTATTCTGAACTGCAAGGAAAGGCTAATTCTTAGGGAAGTCCACAGCTATTACTTGATCCCACTAATATATTAATTGCTTGTAACATTATTTTTGTATATATTTAAATACTGGGAACACTCTATTATGTCTAGAGAAATTGTACAACTTTCCCTTAGCATGTCACTTTATTATTAATCTCTACTAAAGGCCCAGGGTTTAGATGAAAGTTCTGATTAATTTCAAGAGCACTGACATCACATCAAACATTCCTGGATTTGCTTATTGCTTCTCCAGGGGGTATTAGTACAGGCCAAGAATGTGATGAACCTGTGAATGGTTCCTCAGACCTGCTTAAAAGCTCACAGTCAACCCTTGTCAAAGATTTTAAAATGGAGAAAAAAAAAAATTCATTTTACTTAAGATTATTGGCATTGCCCTTTGAAGGTGAATGAATGGCGGCTTTCTGAGAGCAATGTCATTGTGCTCTTATTGTTTTCCTTTTCTTTTCCCCTATCAACCTAATAAAACATAACCTTGAGACCAATCAAGGGGCATTTACAGTTCTATCCACTGGTTAGTTGTAGGAAATAGCAAAATCTTACATTGAAATGAATTCACAGAAGTCAGAGATTACACATGCCTACCCCTCAACACCACCCAACAGTGATTACAGAATTCAATCATTTTATCAAGGAGGTTAGAAAAGGACTCAATTAGAAACATATAAAAGATCTTCTGTTCATAGAGCATTATCTGCGTAATGCAATGTCTTCCATCAAATAATGGGCTTCACCAGCATAACTGTGCTTCCTTCAGTTCATTAAGATGTAATAATTGTTTATCTTTATTAGTGCTCATTTTTTATGCCCTTCATTTGTATCTTGCATACTTCTAAAAACACTATGAAGAAGAAAAAAGATTGAAAATGTACCATTTTAATGATGCAATCAGTGAGTGAATCAATTGGTTTTATATCTCTATATCTCCTGCGAAGATAAAGGCTTACACAAGATGTTACTTACAGAACAAGTGGTTAGATTGTTTTAGACAACTGATCAGAAAGCAGAGCACCACTCAGGATCAGTTCACTCCTCTCTCTGAGGGCATTTGATCCAGCATCTCCCATCACCTCAAAGAACACTCTTCCAACATCCTTTGACTTCTCTTGCTGAAGCTTCAGCACACAGCAAAAAGCTATCCAATAAACCAAATGAAGTGTGAATGTCTGTATATATGAGAAGTTACAACTTGCTCTCACTAGAAAATTTGGCAGTCTGGATGTCAAGAGGAAGCAAAAGGACACTGCCCCACTTTTGCAATAACGCAGTTATCAGGACATTTCAGATCAAGAAAGTGGACCCGTGGGATGAGGTAACAGGCAGAATAACAAGTTTACCTGTCATTACAGGCTCACTTATTACCTCTGGAGCATGCTGTTGGAAAGAATACCAACTGTGCCATAGTGCTGCCTGTTATAAGTAGGAATTCACTGTTTTATTAGGGAAGAAAGACATGGAAGAACGCAAGTTTCTTTTGCCACAGCTGTTAATTTCTGCCTGCCTGGATTCCAGTTGGTGCATTGTGGTTCACTCCAGCTTTCATCCTTAAAATTTCAGTGTATATTAGCAGAAAAAACAGGCTAAGGAACAAGAAAAGCAAGTTAACTACTAACAAAATATCCCAGAAATACAAAATGTTTCATTTAAATTATGAATAGGGAAGAACAGAAAGCTCACAAAAGCTCACAAAATCCAAGCATGTTTGAAACTTCCGAAATTTATACAAAATTGATACTGCCCTAAGATTTTTTTTTTGAATCAGCAATTATAAGCTGAAAGATTTTGAATAGACTATTTTGACCCAAAGAGGCATAAATCTGATTTTTTTTTTTTTTTTTTTTTTTTTTTTTTTGGACTTGAAAATACATCTTCTTAAAGCATATTCTCTGAGGACAGAGTTTTCTTTGCAAGCATTCTTCTTTCTCCTTGGGATGAGCTACTTTACTTTTTCTTTCTTCTTTCGTATCACCTTTGAGGTGGCCTAATTTTTGCAGCCTACAGGGATTTTCACTAATTCCCTTTGAGATTATCAGAAAGCCTGCATTCCTGCCCATTTTATGTTGTATGTGGATTTATTCTTCAGAAGCACTTATCATATATTTCTCACACCCCAAATATAGAGAGTCCCAATCCTATTTTGAGCAGATAAGAGCTTATTCTGGTTTACTGTATTTTTACCTGGAGGTTTTGTTCATGTAGTTTCATCATATCTGAAAGAAAGGTGCCTCTTCACTGTCTGTTGCTATCAGCCCTTACTTAATAAATGTACTTCTATGCTGAGTAATATAAGGGGTTTCTATGATTTAAATTATATTATAATGCATGTTTTTCAGACCTGAAAAAAATAAAGTCCTTTACAGTATCTAATCTACAGAGGATATCTTTCCAACAGGATTTGACTTTGATGTGTTATTCATTTCTGACCCCCAGCCAAAAATGCAGACTTGAACCCACTCAATTTTTTTGTTTGGGATTTTTTGTTTGGTTGGTTTTTATTAATACAAATTATTAGCATTAGTTATGCTGAAATATGCATCTGTGTGTCTATGAAGTTTTGTGTGTTCAAATAATGAATCTCAAGATTTCTTTCTATGTAGTTTTATTATGTCTTTTTATCTGTGCCTCTGTCATACACTTCAGTGTTCCTAACACAAGCTCAGTGTTAGGCACGTGGGTCTTGGAGAACTGAGTACCGTGGTCTGGATGTTGTTTTCCTTCACCTAATTATTTCCTACTTTGATTCTTAAAATTTCTGGGTTTTATCCATCAGAACTTAAACCTTACTAAAACACTTGTTCTTCCCTCACAGATGGGTGAAAAGGGAAAGTTCACTGACAATTGTTTTCAAGTAAGAGATTCCTTAAAAAAAATCTTCAGTTTTAGAGCTGAAAACAGTAAAAAAGGCACTGTGCAATAAAATCTAGTCCAACACATGTATTTCATAGGAGCATCAACAGGAAAAATAGCAACCTGTAGATGTTACTGTGTAATATACAATTAGCTCAATCACTGTATAATGCTTTTATACATATAGCTTATTTGGAACCATGATTCAGCATTTCTGATGTTACAAATCTGTATCAAACTGATAGTCCTTTTTATTTCTCACAAACACTTTTTAAAGGCAGCATGATAGTGAAACAGAGTTAAGCGTATACAGAGTGATAGAGTGCTCTCATCACATTACTTCAAGCTGCTATGCTTTATCACTTTGCCTCAGAGAGCTTGCAAAATATAGCAAATCAAATCTGCTTTTAAATGCCTGTCTACCTCTGATTTGTTCCACAATTCAGGGAAAAATTCTTTTTGACATGTTTTATTGAGGGCATGGTGCCAAAGACAAAAACAATGATAGGTATGGCAGGCAACATTTTGTGGTAGATAGTCAGGATCTTCTAGATGAAATTATAAATGAACAGTTATTATGTTATTGATCTGACCCTACCAAATTTGGAATCTGCACTGCACAATAGACTTGTTTTCTTAAACGATGGTATTCTTGAGAAGCCTGTCCATCTAGTGTGCATCCATTATATTAAGAAAGTGAACCAGAGATGTTCAACTTAGCTTGACAAAAAGCAAGAATGACCCTTCCAGGGTAAAACTTCTCTTTTTTATTTTTTTTTTCCGTGCAGGAAAATAGAGTATCTACACAAGAATAAAGACTTATTTACAGTTTGTGAAAAAAAGCATCATCAGATCCACGCTTGTACTGGTAATTGCTACATTAAAATTGAATTCATATTTTTATTCCTCTTCCAATATGAATGTAAAAACTTTAAAAATACATTTAATAGCAACCTTCAAATAATGAAAAGGAGGTTATCAAGAAGACAGAGCCAGACTCCTCGCAGTAGTGTGTGCTGGGAGACTGAGAGACAACAGACATCGAAGCAAGAGAAATTGTGACTGGACCAAAGGAAAAATTTTGCGGACTGAGACTGGATACAAGGAGAAACTGGACAGTGGAAAAGGCTGCCCAGAAAGGCTGTGGAGTTTCCAATACCAGAGGTTTATAACACCCAACTGGATCAAGCCCTAAGTAACCTAGGAGAACCTCATAGCTGCTCATCCTGCTCTGAGCAGGAGGTTGGACTACAGCCCTCCTGAGATACCTTACAATCTGCATTATCCTATTATGATTCTGTGAAGATTTTGGAAGAACTCGCTGTCTTAGGTGAAGTGTAAGTCAGAGTCTCAAATATATCATACATTGTTTACACGTTCTGAACCATACCTGTTTCCATCAAAAATTCCCATTACTTTCAATTGAACCAAGAGATTTAAATGCACCAGAAATTGCATTCCAGTTGAGGTACCTCTGTGTCTTCTGAAATGCAAAATATATTTTCAAGGATATAATTCAGCTTCATATTGGTAACCTCCTTCACGAAACTATACCAATTAGTGTTAAATATCTAATTGAGTGACAGTACCAGAGGCTTTCCTCACTGCTACCCCCTCTCCCTAACAGAGGGTTCTGTTCTACTGTGGTGCAAGACCATAGAAGAAAAGCTGCAAGACTTGCCAGGCTTGCTCTATCTGAACATGTTTTGACCTGGGTTGGACCTTTATGAATATCCCTACTTCTGTTTCTGCTTAACTTTTTATGGTACAACCGTATTTTTTACACAGATAGTAATAAGTAGATGGTCTGTGTAGAATATTTATGATTACAACATAATAATGTAGTGAACAGAAACACAGGCCTGGCAGAGGCCTTGCGAAGTAGGAACACTGGCCACGGTGTGCAGGACTACAGGCATGGGATGAAGAGAAATGGAGACCCAACTAACACTGGAGAACCCAAGGAGGGGATCTCATCACTGGTCAGTTAAAGAATTGGAGCTGGGGGGAAAAAAAAGTTTTAGAGGTAATAAAGAGAACAAAGAATAAGTTAGAAAACATAAAAAATGACCACAAGTGGATCCCAGAGTAACAAAGGAGCCATCAACATCACATTCCTCCCAGGAAAGGACTTGTTGCTAATGACTTGCTGTACTCCCCCCCTCCACCAACAAACATACATCAGGCTGAAGTAATTAAATTTAGGACCTAGAAATGCAGCAGCCGGATGAGCATAACAGCAGGACAAGGGTAGTTACCAGAAAGTCTATATGTAACAGTTTTAACTAGATAGCTATTACTGAGACTTTTCCACTCTATTTTTCTTTCCTTTATTGTAATAATTAGATGTGGACTAATAATGAGCCCTTGATCAGGCCGTTAAAATTATTATACTACATTTTTGGTTTTATAGATATAAGTTCCCTTTTTTCTCCATAACATTATTTCGAGCATAACAAGTTGTATGAGTATCTCTAGTTCTCAGTGAAACCAGAAGCAGCTTAGTTACTCTGTATGCAAGGCAAATTCAGCACAATGATTAGTACAGCTTTCATCTTATTCCAATAACTATGAATTAGAGATAAAAAAGCATATCCCAATTGAAGGAATAAATGTTTTGTTCCTCTGTAGATAAATGTGATTTTATTCAGTTGACCTCCAATGTTTTTGCAATGAAATTGTGATTAATATGCTATGCATATGATTTTACCTTGCTGTGAATATCATTTTAACTTGCTGTGAAAAGGAACCAGTTAAAGTCTTTCATCTGTGCCTTCATCACTGTGCTGGTGAAACTTTAGTAAGTTACTAGAAATAACATGGAACCCATAACTGTATTTTGTGAATATGAACAGAGATTAGTCTATTTCTCACTGTGTCTCAAATGAAAATGAACCATGCTAAATAAATACACTTTTTACTTTGAATTATGAATGCAATTTGAATAATATAACAGATACATAGTCCTTTTTCAACAGTGAAATGAAAACCAATAAGAGTAGTGTATAGCTTCTAACTATAAGGATGTTTTTTATTTGGGACATATCCATAACCAAAATCATAAACTGAGAAAGTGTTAAGCTGGCTTCCTGAATGTATGATTTTTCATTTGCTGCATTGAAGTACTACTTAACATTTGGTTTCTGTTACAGGTAAGAGGGAATGAAACTTCTTCCAATAACATTTAAGATAGAATTTAATGCACAGACTTTTCTGGAAAAAACAAACAAACAAACAAAAACGGCTTGGGAGTTCTTAGTTCAAACAGGGTTGTCTCTGTGCTCACAGGTCTTTCTCAAAGGTCTTCTTATATTATAGAACTGTTTTGGTCTATTTTTGCCACACTGGAACAAGGAAGCATTTTCTTCACACTATTCTGAAACCCCAAGCTGGCATCTGAGGCTGTTCCACAGTTCTTCCTTCACGAGCTTTGTTTTCCAGCTAGCATTCAGCAGCAGCATAGGTTTGAATCTCTGATAGTTCTTTGCCGATATTTTGCCATCACAAACTTGCTAAAGTTGCAGCAAAAATACCAGTGACTATCCAGTAACTCCTCCACAAATGTGGTGGTGTGGCTAGGTGGAGAAGTTAACAATTTTATTAATGAAAGTATGAACTGAAACAAGTTTCTGTAGATATAATATACACTTTTCAAGCACATAATCATTGTATATTGACAATACGGAAACACAGAATTGAAAGTTCAACATTTTTTTCCAAATGGTAAGCTATAATTATATGTTATTGAGATTACAAATGGTCTACTACAAGAAGAAGCTGAAATCTGAAAAAAAACAAAAACAAAAACAAAAAAAAAAACAGTACTAGTTTCTGAGAGATACATGTCAATGCATATCCTCCATTCAGCATCACAGAGTGTGAAAACAATGTTAATCACAGTCTCTCAACCATGAAGTCTCCAATGCTCACCATGTCCTAACTTGAACATCCTTCGCAAACCTCCCAAAAATTAACCTCTTTATTCACTGACGATATCTTTCAAGAACATAAGATAAATTATACTGGCTTAGATTAATCTCTTGTCTCCGATAGCTGCAATGGGACACTCCATCTAAGGACAACACAAAAGCCAAACCTCTACCACTTCCCTCATATCCTCTAAGCAATCACAACCCATTTGAGATAGTAGAGGGTACATTCCTGCATATTCATTTTAGCAACCCCTGTTTATGGATATTTATCCATGAATGTGCAGTCCCCCTTTTGAACTCGGTTTTATCATTTGGTATCCAGATGAAATTCTAGAAAACATTTCCCTTTATTTGAGCTGCTGCATATTACTCCCTTTTATTACTCCCTTTCTTCACACCTCTACAATTTTTTCTTATGCTTAATGTTCAAACCTCTTCTTCAAAAAAGCTCCTAGAATTCAGCCCCACATTTCTATTCTTCTATAATCTGTGGAAAATAGACAATCATGATACCCACAGTGAAAGTACCAACCCACAAAGTAAATGATGACTCTGTGTGAATATCTGTTGGACTACTGGTAAAATGGTCTTCAAAGATCTCTCACATGGAACACAACAAGAACAGATACTAGTCAGCTCCACCACAACTCATTCTCAGTCTCAATATAAACTTTAATCTCAATTTTATTTTCACCTCTATCCTAAATACTCGGGGTTTTTTGAAACATAAATGTTTCTTTTCTTTAAAAGTAAAATAATTTGTAATATTAGGTCTCCTCTGAGGATGTCATTCTCAGCAAAGGGAAATTCATAATGAATGTTCATTCATGTTCTTTATCAGTTCATTAAAGCTGCCTGTGCACTATGTTTATTAACATCTTTGATAAACATTTGGATTTGTTGTGCATGAACTGCTGATGAATAGTCATTAAACTGTCCCTAAGTTTATTCATTATGACTGCTTGTTAATTTCTCATGAATTATTATAAAATTCAATCTGCTCCAGCAGTCATCCATAAACAAAGAACAATCATTCACAGTATGTATTACTTATTAGGAATAAATTAAAAGTATAAGTTTATTTCTGATGATTAGTGCATAGAAAATATACTTTGTTCTGGCAGTAACTTAATCAAATCTAAGGCAATTTCAGAGAAAACTATGGAAAATGGTGTTATGATTTGGAGACACACTTTCATTTATGAATTATCTGACAGCCAAATTTGATCCATATTGCTGCAGTGTAGAACATAACTTCTTGAGTATGTGTGTAAAGATGTCCAGATCTATCTAGCATGATGAACACCTCTCTTCTCTATATTGCTAATACAAGGAGAATACTTTCTGCTGTGAGTATAGGTAGCTAATGCAGTCTTCACACACTTAACTAAATATTAATAAAGCGAAAATTGGTGCTCAAAAAAATCCAAACACATCAGAATTACAGCAACTTATACAACTTTAATTTTCTTGTCCTGTTCATAGCTGTCATTATCCAGTCACATAAGTTTTTCCCTATCAGCTGCCACAGCCTCCAGTGTCAAGTGGCTCTATATTACTTTGACCATAGGCCAGAGCAGAAATTTCTGAACTAGATTTTTATTATTTAGATTGTATGCTGGTAATAATTTAGGCCTTACTGTCTCTATGCTGTGACAGATACATCTGTGCTTAGCATCTGGATAGCTCAGATACAGAAAACTTTAAGTTGGATATGTCGACACTACTTACACTCTATTTTTAGTCATCTCCACTTCATGCACACCCGTTGTAAAGTTGTTCTAACTAAAATTTTATGTAATTAACCAAGCAATGAATATTTAAGGTTTATCCAGTTTTGATTAATAAACTGTATTCCACCATTACTCTAATTTTTGCATTTGATTGGTTATCAAAATAGAGAGCATTGTTTCACAAATACAGACTTTGCATCTTGTTTGTATTAAAGGAAACAAAGAAGTAACAAAAACAGAACGCAAGTAAAATAACATAGTAAGTCACCATATCACAGTCTCACAACAATTGTTGCAATCGGAAAAGTCAGGTAGGCTAGTCATAAATGCTATAGAAAGGTCAAAAAGGCAAAAAAGATCCTAGCAAATGCTAAAAAAGTGTTCCTACAGGGTAGTTTCTGAAAAAAATGGACAGCAGCGAAAGAGAGGACTTCCAGTACAAAGAACACAACCAACACAAAGGGCTCACAGAACAGATAATTTGGTTTTGTTTTTAATAAGCTCAAGTTTGGTTAAATTCCCTGTAAGAAAATTCACACTGAGATGAGATCCTTTGGGCCTCATCTTCAGTATATTAGTTCCACAGTATGGTATTTCCACAGACTTCAATCACAACTTCTAATCTCCAGCAATACATTTGTATAAGTACGTACTGTCTACACTGAGAAATATGCAGCCATTCACTAAGGTCATTGTTTTCTGTTCCTCAATAGACTACTCAGAAGTAATTTAAAACAAATTAAGACAGAAAACATCTATTCTTACTATTTCTATTTTATAAAAATAGTAGTGAGTACTCCCTTTCCTCCCTTTAAGGACCTGATTTATTCACACAAAAAGGATGTACAGGATTTCAGGCTTTAGGCTTTCCTCTCCCGTGGCCCATCCAGGACCACACATATCTCAAGTCTGATGCACAGAATACTCACACAGCCATTCAAAAATCACTTGTAAATAAGAATATCCACTGGAATTCTAGTAGAATTCCATTAACGTAAATGAGAAGAAAATCTATATTGGGGAGGGTTCAATCTAATTTCTTCTCTTTCCTTTATCTTCTCTTTTGTATCCTTTTTTTTTTTTTTTTTTTTTTTTTTTAATTATCTTTTCTCTTCTTACTGGAGTTCCAATTTTATTCTTTGTTTTCTCCAGATAGGTATTTCAGTCCTTTTCCCTCCTTCTCTTTTTCCAAAACCTAAACCAGAAAGAAACTCAGTATTTTGTTTTAATTCACTCCTTCAAATCAAACAAGATTAATAACTTTGATTTTAAAATTGTAATCATCAATATTCTAAAGCTAAGACCATACTAAGAAATTCAAGTGGGCATATGAAAACCAATAAGCTTATCACAGAATCACAGAATGTAAGGGATTGGAAGGGACCTCAAAAGATCTTCTAGTCCAATCCCCCTGCCGGAGCAGGAACACCTAGATGAGGTTACTCAGGAATGTGTCCAAGCAGTTTCTGAATGTCTCCAGAGAAGGAGACTCCATAACCCCCCTGAGCAGCCTGTTCCAGTGCTCTGTTACTCTCACTGAGAAGTTTCTTCTCAAATTTAAGTGGAACCTCTTGTGTTCCAGTTTGAAGCCATTACCCCTTGTCTCACCACTGGTTATCACCGAGAAGAGCCTGGCTCCGTCCTCATGACACTCACCCTTTACAGATTTATAAACATTAATAAGGTCACCCCTCAGTCTCCTCCAAGCTAAAGAGACCCAGCTCCCTCAGCCTTTCCTCATAAGGAACATGCTCCACTCCCTTAATCACCTTTGTTGCCCTGCACTGGACTCTCTCCAGCAGTTTCCTGTCCTTCCTGAACTGAGGGACCCAGAAATGGACACAATATTCCAGGTGTGGCAATAAATTATTGGCAATAATTTATCTGTAAAGCAAAAACTTCTGACTTCCCATTTCCTATTCAGTTGTAAAAGTGACGAACAGAGACAGGAAGGCCAGGATCTGCCAAGCAACACTGCAGTTATCAGGGAACAGTCATTAACATTCAGTGCCAGAAACATCAGCCTCTCATTCTCCTCCTATCTGACAGGGAACCTGCAAGCACTTCAGGAAGGGCACAGCCCCAGATCACATCTTCTCCCCAGCAGTGTAATGAAGCAAAAAGACAATTATTTGGGAAGTTTTAATACCCAAGTATATTTATGTTATATATATTACGTTAAAAATCTACAAAAGTGCTGATTGCAAAATCTCCTTTAGTAATCTAAATGCTTTATACTATTTTAGCATCTAGTCCATAATACAGAAATAAAAAGGGATATTTACTTGCAATATTTGAAACAAAAGCTGCATTAATGGGAGTTAAGATCGTATATCAAAAGGCAGTATGAGCTAAACCTGCTTAATAAATATAAACATTTTTGTCATTATTTAACTATCTAAGAGTAATCAAAAATGATAACTGCATTTTCATAGATAAGGAAGTAATTTGAGAAACAAGGCTGATTGCGCAAGACCATCTCATAACCTCTTTTTCTAGAATAAGCTAATTTGATAAATATCATTTGGAAGAGCAAGTCATTAAAATGCACATATGTAATAGTGGTAGCTTTAAATTAAAGAAAAAAATAATACTTAAGTAATCAGAAAATGTATTAGGAAATATTTTTTTTAACCACTGGAGAACTGCATAGAAAGATAGAAGTCCTTTCATGTGTGAGTGCTTTTTTTCTTGTACTATAAACTAATCTTTGCTTGCTGCTCACATGGTTAAGGCCAGAACAGGTTGTAGCTCTTCCCTATTTTTCCAACACTTATGTAGAATGCTTTTTCAGGTACTGAGAGTTTTTCCACAGGCCAGGCTTATTTGGGAGAGGGTTATTTGTCTGACACTGAATGGAAATTAAAATGGTTCCAACAGCTTCCACACTGTGTCGTGGGGGGAAATACTGAGATTTAGAGACGTTGGATTTTAGAGACTGAATTCATGCACAGTTTATCTACACTAAAAATGGAGCATTTGTGTTCACAAAAGCACATTGTTATATGGGACGATTTCAAAAGGATGACAAAACATTGCTTCTCTTTGTTTGTGTCAAAGGTATGCATTGTCTACCAGGAACTTAAATCAATATACTTCCATGAAATAGACTTTTTAGTCTCAATATGTTTATTAATGAAAAAAATCAAATAAAAATTTACACTTAGGAATAAGTTGCTGAGATGCATACTCCAACACCTAAAAACATAAAAAATACTTTCTACATAGTAAGAGCTGATGTCTGTTTAACTGAATTAGTAACTGTTCACTTTGTCCTTGCCATTTTGTTAAGCATTAGAAGATGAACATTCTTCAAACACTGGTGAAACTTAGAATTATTTTGTTTTCCATACTGTATCTAATTCTCCATCCTGAGGGACATTGTGCTCTACACGTTCTCTGTAACATAAAATGCTAAACTAAAGTTTAGAAGGAAAAACTACTAGGAGGAGAAGTAGATAGCCCAACTAGGAGGATTCTAGGAGTAATGACAGCCTCAGATGTTCAGAGATGGGTGTTTTGGTGGAAGGCACTGGGTGTGATAAACCTGACTGCTAAGAGACACCTACTTGAGACCATAGCTGAGGAGAGAGGCATTGCCAAACAAATGTCTCTTTACCCTCCCTGACACCACCCAGAGAAATGTCCAGAGCTGCACACCTGCTCATGCTTCTCACTCTCTGCTCTGGAATCCGTAAAGCATGGTTGCACTGTGCAGGATTTTGCACGAACAGATAAAGAAGAATCATTCTTGACCTAAGAGTACAGTTGTCTCCACTCTAAATAATGTATTTAGGTAATTTCCAGCCTGAAATTAGTTTATCTCCTCAATATTTGCCTTCAAGTTTTAGGAGCCTTCTCCTGAGCAGTGAGCAACAGTTCACATCTTATCCCAGCAACTGACAGCACACTATTAGAAATGAAATATCCAGAAAATTATCTGGGTGGTAGACATGACAATTCTTTTGTCCTTTTTTTTTTTCTTTTTCTGAACAGATTATCTGAGTAACTAAAGACAGATAACATCATCCACACCAGTAAGAATAAGTTCAGACACTTCTGTAACTTCCTTTAGAAAACTGTTGAATCACCTCTGACAGCAGGTCATCCAGCTGAGATGAGAACAGGTAGCAGTTGATGGCTGACCTCTGTCTCAAGCATGAGTGTATTCATGCCCTTTTCACCCAGTGCCTGGTGTTGCTTTATGACAAAATGCAACTCAGAACTCAGATAGCCTTTGTTCTTGAGCATTGAACAAATCTGTATAGAAACCTATCATGGCTTATGAGATATTAGTTTAAAATCGGTATTTTCTAAGGTTTAGCATCTACCATCAGTAGGCATTTTTTTTCTGTCCTAATTGCTCTTTATAATGAAATATTGAGCACTCCTCAAACTCTCTACATAGTCTAAGTTAACTGGCAACTTGTCAACCACCTATATTGGAATTAACTGAACAAAATTAGCAATAAAGTAACTGCTGCACAAGTCCATTGTTTAGAGCAGGGGTGTCATTTTCACTGGGAGCCACATCAGCCTCGTGGTCACCTTCAAAGGGCCAAATGTAATTTTAGGACTGTACAAATGTAACTACTCCTACACCCCTGGTTTAGAGTAAGAGCAAGAGGAGTAGTCCTCTGAAACTGGCAAAAATCTTTGCATTGCTTCTGCCTTCAGACCTAGAATGTATCTAGTTCTAAGAAAATATTAATTCCAGTTCAGCACACAGCAAATTCACATCCACAACAACATGCTCAAAATTTCATGCTGCATTCTCCTTTGGGAGTCTGAATATAGGACTTCAGAATTTAGATGGACTTTTAAAGATGCCTTCTCACTGGTCCAAATCAACCAGGATTTCTCTCTGCCACTGTGCTGCTACTTAAGCTTAACTGAGCACTAAGGAATCAAAGAGATTTCAAGAACAAAAAGGGAGTCTTGAACCTTGTTAAACCTACCATCCTAAAACTGGGAACCTGGGATATCTAACCTTCCCACAAGTAGTACCAGCTTAACTACCTACTTTCTAAAACAGCTACAAAGACCTGTATTCCTTCTACTCCAAGAATATTCTGTTATCTGCTGCCCAATTTTATATCTGACAGTCAGTTACATATGAGGAAGATTTGGGGGGAAAAAAGAAGAGAAAGGATTTAAACATAGAGAGGAAACAATAGGAGGGTGCCCTGAAGGTGCTCCAACCTCTGGATTTGTCTCTCATTTTTGTAAGGAGACTTGTCAGGGCAGAGAATACTGAGAATAAGATGAAAGGACTCAACTTACTGGGAGTCTGTCACAAGAAATAGGAACATGGAGACAGATAGGCACTAGAAGGTTAAGTGAACTCAGGCTTCTAAAACATGCATAAAGTGACTGGTGAGTCAGAGATAACATTGCCTCTTATAAATCAGTTTTTAAAAATACCAGGATCTCCTTATTCAGATCCTTGTTCCAGGTACTTTAGATGGCAAGCTCTGAAAAGGAGGTAAAAGCAAATACAACTTGAACTTCAAAATACTTTGTGTTTATTAATATACAAAAATAGTCATCTGGCATTAATACTATAATTATGTCCACCAAAAAAAAAAAACCAAACAACAGAGCCTTAAAGGAAGGAGGACTCACATTAAAAATAGACTGTAATAATGGCAACTTCTCTAGCATGCTTTGGCACCCTAGGTTTTTTCTCTTCATCCTTTAATCTCAGTGGAAAAAAGTGAAATTTCTTCAACAAATGAAAAATTTAAATCAATGCCTTTAGTTCTGTGGACTCATAAAATGGAGTCTAATTTCAGTGCAGAAAATACTCTGTGAAAGTCAAGAGGTAACAAGGAAGATGCAGCAATCACCTCAGTTCTCAGTAACTGCCCATTTTTCCATTTAATGCATAACTGTACAACAAAATTGAAGTCCTCTTCAGTATGACTATCTTGATGTTTACCATAATAGCAGACACTACTCTCTCACTTCTATAGATTTAAGTTTCATTTTCAAGTAATTCCTTTTCTTTCCACTAGATGTTATTTACACAAACTAGCAAATTAAGATTTCTAGTAGAAGCCTTTTAACTCAAGAAACCAATCCTTCTGCTGATGCCAAGGAGTTATACAGATCTATAAGCAATGGGCAGAAAAGAATGGATGACTGTGGTACAGATCTCTTCAGACACCCTGGATGGTTACAAAAGAATAATATTCAGAAGTGCCTTGGAAGTTAGGAACCCAAATTCCCTTAAAAGATGAAATAACTTCTAAAGCCCAGAGTTTTAGAAAAAATCTTCCTTTAAAAAGCAAAGGACAGAGACATCTAGACTTTCAGAACAAGTTGCTCTTTAAGCTACTAAACTTATCTGTCTCTAATGACTGTAGTATCTGGGCACACGTTAGTCTGCACTCTACACTGAGAAAGTTAAATTAAAATAGACATTTCTTTTTTGAACTATGAGTCATAAAGACAGAGAGGCAAAGTAATCAGCACAAGGTCATCCTGTACCTGAACACAGAACCAAAACTGTATCATTAAAGTTCTTAGCTCTCATCTCAGCCAGTAACCTATCCTATTTCTCTGTTTTTCAAATACATACAAACTTCTATTTCCACCCTGACAGAGGCTTATGCACTAGAAAAGAATGGATTCATTCCTCAGCCACTGGACTCTTAGCAATTAATTGATATTCCAACCAGGCCCTTGGGATTAGGGGCTGCCTTTTTCTTTTCTTTTTTTTTTTTTTTTTTTGCTTAGCCACTACTATGTCTTACCTGCCCATAGGCTTAAGGTACACAGGATAAACAAGAGTTTTTAGAGGCTATGTGGTCCTATAGAGCAATTGCTTCCTCCTTAAGCATGTGGTTCCAGTTTGCTGAGGCACAAAGGACCACATTGAAGTAATGCGTCTAACCCCACGTGAGCCACCAGCTCAGGAGCAATGTTGAAATGCTGACTACAGGATGTGCACATAAAGGGCTTCTTCCCTTTGTGAATCCTTCAGTGGATGACGAGACTGGAGCTGCGTGTGAAACAGTGTTGAGGGTTAAGATTGCGGGGTGACAACAAAACCCTGGCAGATGTATTGTTAACCCCCTCTCCCCCCCCCACTTCCCCCTTTTTGCCCCTCCCTCTCCCCCCTTCCCACTCAGGACAGGCGATCGGGAGGGAAAGAAGGACAGAGAGAAGAGAGTTGGAAAAATTAAAGATGTTTTACTAATGCTACTAATAAGAATAGAGAAAATAATACAAAATCTACAAAACCAATCTTGAAAGTCTCAGCAACTGCAGAGCCGTCCACCAAAGTCCTGGATTAGACTCTGCAGCCAACCGGAGCTGGATTCAGTCTCTCACTAGGCCTCAGTTCTCAGGGATGAGTAGCAAGATCCTCTCCTAATGTCAGCCATAAGGAAAAAAAGGGACGAGATCCTCGTGATCTCCCACTTTTATATGAAGTATTCACGTGAATGGAATGTTATACCCAGTTGGTCAGTTTCTTAGTCACTTGTTTCTCGTCGCCCCTCTCGCGAGATGTCCATCCATGCTTATCAATAAGTTTGCATTCCATTGCTAGGTTTACCAAAACATGTGTCTGGTTCTCCAGGAAAATGCAGTTAATATGAAGGCTTTAGCTGACAGGCAAAATTCACTGAAAGAGAAACTTGTTTTTTAACAAAACCAGGACAAACAGTCACCACAATTTGCACACTCAAACATGTGCTCCACACAGTGTATCACCTGGTGCTGAGTCAGCACAGAGATGTATCTGGAGCTCTTCACACACTGCATGCACTTCCTTGTCGTGTGGCTACACTGGTGCAGAAGGTTTGAGCTGCATTTGAAGCTTCTCCTGCACACAGCGCACCGACAAGTGCTCTGTCCTGGTGAAATTCTTCCCAAGACTACAATGTACTGGAATTCTCTCATGTTACAGTTTCTCTTCTCATACACCTCTGTTTATCTTCAAAGGGTATTTTCAAACTGGTATTTTGAGACAAGTCACCCTTCTGGAATATGTTTTCTGTTTGATCTCCTGAGGGGAACTTGTATTCTTCCATATGTCCAAGTTTTTCTTGTTCATGAGTTTCCATTTTTCCATAGCTATCAACCATTGCAGGTTAAAAAAAAGTAATAAGTAATTTGCTGTTGTCTGCAAATAGCAGACTTAATTGTTTAGTACCTGTACTTTGGAGTTAAGAGTTAAGAATAAGCAGAATAGTATGAAAACATGCAATAGTGTAACAAAAAATTACAAAAGTTAGGTTTTGCCACCTCGAGGATGGTGAATCTTTTATCCTCAGCTTTCAGAATACAATTTACAGTTGCGGTGCAAGAAACGGTTTTGAGGAGCAGAACTCTACTGGGTAAAGAGGAACATGGGCAGGAAGACCAGAAGCAGCCAGAAGAGGTTTTGAGGAGGCACAAACTAACTGAAGATTGGTTTAACCATTCCTCCTGAAGTAGCGATTCAATTATGCTCACATATATCACAATCTGAACTGAATTCAAGTTGTACAACAACCCGGATCAAGACTTTCATTGTGCTTGGTACTACAAGAGGGGTAGAAATATATCATGCTTGATGTTTTCTAAGGCATTGATACTATTTTCTGTTATCGAAGAACAGCAATTTTCACCAAATTTTAAAGTTGTAAGAGAGCACTATAACCATTAAAATTGACCTCTAGCAAAGGACAGGCTTAGGAGGCTTAAAATTCAACTCCAACAGATATGGTCTGATTCAACTAATAGTTAAAAATTTAACACAGCAATAACTGAGTTATCCTTATACCTGCCCACATTAGATATGCATCAAGATAGATTGCCTTTTATTTTCTGTTCTAAAAAAGCATGTGAGTTACAACTATCAGGTTTGTCTCCCAAAAAATCTTGCCTGGTAGCACCTCAGAACAAATACAAATGAGTCAGACCCACTATTTTTCCTTATGTGCTCAAATCCCAAGATTAATGAAAGCTTCCCACTTTCATCCCCCCCATTTAAACCAAAAACCTCTCACTTTAAAGACCAAGAGGGAAAATTGACTCCATAATCTCTATTTTTGTGTTCTTCTTTACTGAAGTGCCAGAAGTGATAAGGGATTTCCTGGTATGGACACCTGAACTAGGGTTACTAAAGCTGCCAGCTTAATGTTAGATAAGATCCACCTGAGCAGGCCACATTGCTGCTAAATCCTGCACCTAAAGTATCTCCTGTTTTCTGTCCAATCCTCAGCATTTTTCTCCTGTACACAAGCCTATGTGCTCTCATCACTTATAGCTTATTAGCCATTTCTTGAGGAACCTCCAGTTCTTTAACAACTGAAAGTAGTTTGTATTTGAGTTCTGGTTGCTTGCTTTCTCTTGCCTCTTTCTGGGTTGGTTTTTCAGAATTAGGCTGTGGCCTAGAGAGTTGGATGATTCCCATAATTTCACAGGAGCTGCCATCTTCCCAGAGGTCACTACAGAGCCTTTAAAGGCTCTCTAACCTGGAAATAAACCAATTACTGTATAGGTATGGCCTTCAGTCACCACAAGTCAGAGCAGATATTCTTGAAAAATAAACACACACCTCACCTTGATTCTTCACATTGCTGTAGTGCTACAGAAGGAATCAAAGAGCACCACTGGTCACATATGTTCGTACTCTAATTTGATGTAGGCACAGACGCTTGACTATGGAGTTGAAATAACAGACTTTAAAATGCCACGTGGGAGAAGTATTCTTTCATGCCAGCACAAAGGAGTGCATATTGCTTTTCTTCAACTGAATCTACACTGCAATACAAGTCTTTTCTCAGTCTGCCGTGTCAAATTTGAATTAAATTTTAAAGAGTGGTGCATTTAAGACCCTGGTAGTAGCTCCTCGACCTACTGTGAGCAACGTTAAGCAGTTTTTGAGAGACCCAATACTGGTTTCTAAGACAGTACTTCCAATCTCTTCCTCCCATGTACACTCTTTGGTTAATTAGTTTGAGAATTTATTTCAAAATACTTCCAAGTCTCAATGAAAATTACTTTATAACGTGCCCTCAGCCTTTCTGAGCTTCTAGCTTCCACTTATGTAAGGGAGGTAACATTCCTTTTACTTTTAGAATGACATTGATGTCAAAATGCATGAATGTTCACAAATAGCGTAGTTATGACAGAAATAGATAACTAATCCATCATCTGTGCATGCATTTGTTTAATGCAGGAGATTGAAAGTAGATTTAGTTGTATCTTAAACTTGTAATCAGGAAAGGTCATAATGTATTGTGCAATCAAAATACTTAACAGAAACTGCAGTTTGGTAGGGACAGACAGTATAGTACTCAAACTAGTACAAATAATCCTTTGTTTTCCACATGAATTTTAGAAAAAAGTTTCATTTCTATTTCTTCCTTCAGACTTTTGGTTTTTCAGTTGATGAAGTAGAATTAATCATATTATATTTAAGTTTTCATCAAAGTGCACTTATAGATTTGAGTTACTTAGGTTGTGACTTCATGAAAACTTCTATGTCTGAGCCTTAAGCCTCCCACTTTCATTCTGTGAAGCTTTTTCCACATTTCCGCATAATTCATGGCATGCTCAGGCCTCCGGTTCCCACCTGGCAGGTAAAAGGAAAAAGACCTCTTATAGGTACTAAGGCTGACCTACTTCACTTTGTGAAACAGTCATGGGGATCTCATGGGTTCCTGATACTTTCATAGCTCATCATCATTCATTCCTTCATAAAATCCCTCATTGAATTATCATCCCCTAAAACTCCGAGCTGTCTCCATGAAAAACAGCAGGGGATTGCACTTTGGGAAAAAGTAAGATGGCAAAACTTTAAAGGCCCACTATAGATAAATTATTATCATGGCGAGGAGTCAAAGGACTGACATTTCTATAGTTTCCCGCCTGCTTTAGGGATAAACAACTCACAAACAGCCTCTGAGTGGTGCTGGAACAGTTGCCTTGGTGCAGCTACCTGGACCATGTTCCCAGACACAGCTCTTCTGGCAAGAGATGCAGGAACTGTTACAGCATATGCAGGTCTTTGACCTGCTCTTTGTATGTCTACCTTCAGCTTATAACTCCAGTTGCATATAAGCCCCACAGTTAGGCACAACCTACTGGAAGCAGAACTGTCTGAACTGCTGGTGCTGCTTCTCCATGCTGACACTTTCCTCTTGCAAAATTACTGCCTTCACTATGATCTCCACTGTCTGCAGTCTTCAGGTTCCTAGAGAACTGTCAGCTCTTTCTAGGTGACAAGCAAGCTTTATCCATTTTCAAAGCTACCCAGCCAACCGTCGCTGAGCTTGAGCTGTGGCAGCTGCAGATTTTCCCAGGTTGAGAAAAAAAAAAGGGGAATTTTCCCAGGCTGAGAAAAAAAGGGGAATGCAAGATATGAAAAACCTGCTGGCACTGAGTATCTTGAAATTTTGCCATGTCTATACAGCATGGCTCATTAGTCCATTGAAACAAATCCTACTTTTCTCAGAAATTAACGCCAGTGTCTTGGCAGTCCACAGATTTCCCAGTTTATGCCAGTCTCCTCCTACATTTCAGAGCTAACCCTGCCTTTGTTCTTCATCATTAATTAAAACATTACCCAACTAACTTTTCAGCAACAGCATTCTAGTTCTAGCACTACAGTCCATATCTTGTAGGTAGGCTTTTCTTCCCTACATCCAATTTGTGCAGAAGTTGCTGAGCCTTAGTGTTCAATACCTGCTGAAGATTGATCAAATCTACTCCTGCATCTCTGAGTCAGCAGCAGCAGGAACAGAGTATTGATGGACTGGTAAGGGCAAAAAAATGTAGGCACATCAAGAAGCGTCACCTGCATGGGTCACAAAAAGGAAGAATCAAAATATAAACAATTACATACATTACTGCTACTTACCACAAGCTTTAAAAAAAAAAAAAAAAGCAAAACCCAACTGGAATTCCCCCATAAACCACTCACCAGTGCATGCAGGCTCTGAAACACTCAATTTTCATCAAAACCTCATTATTGCTCATCTAGAATTTCTGTCTGCTTTGGATGTAATCCAAATACAAAGAGACGACAATTCTGCAATTTATGAAGCACCACTTACAAGTTGTTAAACTTACGCCACATGAATCCTCATTTAAAAATCTGAATGGCATAGAGTCTTTACAACTCATGTAATATTTAGTGTATTTTGAAGAGCAGTTCACCATGGAATTCCACAAATATATATTTTTACTACATAAGATGAAAATTTAGCCCTGTTTATTTCAGACAAAAGCTTTAAAATAGAATTTAAGTACAAGCTAATAGAAAAGGCTAATACAATACATAAAGGTATAAGCACCTTTTTTAGTATCTCATTAATGATAATCCAGTTTGACAGTATTTGAACAGCCTTCTCAAGCTCAGTAACGTTTACATAATTCTCATACTACCTAACTCTAAACATAAGACTAATAAAATTAAAAATACATTTTTCCTCCTCACTGCTTGACATGGAGGCACCCTAAAACTCAATTCAGGCAGTCAACAAGCTCCAAACAGACTTTATTCTAACCAGAGCTGTTGAATAGAATCCAAGTACAAACGGGGTCTATCAGAAATTATTCGGCACCCCAATAACATTATACAACACAAGTTCAGATACCAGTTAGGAATTCAATTACTACACAGCTGATGCAAATCTCAAGAGGATTAGACCCCAAAATTCTAGAGTGATGGTTCAAAATAGGCATCTTCCCAGTCTGTGTCAAGGTGAGGACTCTCAAGGGTACCCAGATGACCGGTTACCAGGTTGGTAAAGTGTCTCAGGCCCCAGTGAATGTTCCATAGATAACCAGTCTAAGGATGAGAGACTTCAACTGCACACCCTCTGCTCTGAGGAAGACCAACTCAAAGTGGGTTTCTGGCGGGCTCCATTTATACCCTAGTTGAATCTGAGCTGCGGCCATTTATGGTAGTTCTCTAGACACTTCTCTCAACTGAGGTATCTCATTGGTCAAAGGACCTGTCCACCAAGGGGCCTAGCTGTCGATCAGTATTGAAGTTTCAGGGAGGGGGGGCGGAAATGGGGACAGGGCAGTGCATCTGTCACACTGCTCTTTAGAATTTGCATTTTCTGTTGGACAGCAAATACTGTCATTTGCACTAGCTATAGACTCCTCTATTTACAACTGCAAGTTGTATTTAAAAATACAGTATATTATGCTATCTCAGCCTGCAGAAGGAAGACATGCTTAGCACACCACTGCAAGATATATCTTAAGGCAGACTCATGCAAGTCCTGCAGTGGAAGGAAGCACACAGGTGCCCTGGCAGAACAGATATACAAAACTTTGAAAGTTTCAAAATCAGTTTGCCTTCAAAAAGGGGGAACTTTCTTCCCATTTTGACCATGTATTTATTCTCGTTTTTTAAACAGTGTAATTTACATGCACAGTATGTCCTCATAATAATTTGCTTCTTACAGCACATTTTAAGCACCATAGAGTTAGAAATCTAGTCTCAAAACCAAGCAGAGAGCAGAAGGTCCTGGGATTCACCCCGCTATACCCCCTGCTCCCCACCAGCTGCCATCTGCCCAGGTAAGGGGAGATGGGGAGCAGCTGCCCCCCCTGCCTGTCCCACACAGGATGTGGTCATGATGCCACAAAGAGAAACTGCCTCCATATCATGTTTCAGCCAAAACTGGGTTCCTCAGGCTGGAAACTCGTGCTGTCCCTCTGACACACTGAAGTGGCAAGTGGTGAGTGCAACTGGAAAACACGAGGAGCCAAATCCCCCTTCATGTCGTTTGCCTGGACCCAGGAATAATACTGCAAACTGCCTACCCAGGCACTCCAATCACATTTCAATTCAGCAGGGATTCCTGCTTTGAGGGAATGAACCAATTTGTGTCCCCCGCAGAAAACATAAGACCATAGCAGACCTTTCAACAACTCTGGAGGGCTAATTACACAACTCCAGAGTGCTAATTACCTGTTTGGCAAGAGGTCAGAGTCTGGGGCCTCCCTAGAAATTTTTTTCAGTTTTGTAGCATGTTACGGCATCTCCTCTCCTACTCCTCCAGTCCCCATGCACTTTGGGAAGGCAGACCTGGTACTTTGAAAGAGTGGCTGAATAACAGAATCCTGTTTCTAAGTCCAGTCAAGCTCCTCAGTCCCTTCTTCGTGTTTTGCTGCTGCCTGGACAAATCTTTCATTCTCAGCTCACTATGAGATTTCACCTCTAGTAAAGAGGGAAATCAGACCTTGATGACATAGTCTTCCATCCAGGTAAAACAATAAAGAGCTACCTAAACTAAAAAAATGTTCTTAGCTATTTTTCCCCTAAGGCTTATTATTCCAGGTGCACACTCAGTGTCCACATTGCAAGTTTTTTCTTTACAATGGACAGAGCTTAAACCACAACAGAAAGTCTCCAGTGTATGACAATCTGTCCACAAGAGCTTTCCAAAGAGAGTTCTTAAGTCTGACAGAAAAACTATTTAAAAAAAAAAAAAAAATAATAAGAGAGAGAGAGACGACTACCGAGTTCTCTCTTTAAGAGTTAAAATAAACATATGCCACACTTATGAAAACATAAACATCCCCAAACTTGTAACACCACCACTTGGATCCCTGTTCACACCTATACAGGATTGTATGAATCCTTTCACATCATGTGTCACATTTGGCAAAGCTTTTTGCAGCTGTAGTTTAGGTGTCTTGGCCATAGCTACCATTCACACATAGAACTGGGCACAGGACTCTGAGTTCTATGTAATTTCACATTAGCAGAAAAGTGAAGCCCAGCAGATATTTGGTGATGGCATGAAGTATATAGGAACAAGACATATAACTGTCTACAAAGCATCTGTGTTAGAACACACGAAACATTTTTTTTTACTTCCTTCATGACAAGCACGCTTACTGCTGACGGCCAATTCCTACACAATATTAACCACCATCATTACAAATGCAAACCTGTCTTCACCCCCACTCTGAGCATACTGTCCCACAGAAACCTGCAGCCCAGACAGCTGACAGCGGCCGGGACACCGAGCCAAGGTCTTCCTTCTCCTTGTCCTCCTCTGGATTTCCTCGCTTCTGCCCGACCTTTCCAGGCTGCTGTCCCCCTCCCCTGCTCTCGATGCTGCTTATGTGGATCTCTTTTGCCCTCTTTCCTGCCCCCTGGGTTGCTCAGCCAGCTCACAGCCCTGCTGCTTGCCCAGCCCCACCCGCCGCCGCAGCCACAAACCCACCCCGATTCGCCCTCTGGCCATCATGTTGTTCCTGTGCTTGTGCAAAACCGTGTCTGGCTTTGCACTCTAGCCGTAACAGTTGCACTCTTTCAGTGTGCTTGCATTCAGGGTCAAGGCAAGCCAGTATTAATGACACACTGATTCACACATTTTTAATATGGTGATGTTACAGGCTCTGTTTTGGCTACCCTGTCATGTGCTCCTACAGTGGCCGAGACAAATGGACTATGCGTTTCTACTTTTTAACTTCTCTAAAATAGTTTAACTCTCTTTTGATGTTCTTTAATGTTATTTAACATGAAACACTGAATGTATGTACTCGTTAATACTTCATATCCATAAAGCTGTTGTCTCATATGTACAGAAAAATGGAAATAAGTATGGTACTATAAACTATTAAATAAATGTTCCCAGGGTCAATACATTACACAGTCTCTCATCCTGCAGAACACTAAGAGCAGTTCAGAGTCCAGCGCTCTCTGGCCTGCTTCTTTCAGATACTCCTTGCACAGAAGGAGTAATGTTTAATATTACATTTATCTACTTCAAGACAGCTGATGTTACATGGGATGTCTGATTTAGCAGAGATACTATATATGCTGCAATCACAGGTACGAATGTTACACTTCACAAAATGCACAGCAATTGCAATACACAGTTCAGCCTTAATTACTGTTACTGTTGCTGTAACACGCTCTCTGTCATGACACTGGGCATCACCAGGAAGACACACATGGGTTACAATTAGCTCAAGCTCATTGCTCTCCTCAAAATACCTCTGCTACTTCTTCCATTTTTATAGTCCTTGCAGGGTGCAGCAATGTATTCACTCCCTGCCCTCCCTGGTGCTGGTCTGGCCAACTCCGGAGACATCACACTCCATCATCAGCACCACCTGCTGATCCCCTCAGCTGCTGGTAGCTGTTCAGGGAAAACAAAGGCCACCCTCCAGTCCCCTTTGCGTTGAGATGCAATCAGCTGCTTTGCAAGAGATGTAGTCAGTCACAGCCTGCACTGTTCCCACAGCTCACAGCCTCATCTCCCTTGCCCATCTCTGAACATTCTTCATTGTAGGGGTTTATTGGTCAGTCACAGTCTTGGATTTGGATCCTTTTCTTCAGAGAGGAAAGTATAGCAGGCACTACAGAGAGATGAAAATATTTATTCTGGGTTTACGATAGTTATATTGCTTCTAAATTAGCAAAAACAATTACTTGCTGTTAATGGAGACTTCTGAGTCAAGTATGCATATGGAATTTCTTCAGACTTCAGTTTGACATGCTTTCTAAGGAATATCAGTGCAGTGTGAATAATCTGTCATGGCAGGAGTGGTATTTTCTACAGAGCTATAGAAACAGTGAAATTATTGTTGGAAGAAAAAATAACATACGGTAAGGAAAGATATACTCTGTGCAGATTAATTAAGGCTGAGACCTAAAATTGTTAACCTGTGAAGGTAGTATTAGGTTTTTCTGAGTAGTTAAATACTGGTTTTTATTTGTCAAATATGGCAAATCCAAAAAGTATCTAATTATTATTCCCTTGAGATCCTGCCCATTATTTTTTAGATATCTATTTTCTGTATGGAATGGCAGCAGGTGTCATTATCTTCCATAAACATTCATAACTTCTCCCTTCTGTCAAATACTGTGTGTGTATGTATTTTCTTTCAGTTCATAAGAACTATTCCTCCTCTGCCCAGTGTTTCTGTTGTATTACCTAACAAGGTTGGAATCTCAATTACATTCTTTCCCTAAGTGTCCATTGAATTCTTAATCTACAGTATTCAGATTTTTTTTGAAGGTTAGAAAGTCTATAGGAATATTGACCTTATGAATATATTCATAAGCTTTTTGTGAAAAATTCTCATTTAAAAATCATATCTCTCCTTACTCTATACTACAGTAGAATATCTGGTTTGAAAGACTGTACCTTCAATTGTGCCCACATGAACAAACAGTGAGGAAAAATGTGGACCATGCCTAAAATGCAAAAGGTGAGAAGACTGCAAATGGATATAGCTTATGACAATAAAACTGGAAAATACAGCATGGGGTTTAGTCATCCCACCCCACTGGACTTTCTGTTGCTAAAAAATTCTGGTATCTTCTAGGCAAGAAAAGATATCTCATTTGTGATGCACTGAAACAGCAAGGTTTTTGTTGTTGGAGGGTTTTTGTTTTTGTCTTTTTGAGGGCATGAAATTCATCATTTATTTTTACTCAAATAAAAGAATAAAACAGATACAAACTTGTTTTCTGTTTTTTAGAAATAATAACTCCCCTGCTGTCATTTCCAAGTAAAGACTAATTAGACTTACAGAGGTATTTCCAGGAAGAAGAACATAAAATGTAGATACCTGATCTTGAGAAACACTGAAAACTTGCAATGCCAGTGAAACTAATGCCAATAATAATAGGGGATTTGCTTATTTATTGTTTTCACTTTGTGCCCAGTTTCATCTTCCCTACAATGTGGCCCATGCTGTGACAAAAAATAAAAGTTCAAATATATTCTGTTAAATATGTGCAATTTCAAAGCAGGTTACATACTTTGCCTTGCAGCATATGGATTATTTTTTTCTTCCCAAAACAGAAAGAATTGTTCCACACCCTGCAAACAGTTCTTTTATGATCTGTGAATTACGATTGAGATATTGCATCATTAAAAACCAGAAACTATGAGACTGTTATACGTCTGGCAAAAAGAATTTTCAACCTCATTTTTTTTTCTGTTCCTAGTAGAAAGCTAGTGTTTGAGGTGGTGTTGATATTCATATAGTCTTAAAAGACTTTTCAGAAAATTGAAAATCAAACTTTGAATACACCAATGTATTTCACAGGAAAAGTATTGTATAGGTTCATTATCAAGTTGAAAGGGACCATTAGATAACTTCATGTAATCTCACCTCCAGCACGCCAAAATGTATGTATTTCCTTCCCCCAAACACACCTTTCTGAAAGGTCTCTGCATCAGATCCTGGTGTGGGCTTTTGCTAGTTTGTCTCAGTGGTTAATGCCTTGTTAACACCTTGGCATTATTTTCAGCCTCGTCTGGCTTCTAGCCACAGATTTTTTTTGTTCTGTTTCTCTACCAACCTAAGGATGGCTTCAGAATTAGCATTTTCTCTACAAGTGTTTTTCACCTTCAACAGAATAATCAAGATACTTTTTAATTTTTCTTTGGAGAAGTAGCCCAAGCTCTTTTAAATGTCTTACTGAAACATGAGTTTTTCAACATAATTTTTTCAGCTTTTCTGTACTTTCTCCTATATTTCAACATTCTATCAGAACTGTATGTTTTATTCACATAACTGTAGAATTTGTAGTATTTATACAAAATAGGGCTGGGAAGATACTAGGCAAATTCATCCAGTTCATCCACCACTGCAGGGCAGGATCAGCTGTACAAATTCTTGATCCAGGTCTATCTAACCTGAAAACTTCCACCACTAGAGAGTCTATAACCTCTCTAGGCCATCTATTTCAATGCTTAACTATCTTTACCACTAGAAACTAAATCTTCTAACTAAAATGGGGCACAATACTCCAGATAAGACCTTCCTAATGCTGAACAGGGATTACTTCACAACCTTGTTATCCCTTCCAGTAACATATTTGACACAGCCCTTCACTCATTTTCAGCTCAAAATTCACAGTAAGTTCTGAAGCTCTCTTCTGTAACATTAATATCCAGCCAGTAGTCTCCATCCTTGTATTTGTTCAGATGACTATCCTAACATTGTTCTCTCCAGCCCTGTATAAAGAGGTAAAATTACTCCATCCATATTCACTGCTGCCTCTTTTCTACATTTCTAGGTCTCATCAGCTACTCTAGGTTACAACACAGCAATAAAACAGGGTTAGTTTCTTTACCTTATGATTCCTCAAGTCTCTCCCATGGTTCAGCTTTTCAGGAATGTATGTAATCTTTCAATAAGGCATTTATTATTCCTAGGGATGCAAGCCAGTATTGTGTAGTGGGGAGCTGTTAATGCTAGTCAATAATGTGTCTTAAATTCTGTCCCTCTGTAGCATTTACATGTCTTATTCAGAATTATCATGTATGTGCCTTGCTCAAACTTAGCACATACTCAGACTTCTCACATTTGTGTGCCTTACTGGGAGCTTAAAATCTTTGCCAGATGATAGGTGCCTACAGCCTTTATTTAAAAAATCAAAGAGACATTGCACATAGCAAGACATTTACATACATACTGTAGATTTTGTTTTATACTGATAGAGCAATGTAATTGAGAATGAGTTATAACTTAGCATTTTGGGAACATAAAATTTGAGGTCTGATGCTACAAATAAATTGACATGGAGAATCTACTCTGATTTCTTCATAAGGTAATTTACAATATCAAGTGTCAAGTTACTACTGGAAAGAATCGTATCTGGTTTCTGTATAATACAGCATGGTTCCTTGAAAAGCATCAGGTTAAGTGTGTCATCCCCCAACCCTCCTGCAATTTAACGTGAAACTATTCTAAATCACATAAACTAATCTCTAAGTATCTCGAAAAATCTGTTGATAAACTAGTAGAATTGCCATTTATGCCATACTTCACATATTTAGTGTCCATTTTATTTACCAGACATAAATTAGAAATAGTATTCCTGAGATATGTTGCATGCCCTAAGACGTGATGAACATGGTGCATCTAAAAAAATCAGTGACCTGTCAAATGGCAATAGCAAAAATGTGGCAAAAATGTGCATAGTAGAAGATAGTGTTGGACCATGAAGTCTTGAACAGACTCAGGTCTTGCTAAATTGCAGGAATAACAAAATACTGATCAGTAATTAAAACTGGTATTTTGCAAAGGCTAACTTTGAGAAACCAAAAAAAATTAATGAGGCAAACAATACTTGAATTAAAGACAGAATGCAGAGGAGGCATGGATTGATTTTATTCAAAAGTGCAAATACTGTTTGGGACTTCAATTCCTGGTAAGAGAGGGCAAAACGGTCAGGAAGGATTTAGTTGGAGTTGTAAGCTCCTTCCATAAAGAGGTTATTTAAAATGAGAGGAGAAACAAGAAGAATGGAAATAAAATTGGTTAGCAGGTATATTCTGTGTGTTAAAAATTAGGCAGTGTAGAAAAATTAGAGCACAGAAGAGATTTAATTTAGACCTCACACAGAAAATGAAAATGAATAGCAAAAAGTTTTTACCCATAAAGACAAATGTGCTGTAACAGGCTTGTTGGTGTTACACACTGAAGGCAAATCTTTTTGCTACAATTTAGGTTAAAGACCGGTAAGGAATTAATGGCACAATACTTAATGAAAATGATAGGAGAAAAGAAACTTGGAACATTAGATTCCAGGGGGCAAGCAAAACTTTTGTTGCTTACTATGAAGAAAATTAGGGACCCTTTGATACTGAAGTAATTAATGCATGGAACTCTGAGCTGAACAGAAACTACCATTAATAAACATGATCTTTTGTAACTGCAGTTTTCTGCATTCACCTAAATGCTTGTTTACAGCTTTACAATTGTTACAATGGAAATACTGTATATTTCCAAATTATAATGATGAATAAAATAATATAATAATAGAAAAATAGTGCGTGCTTTTTTGGCAGGTGGCACTACTTTTTGGTGGGAACCATTATATGTATACATTATCTTATCCATCATCACTTAAAGACAATATTGCTCACAATTAGGTGACAGAAATGTTGCACTATGTCCTTGCTTCAAAAGACCTCATAGGAAGCACCTGCTGTGGATTTTAAAAATTCCCACAGACTGGACATGTCCATAAAGAAGGGAGCAACTGAGGTTTTCTGAACTCAAAAGTATGCCTGAGTCTCAGGTGTTTCCTGGCACTCAGACAATTGGCAGCTAGAAGAGACCCTTGGGGATGTTTTGTATATCCCTCCTCCTTTCTACATACCCTTCTCTGAACATCCAGTTTTGATCATATCAGAGACAGGGTGCTGGACTAGTTGGACCTGTGACTTGACACATCACTACCTTCTGGTGCTCTTATGTATGTCATATGTACAATAACAACTTGGCAGGGCGGCCAAATTTGTGTCAGTTTGTGTTGACAGTTTTGCCAAGGAGACAAATCTTGGTATGCCTACCTAGCCATTTTTCTTAATGTATTAGACCTGAATAGTCAGTGACTCCTAGAAAATTCTGTAGGGTTTTTTCATTGGTTTTGTGGGGTTTTGTTTTGTTTTGTTCCCCCTGGTAAAGCTAAAGTTTCTTCAAAAACCAGCTTGAGCAGAATCACTGCTGAAACTATCTTTTCCCTTGAGAAACTGGCAGACATAAAACAATCTTTTGTTCTGGTAGAGTCTGTGTCAGAAAGCTTTGTTTTACTACAGAGGGAAACTTTGTTGAACATGTAGGTTTTGACCAGTTTTTGAGTTTCAAAGAACATTTCCGAAAGTGTAGAATTCTTTTCTTTAGCTCTTAAAAAGAGCCAAAAAATGATCTTTCCATTATCTGGTTTGTAGCTTAAGAAACCTTTCCTATGAAAAGTCCTCTCAAATTCTCAGACATATAAATTTCAGTGATAATTCTGCATTTTTTAATCAAAAAACTCTTTGAATGCTTTTGTAATGCTTTTAAGTGCGACTGACATGAGTGTTATTCAATGCCATGCATTTTCAATAGGGAACCCTGAGGTTGGTTCTATGTATTGTCAGATCAACATTAACCATTTCATGTTTCTAGTGAATGCTAAATGACAGTTTATATCCCAGTGTCAGCTGTGACAAACACATTTATACCTACGAACAAATATTTCAAGGGAATGAATATGCATTATTACCCTACTCTCTAGTTCACTCTGTTGTAACTTACACACGTAGCCATAGCCCTAGCTCCAATATTGACACAGCCACTAAAATTTATATATGATGAGTTACTCACTAGACTCAAAAAGACTACTCACAGTGAAAAAGATGAAGGCTCCAGTCCTGCAACTAATTTTCCACACAGTTATACGTCCTCCAATGATAATTCCTACATGACAAAACAGAACGATGAAAAATGAGAATTTGCCTGTCCCCTCCAAAAGTAAAAATCTTTCAAACAAATCTTGAAAAATTAAAAGAAAAATCGATTGTTTAGTAATAAATTACATTGCCTACTAAAAAGTCCATAATATTAATACCTTTAATTCTGGGAGAAGCAGATGTCTGTCTTAGACCTAAATAAATAATTTTTGCATTCCCTGATTAGCTTAATAGGATAATTAGCATACCACTGATTAGAGAAAATAAAATGTCTGAGAAAAAGACAAGCAAATCCTACTGGAAGAAAAAAAAAAAAAAAAAAGATCATTTTTTTTGTTCCTTTTGGCACAAGAATGGCTGAAATAAGTAAAATCTATTTTCTGTGTAGCCAGATTTTTAAGACAGCACATTCAGAGTTTAAAATTTGATAGTATTTTTTCAGTAAGTTTCATAGTCTGTTTAGGTTGTTAAGATTTAATTTCAGATAATTATTACAAAAAGAGTGGAGGACTACCTAGTAATTCCTCTCAGCAGCAGAACAGGAAGGCCTGGATTTGCATCAGTTTAGAGGTAGTAAGGGAGTGTAAACATATGTTACCTAGAGAGGAATATTTAATCATTTTTTTACCCCTTAAAAACTAAATAAAACAACTTTTGTGTAAATTTCAAGTGACAGAGATTTAAGAGGAAATGCTTCAAGTCAGTCAGTATTGAAATACGTCCCTGACTTTCTAACCCTTCTTGCTTTGCTGCTGCTAAACAATCCACTTACTGTGAAGCCCAGAGTTGATATTCTAGGCTGAGATGTGATAGTGCAAGTGTTAGAAATGTGGAGACAGTAGTGGTTTGATTTAAAACAACAATGAAAGCAAGGCATCCAACAATGCATTTTTGCTCTGTCAGTAAGAGTTCAATCAGAGGACAGTCAAAGATTAATTTTAAAAATACATATATGTGGTTGACATTTCTGGCGATGTCAATAAGAACAATAATACTACATGATGTTCCATCTTATTAACTTTCAAATTAATGTACAGATATTATATGGGATATTAAATTATTGGATATTAGTTAGCCTTTGAATTCATGTACAAATTTGAAATTACTAAGAAAAGTATGTAACCGTCTACATGTTACATCTTTTCTTATGTAAATATTTATTATTATTAACAAAAACAATTGTAACAGAGGACAAGTGGCCTAATTTACATTTAGATCCAGTCTTAGAGAGGAATGAATTTTTAAATCAACCATATTTATGATACAAAAATATAATAACACTGAATCCAATTGGTGTCTCACTAATGGTCTCATTAAATTAGTTACATTCAGAATGTCCAATTTACAGCATACATAATTTTTCATCTCACATCTTGTTCAGCAGATATTTGTGGATTTTCTTCTAGTTAAAAGTTAATTTTGTAAACACTAAAAAGAAAAGTAAAAACCCTCTTGCACTTATTTTAGTCTTGTTCTACTTAAAATTTATTTTCTTGCAGAACCATTGGATAGTTCATTTTCCCTTTTCATATATGACCGTCACTGATACTAACAAGTACATAAGCAATGCAACTCAATATACCGTGATCACCATTGTAATCTTTACCATTGCCATTAGTTAATTAACATTATTTTGTGGTTATTCCAACACAGAAAATGATTTTATAGATCTTAAAATAAACAGCTTGAAGAGGCTTTTCATTCTAATATGTGTATATTTGAAAATCAATGGAAATTTTTCTTAGTGAATGACAGTCCTTGTCAGAAGCCCACTGGAGAAACTGTCTGCTAAAAGAGCAGCCTTTCTCACTCAAACATTGCAAAGGAATCGTAGAACCAAAGAGTTGTAAAATTCTGGGATGATGACCCTTTCAGTAGTATAAACCTTCATAGTGATTTATAGTCAGACATGAAGGTTACAGTAGTCCTCAGATTCCTATGACTTGACCACAGGCTAGGGCAAACATCTGTGCCTGCGACCCAACTACACATAGTAAAATATTTCCAGATCCTGTGATTATGTTTAGCTAAAGCTATGTCTACTGTCCTCTGGCTTCCCTACCTACAGACTTTACAGTACCAGGGAAGGACCTTCTGCAGGGGACTGGCAGAGTCAGAGTTGATTTGATGGGTACCAACTCTCTGGGACCCTGGGCTGATGCAAGAAGGAAGTTTGGGACTCATGATCTATACGTACCACGACAACACTACCCCAAGCACATATAATAAGCTCCATTAGTTTGAAGTGCCAAAGTTGGTTTTCAGAGAACATTTTAATTAGGAGACTGTCATCTGACCATCTGTCAGATAACTCAGGCTATGAAGCAAGACATGCAGTACCTGCTCCTGTTGCCCATAGTTGCTGGCCTTTTCTCACCCTGCAAGTTTTCCACAAAGATCACAGGCATGCAGATCTTAGTCCCTTGTCTCTAAGCCCACACAACTTCCTGATACTTGTTTTGCGCTGTTGGACTGAACACCTCTGTCAGTAATGTTCCAGATAACGAAAATGATCCATCATGGGAGGAACTTGCAGGTTCAAAACACAGAGAGGGAGATACATTTACATAGAGTTTTTAAATTTCAGAACTTACTGCATCATAATACAAGTCTGAAAGCCTGCATGCCAGTTTGATAAAGAATAATGCAGGTGGCTCTTAATGACTGAAAATTCTGTATGTGCTGCTAGTGGACAACCATGAAATTCTACCAGTAGGTCACATCCCTTCAGAAGACTTTTCTCGGAGGTGCATGATGGTATGATGAGACACAAAAGACAGAATTTGGAACAGGCAAACTTACAATTAGATACAAGGATGATATTTTATTATTCCATAAAATAGAATTCTATAACATAGGTAAGTAGAACTATATGGAGCAAGCAGGTTTTCATTTACATATGCATAGACTTCTAGATAAATTTCAAATGAAATACACACAAACATTTCTAGTTCATTTTCTGTCAGTCATGCTTGGTGTTAGTTTAAAGGAAATATATGTTATTTTCATTAGTGTTCTTGTGAAAAGCATTTCATGAAGGACCTTCTTTTATGTTCTGTTCAATGCTGTTCATTACACTCAATTCAACCAAGTAGCTCATAAAAGAAGACAGATGAGTGGAGTTTTTTTATTTATTCCTGACCTAGCAGGTGACAAGTATGAAAATCTAACTTGTTTTGTTGTTTCAGGGAGTTACAGAATGTATGAGTCATTAAAATGAGAAACGAGAAAGAAGAGTTAAAGGGGAGAAAAAGCTTTTTTTTCTCATTACTGAAAACTGAGTTACATAGTGAAAACCCCTTGGTGATCTTTTTATTATTAAAGACAACAGACACAAGGTTTGTGGCTGCACGTGCAGCCTTTCAGAGATGGATTTTGTAAGAGAGTACATAGACAGCTTTAAAAAAAAGCATGAAGTCTGCCACAGTTTCCTCTGAGTTTGCCAATAATGCTCAGTGCACATGTTGATGATGGTTGAACAAAAACCAACAACTGGTCCTCTGTTGCATAACATGTTGTGGAATGATCATGCCAACAACATATGTTGTTGTAGCTGGATAGTTTAAAAGTGTGAATAGAAACTTGAAATGTTGTGTTAGGTAAATGCTGGGAGCTTTGCTGGTCCTGATTCTGATCTATAGAATTTCTTGTATCCCCGAAGTTTGTCTATACCAGTTTGTCTAATAAATGACATTCTCTACATAAACATGTATCTTAAAGGGATTAAAATACATAAGTAACTGTGAAAGCCTGGGGTGAACTGAAGGACAGATGTTCTCAGAGAGGTGAGCTTCTCGATCACCAGCTGAGAACAGTAGTTTCTACTGGTCATGCCACAACTTTATCAAGATGAGAAAACAATCTTACGATTAGATAATCAGGTAACTGGGTTCTTGAGAACTGGAGGGTATGAATTTGATCCCATGATTTAAGAAGGAAAATAAACTGTAAATATTTCAACCCATTATTCAAGTGTTTCCATGGCAGAGCAATTTCTGAAATCTTCATAGACTGGAACCTGTTCTGTATTTTATAGAAGGGCTGTACATATTAATTCTCAGAACAAAAATTCTAAAACTTGGCACCCAAGTAGCTATTTCCCAACACAGATGTCTAAATAACCAGCAGTAATAATTATTCACACACTGTTTATTTTTTACTAAGTCCCTGTTCACCTGCTACTTGTTCTGAAAACCTTTCTGAGACTTAAATTTCTGGATACCTGAAAGAAGGATGTTTTATTACCTCTTTTAAAGAAATACAAGTCCTTTAAAACCTACATGTTTTGTATTGTAACCCAATAATTAACAACTGAGAGCCCTGACTTATTCATATAGTTGCATAGGTTTTATCAGGATTTATCCCACAATCATTTCTGAAGCAAAACCATAGTGGTTTCAAATATAGTGTTCCCTCAGTTTGAACAGAAGATCTAACAATATAAATGCAATTACATGACCAAAAGCGTTATCACACAGTATAACGATACAGTGGTCATCAGTGACAGTTATCATTATTCAGCAAGTATTCATTTCTATGCTAGTGAGCAACTTTACTCTCTTGAGCATTTCTGTAAGGTAACTTAATAAGTGCTGATTTTCTAATGATTCACATTCTGCTACTCATCCAGCATTCAAGAAAGACCCCTGGTATTCAATCACATTAGTTCTTATTCCCTCACTATTTTTTTATGTTAAGCTGATATAAAATTGACATCCTCCCTGTATGCTAATACATCTTCTCCTTGAAATCTTTTAACTTGTATAATGTATTTCCCCCACTGTTTGAAGATAATTCATTACTTTCTGACTTTAAAAATCTAAGAACTGAAGCAAGCTTATAGACTTTACCTTTGAGATCTGATTCATTTCCCTTTTTATCTTTCTTTTTTTTTTTTTTTTTAAATGGCCTTTTCAGCAATGTGGTAATCTCTCAAGAAGGATATTTTGGCTTTATAATCCTTTTTATACTTACATTCCTTTTGTAGTTAGTGGACTAGTTCTGGTGAAGTATTTTTTTGTACAATTGAAGTATTATACTCAAAATCCTTACTAAGTTTTGCTTCATCAAACACATACATTTAACTTGCTCAAGAATTCTTTTGGAATGCGTGTGTTTTTATATTTACCAACTGCATAATTTATTGTTCTTAGAACTTAATCACACCCTCCCTCAGTCTGTTTACTTTAGCAGGGAAAGTATGAGTGGTGATAATCAAGCCCAAACATTTCGAGACATAATATCACACCTTACTTTGGAGGATGGGATTAGGGGATGTAATCCCTAATTTGCTATGTATCTTGTATATATATTCCTGTCTTGACGGTTCTATCCACTATTTCTCTCACATTTGGAACAGAAATAGGACATATAAAATGGATTGTGTAACAAGTACACCAGAAGTCTACTTGAAACATGTTTTGCCTACCACAGGAGTAAAAGGAAAACCTCTATGATCTCTGGAAATAGGAGGTTGTAATTTTTAGAACCATTGTCTGTAACCATGCTATTTACAAAATTCAGATAAAATGAGTGCCTACTAACAATTGTTACTGTTCATTGTGTTTCTGACAAGTCTTACCAAAATTTTTACCATATTTGTCTCAAGTGTATTTAATCTTTAATTGAAAAGCAAAGGGAATGTTCTTATTTTGAAAATCAAACCATGCCCTACAGTTCTTTGGAAGCACGGCAAAAGAGGAACATAACTTTGAGAGTATTTCTAAGAGTTACTCCCCAAAATGAACTTTATATCTCATTTGTTTATGTATTTATTTTCTAAGTATCTCAGTCTTATTAGCTACTAAATGAAAACATTCTTTTCTGTATCAGACCACATCTAAAACATTGCTTAGATACATATTGTCATATTATGTTAACATTATATTTTGTCACTAGCTATGATTTTTGACAAATATTCTAACAAAAAAAATCATTTTTTCAGAAGTAAGCAAGATAATTACAAACTTTTTGTATAATAATTCTGTACAAACAGGCAATTTTATTATTTTGCATAACTTTTAGTTATTATATTTCCCCTTGTATTTCTGCAAAAGTAAACATTACTAGTATCATCCCCACCCTGACACACATAGACAGGTATAACTTAATAGATAAACTGTCTTTTAATTCCTTAACTAGACTAATCTCCAAAAGTTCACAAGGGGTCTGTTTCAGCAAGGAAAACCATATCAGGGGAATGCATGTGCATACTTTGCCTCATAGTGATAAGATGAACTAACGGATGTCTTGACTCATTCAGATTTTGTTCTTCTGTCTTGCACATTTCTATTTACTCTAAACATCACTGGAAAGCTTGCCCTGAAAATAGCTATTTTACTTGGCAGGGGTCACCATAGAAAGTAGCTCCCAAAGACATGATAAAGGCTCTGTGGATAGGAAATCTCTGAGCTCATTAGTTTATTACACAAATGGACAAGATAATAAGCTTCAGCCTCTCAGCTTTGCTGAGAAACAGCAAAATAAACTTTCACTTTTCATTGTTAGCCAACGATACCAAGTAGTTTCATGTGGAGTCCACATTAGAAGTATAATTCAGCACATTCATTATATTAATATCTCAACATATAAAATCAGCTTACAGCCAGAGCACCTAATATACCCAGAGTTCATATTATGATATATGGCCTTTTTAAAATTGCTATTGGTCTTTTCTGTAGCATGAATTAATGTGCCACAAGTAAACAGTCATTGTGGTATTCAGGGGAAGACAACGTGTTTATATCCATTCCGTCTTTTTCTCCAACCCATTTAATACACATCCGACCCTGAAGATGTTTTTAATGAGTTGATAAGAATGGCAAATAATAAACTTCATTAACATTTTACTACAATGTGTGTGAGTATTAATTGTTGCCAATTCATCAACCCTAAAGCACATTAGTTCTGGAAAGATTTATTTTATCTGTTCTATATTTATGAGTACAATATCATCTTCAAACTATTAGTAAAAAAAATGCCTTTTGAATATAAATTTTAGCACTGGTATTCTCCTGTCTCAAGCTGGCCTATATTTCCCATTTTCCTATCCTAGGAAATATTTTGTTCATTAGTACTTGAGTTAAAATTATACCCATGTGATTTAACTTGCTCTTTGCCTTTTTAATCGCTGTACTGGTAATTCCTTGGACTCCCATCTGTATTTCACCTGAGATTCTGTTAGTTAACACTTTCTTTTTCATCTGGTTCATTTACTACTGCTATGGCCACTAGCTTGTATCCAGTTTGTGATGATAAGTTAGACATCTGCACCAGCCTGAAAAGTGAGTCTCAGTGACTTTTACACAAGGAATTAGAAATAGGTGTAAATGCACAACAGGACTTAAACACTGCCTGGAAAAGTTTAATGAATATGTTATTATTATGCAAGAGAAATACATAGATTGTTGCAGTAAGTAACAATACTGATGGAAGTGTTTTAACTTCAGCCTTTCAATATACAAGGGAATTTTGTTTGTAGTATAAACTTTCTATCAAGTATAATCCACTTTGTGTTATGCCCCAAACCAGAGATATTGGTATTATATACCTCTTGTTGTCACATCAGAGGACCAGTTCAACAGAGACAACAAAGTCCTCCAACTCTTGTTCATCTCATGCCAGGAGAAAGGAATGACTGTTTGCAGTCTTCATATGCACATGGGATGTTACAAGGGATTTTTTTGGAAAAGAAGTCAGTCTCCTTAGTTTTTAGAGTTCTTAATTCTTCTATGACATATGTTCTTGTTCAGCATGTATAGAATGCCAAGATCAATTATTCTCTATAACAATGAATTCTAGGAACTCTCCTTAGATAATAAAGAATAACCACTCAATTATATGCTGCTAGAAGTTGCAGATACTATGCAATTCATAATAATATTGCAAAGTACAAGAAAAAAACTAAAAGAAAGATCTATTAAAATAAACAGCCTAAGTCAATCTCTCCTGGATGCACTGGACCTTTAGTTTCACCTGATTAGCCCTTTGGTGAACCCAAAGACTACTGTGACAGAACTTCTCTTTGTTTTGTTTTTGTTTTCCTGGGAAGCAACATGCCTCAGCCTGTTTCTGTCATAGGCTTGTGACAGGACATCTGCTGTCAAATGGGAACACAATACTTGTCAGTAGTAGATTAGAAAGCATGTGGACCTGCAACCTGGCATGTAAAACAGCATTTAAGCCTTTTCTACAAAGTTACAGGAAGAGTACTAGTCCTGGGAGTGTAGTAAGATAGAAAAAGGAAGGGCATAGAGATCAACACTCTAAGGCTAACCGAACAAAATTTGAAGAAAACTTTTTAAAAGAGAAAAGAGGTTGTCTGCTTTATAGAATCAAGGATGATATTTCAAAATACAGAAAAGTACAAGGGAGAAACAAAGTCCTTGCAAATGCTGATTTTAAAACATGGGGCAAGCTGAAAAGACCAGGGATATGCACTAGAGCTCTAATGAGGTGAAACCTAGAATGCACCAGTCACCCCAAATGCTCTACTTCCCTAAATAGTCTACACAGACCACACAGGAGCCATGCTGCACTTCAGTTTGTTTGTGGTCTGGATGAAGACCAGGATCTTGTAAAATGTTATATTTATCCCTGTCTATAAGTCTAGATGCAACCAGAAATATTTGCTCTGGACATGGAGCCAAGCCGTACAGAACAATGAGATGGAAGTTGCAAAAAAGAAAGGTAGAAAAGTAAAGAGGCAAAGAGTGAGAAGATAGCTCTGTATCTGTGTGGGCCTGAAATCTGCCTGGCAGTAAACATGTCAGAAATTGTGGACCACTACAGAACGGAGAACTGGCTGACAATCTGTGCCACACTGTCTAAAAGAATATTTAACTGAAACAGTGGCTGTACTTGATAGACAAGTAGTTGGGATTGTCTTACAACCAAGCGTGACATTTCCATGCTTGTAAATGATTGATGAATGTTAGCCTGACCCAAAATGCTCTGATTTTGCTAATAGTTTGTTGTTGCTGTTTGTTTTTGTTTTTAAAGTGTTCAAATAAGTTGTTTCTTGTACAATTGTTCATGGGGATTTTCAGAACAATGGCATTTTGGACGTTTTGGGCCTCGGGGCTTTACAGATAAGAAAGAACATGGAAACTAACTTACAACATTACTTTATTTGCATGCCAGAGGATGTTGAATAACAGTCTCTAAACAAACTTTTTGGTTTTTTTTCCTGCATGAACATTTAGGTGTGTTTCATAAAACTCAGCTTCAAAAGTATCATTTTACTTTTCCTTGTAGTGTTTCCAAATCCTACACACTGTGCACAGGGCAGAACTCCAGAACAGATGCTTAGTCACCCCAGCCTAGATTATGCTGTGTTCCTCCCAGATGGTTTCTCAGCTCAGTTTTTGTAATGACAAAGAATTTTTGACTTCTAACCAGGTCTTTATAGTGCTTCTTCAAGCTGCAGGAAAAGTTAGCAACACAAATATTTGCTGTCCTGTTTTATAAAGAGCATCACTATATTGTTCCATAAAGCAATAATCCTTTCACAATAAGGTAATTGTCTTCATGTTTATTCACCAAGGAGCTGGGTTACTGCCTGACAATGCAATACTGTTTTATTTAATAAGCATGGTGTTTCCAAAATAACTTTCAGACATTCCCTGAAATAGCTTCATTAGAAATACAACCAAGACTTTTTTGATAACCTTGCTGTTTTAACTGCTTATACAGGTGCTATTAATGTTACGTATACCTTTGAAATACCTTTCCAATGTAATGCAATTTTTAAATGTTTGCAGTCTTATGATCTTCTTTGAGTGAATGGTACTTGCAAGCCAGTTCTATGCCTCAGTCCTCCGCTTTGTCTTTGAAAGAAAGTCATGTGGTTTTCAATTCAAGCAAGAAGTTGGGAGCAGGAAGGTGTGATGATTCCTTGCCCCTGTTTACTTTAGCAGCGCAAGAAGAAACTCTGCGAAAGCTATTCTCACTGTTGCACTGTGACACTACTAGGGTAAACAGAGTAATAAAAGGTTGTCATGGGTTCTTCCTTCTCTCATTGCATTTATACACCACTGTAAGGGTCTCACAGTCTTTCCATTTACATGCTATACTCTGTTCTGGAGAACACCTGACCATAATTTGTCACATCTGAATGTATTATTCATACTAAGTCCAGCAAGTCTGTTCATAGGCTTCTCTGTCACTACGTATCAGCCCTAGTACTGCCTTATGTTTCTGTTAGCAATTCCTCTGGTGAGCTATACTAAAAACTATTCTTCTAAGAGAATATTTTGTTCTAAGTAATACACAAAATGTCTAGTAGCAAATTCTACAAACACATAGCAAGTATCTTTGCACATAGCTGTTTAGATTAAAGGATATTTCAAAGTCACCAGCATCAGTTCCCAGTAAATGCTCTTTTATGTTTGAATTAAAAAAAAAAAAAAAAAGGTTAGAACAATAAACGGCTTTCTTAAGACAGTCATTATCCTTCTAACTTGTGCATAGGCCATTTAATGAGTCTCACGTATCTTCCTTTGTGTTAACAAGACATAAATTCAATTCTACCAACATATTGCTTTTCACTAAATTTTATAAACAGTTCATATAATGAAAATCCATCACACATCACAAAGGAGTGAACAGGAATGTCTCAAATTGCACTGCTTCATCTGCATAACTCTAGATAGGTTACATATTAACAAGGTTATTGGGGTAATGATTTTACATGCTAAACAGAAATGTCTTGTGTACACTGCTATTCCATTCTTGTTAGTTCATGAACTATGTAAGTGTAATCTAAGGTACATTAAGTTTCTGCAGTTTAAAATACTATTGAGAAAACAAAAACAAATAGAATCTCTGGTTATTCTGATTCATTTGCATAAAAGTCATCCTGTTGAGTCTCACAAAGTGCCTTTGCCTCAGTACACTAAAAAGTACAAAGGAGATATTAATTATTCCATGCAAAGTGACTAGCAATCACTTAGAAGTCTGTTTGGGTAATAAGCAGTCAAACTTTTGATTTTTTAGGGACAAGTGGTATAATTTATTAGACCAGCTGGTACAGTTGGAAAAAAAGAAACGAACTCTTTTAGCAGATGACTGAAATAGAGACAAACAATTCCAGCCAGCACACACTGGAACAAATACTTTCAGTTACATTAAGTAACCACACAATTTTAGAAAATAGGATAGATATTGGAGGAGAATAGTAGTAAGAGATGAGGTGTTAAAATTCTTGGCCTTATGACAAAGAGGCAGAGACAGGCAGTTAGCCATTTTGAGGCCAAAGTATTGTATGGCTTTTTTCCCAAAAAAAATCTCTTTCCCCATCATTCCATTAAAGATATTATCTCCCTCTGGAAACTTACTTCACTTACAGCTTCAACAACACTACACTGCTGATTGATGGCTTAGTGCACAGATGATGCATCTGTCACTTGCTCTTTGGCAGATATTAAAAAACGGTAAAGCTGTAGAGATATCCTTCTGAAGGTAGGTACTGGATAAAGCCTAATATAAATCAGAGCTCAGAACCTCAGTGTTGTGATCTACTGCCAGAATAATCCTACTCTTCTTCAGCTTCAAGGAAAATAAAACATGCCCAGATATAAACCGGGGAGTTAGTACTATATTGAAAGAAAATATGTTAACCATCAGTTTTGGCATGCATTGTATAAATATATAAAATTAGGCCCTGAAGATGTGAGCTGGTGAAAGAACTCATTGCCTAAATTGGTGCTGAAATAGAGAAGAGATACAGAAATCCCAAACTGAGATGCCAAATCCCTTTGCTTGTGTTGCTTAACCCTGGAAGTCCTTCTTTTCCAATCACTTTATTAGTCATTGTTCTTATCAAGAAAACAGAGCTTGTTTGTTTTGAACTCCCTTCTGCTACAACGGGAGCTGTACCCAGATTTTCCATTTCTAGGTGAGTGTCCCAGTCACTAGGCCATTGTGTAAGACGAAGTAGCACTATCATTGTCTCTATATCTCTCTACCTCCAGGATAAGTTTCATATCTGTAATTATCTCTCAGACAGTGTAATCTCCTACTAAAGCCTTGAAAGAAGACAGCATTTTATACACATCCCTGTACTTGATGATTTTTTTAAGCTTTGATCTAAACCATTGTTAATTAGTGCTATGAAATCTTGCTCTCTTATTCCCCCCTAAAAATAACCCTTCTTCTGAAGACCTGCAGAAGATTATCACTCTATAAAAAGTACCATGCTTTATTCTTTCAGCACATATTTTAAAACAGAGCTTCTGCAATAAAGGTTAAAGAGGCTTTTTAAGCCTTTAGAGATATTCATTGCAGACTTGATGCTTTGCTCATTCAAGTCAGCAAGTTCCTATTGATTTTGGTACAGCCCAAGAACAATAAGTTAACTCACTATCTACATCTCCAGTATTGGTATAGGTTTTGAATATGATGTTAGCAGCAGAAAAGAAAGAATGATTCACTAATGTGAGAGGTGTAGGTTACATTCCTATTAATTAGGCTTCCATTTGTCCCATTGAAGACCACACAAAAAATCTATGTCTGGGCTCAGGGGACTTAAATGTAAATTATGGCCAATTTCATTAATGACCCTTGGACAGTCTGCAAACACACAGAACTCAGAGACAGAACTAGACAAAGAAAAGAAGGATTTAAGTAAACACTACAAAAAACTTGGCAGAAATGCATCTATGCTAAGAAATTTCAGGACCAGATGGGATATTACATTATTTTGCTAGATGCAATGTTATAAGCCATAGAACTCCCTTTAGTTTCCCTCTGTATCATACTAAGAACATATTTTTCAAAAGGTGTCCAGCTTTGACTTCTTTTGAATCTCCCCATCTCCTCATATTTGGTTCTAAAGGCAATTTATATTTTCCAAAAGCAAGCGAGAAGACAACAGGAACAACAAAAACACATCAAATTTTTAGGTTTTTATTTCATCTTAATACACCTACATACATTATGAATATCACCCTCTCTGTTTAAACTTTGAAAAGTTTCAGATTCTCAGTCGTGAAACAGCTGAGCTCTATAGAAGCCAGACGAATATTGGAATTCCTTTCAGTCAGTGTTGATTCTGAAGATTATTCCAGACTAGTGATATCTGATATAGTCAATCAGTCAAGCTGCTTGAGCAATCTGCTCCACTCCATCAGTGCATATTTTGTCTATTTCACTGTCATTGCTGAAGACATTTGCCATCTTCTCAATGCAGCCCAAAATTATAATTACTATCATGATGTATTTACTTACCATATTTTGCACAGTTTGGGTACATATGTTAGTCCTGAATATTTAATAATGTGATAGATATCATCTAATTGAAGGGTTTAAGATAAGCTATAAGCGAGTTTTACTTCAGCCATTTTTCATGCAGGTATGTACAACAAACTTCAAATGATACACAAGCATATATGGAAATTTGTAAATAGAAAACATTTTGTAAACACAAGTTCCCAATATTCCTAGACATTTCTGTAATGTGGTCAAATTCAGAATGAGAGAGGTATTTAAGGTATTGTCTTTATCTATCCAATATACACTGCAGAGAGCAATGTAATTTTTCTTGCATCGTGCCTCTAGGATGGTACTCAACTTTTTATTATAAAGTTGATAAGTAGTAGTTAGGAAATGAAGATTAGAAATCTGATGAGTAACCTAGTTCAGTGAGAAACATTTCACCCTGAAGAAGGAAGAGTGGTTGAATCAGGGTTTTCATGTGAAAATGTCATGTCCCCCAAATACTTCGACTTGTGTATCATAAAGTGGCCCTCAGATAATACAGGCAATCTGATAACATAGAAGAGCAGATAACAGTGCAGAGCTGAGTTCATAACTTTGTGTTTATATACTGATTTAATGTAGCTTAAGGAACAAAATCAGTGAGAATGCAGAAGCCTTTTCTTTTGATTTCAAAAAATAACCTATATCCAACTTCTATCCATATAACCTTCACAGAAAAAAAATCTGTGTAGTTGAAATAGCAACTGATTCTTCGATTCTTTTTCTTTTTTTTTTTTTTTTTTGGTCACTGGCATGATTAGACTAGATCATAATGAAAATCAAAGGCACAAATTAAAAAAAAAATCCTTTCTAATCACTCCATATAAATAACTACTCTAAGTTGGATCTTAGTTCATATATTAAGAATTAAAATATTAAAAGACACATTTTAAAATATTAACATTTAATGCAAAGCTTTCACTTACTGAATATTTTGTTGTTCAATATTGGACCTGCCTTTATTGATAAATAAATAAGAAACAGAATAAGATTTAAACTAATCTTTTAAAGGTGTTACTGAATATACTGAATACTTTTTTAAAGCAAGGTCTTACAGCTGTTGATAGGAGAAAATCTACTTGTCAATTCAATTTTTCATAAATCTGACATCAATTCTATATGACACATTCTGGCATTATTAGCTGCAGCTTTGCTGATTAGGAATTGCTATCTAGTATTTCCATAAATTAGACATCATTAACAGTGACAGGCAGGCACAAGGAGCTGCTCTGCTAAAGCACAGGTCTCACACAGGTCTTGTGCTATAAGCCAGTAAGGAACTTACTTTGTAAGAAGCTGTATGGCCTTTGATCTCTCTAACATCAAGAGTCTAAATAAAAGATAACTCATAATTGCCATATTCAAATATTCAGGAGAGGTGCTAAGGTGAGGGTAATTTAGAGATGCACCACACTATCAAAAAACCCCAATTTTTTTTAATATATGCCTAAAAACTTCTTCATTTTACCCATCCAAGAAATCTTACTCTTGCATCCAGTAAGTTGAGTATAACAGAACCAAGTCCTATATTTGGCAACAAAGAAACTGTTTGCATTTATTTTAAAATGAAGCAGCCAAGTTAGTAAAGATGATCTGTTATAATATGTATTTGTTTGGCGTAACTCACCATCTATTACATGTTATACAGTTATAGTCCAGAGTACTAAATTGCAGCTCATTTTGAGTAAGCATAAGAAAATCTGCTATATACAAACCATCTTTCCCTAACACGTGGAACTGCAGAACTCATGATAGAACTATGCATAATCACAGTCTTAAATATCCTGCCAGGTTGCTCTACTGTCTACAAGATTCCTCTGAAAGGAGATGCAGCATCCTCCTACAGCTTGTTTGCTAAAACAGGCAGAAGATGTTAGTCCTTCTGTTTTCTGTAAAACTCAGTTCTGCAACTGATATTATGTGTGCTATGTTCACCCCTACCAAATCAAACTCGTCAGAGAATTTATATGAAAAGCACTTAGTTTAATGCAACTTGTAATACATAACAAAGCCAAAATGGTTATTGAGCTGAAGGAGATCTTTGGGATCTGAAAGACTCATGGATTTGAAATGAAGTTTTAAGTTACTTAGAAGTTCTTAGAAGGACAGATAACAGTTATGGGAATTGCATTATTGGATATTGCTGCCTAAATGAAGATTAAAAGTGTCACTTCTCTTTGGACTTTGTAACATTTTACATTTACTTTCTACACACTATGGTGAAGGGGCAAATAGCAAACACTTCTGTTCCCCTTGAATAATTTCACAGAATGTGTGAATCACACGCTCTTGTATCTCAATTACTGCTCTTGCATCTTAATTAAAACTGAAATATACATTTTTTCTATTTCTAAATAATTTTGCAATACTACCTCTACAATGATAAAATTAAGATATGAAGGTTATGTTCTTTCCTATGGTACTGAATTATACTGGCTTAATTTTAGAATTGTATTTTTGGACTGTATGTTCAAATAAATAAACAAATCTGGAACCTGGAAGGAGAATTCTGTACTGGTAAAAATAAAGTTATGAGCTTTATCAATGATTTGTAGATGTAAACAATCCAGTATGAACATAGCTCTCACACACAGTTCTTTCAGTTCCTCCCTTTTTGTCTCTTACTGCTTTTAGTTCGGAATGGGATTGATAGTTTTCTATCTTAATTTCTAAAATTCTGCGTGTAATAAAAGGACGAAGGAATAATTTTTTTTTTTTTTACTTTCCATTTTACAAAATGAAAATATAAGAATAAAATACATAAAAATATAAAAATCACTACAATTGTAATTAATTGTGAGAGCTTAACATAATAATAGTGGTTTATGGTCCTGAAAAGCTACTAAGTATGGATGAGGACTAACTGAACTGAAACTTACTTTTGCATTCAATTCATAAATAGAGTTGAAATTTCAGGAGTTTTATGGGGAGGAAATAAAACTCTTTTTCCCAGCAAAACACACTCAATGGCTTTATACCTCAGAATAAAATTTAGTTAATATGCAAAAATTTGCATTAATTTAAATATTTCCTCTGTGGACTTCAATTTTAAATGACTTGGTTTATGTTTTTTTCTTTGCTGGTGTGTCTCTAGCATACATAAAACTGTCCTGAAAAATATTTTATGGTGTTCACATGTTGCATGCTCTTTCTGACCTTTGGCTAAAACACAAACAGAATGGTATGTTATTCTGATCCATCAGCCAATTTTCTGCATTACAGTTTTTTTTTTCTATTGAGTTATGGTCGTTGAGTACCCAAGTACATTGTATTAAATGTTCAAAGATGAGTGTGTGTGGTCATTGGTCTCTCTAGACATTACTGCTTAATATAAAGCAATTTACTTGTATTACTTTTCTCACTACTTTTGTTAATATTGCAAATTCCAATCAAGTAAAGGGAAGGCTTTTAACCCCGCTTTGCAGAAAGTAGTACTAAATTTATTCATTTAGGATCTAGAGTAATTGACTGACCCATGTAAATCCTATACCAGACTAACTGTAACACAAAGGAGAGTTGGTCAATTACAATTTTTCACATTCTTCGAAGATCTCATCTAAAACATAAAGGGAGCTTTATGTGATAATGAATCATTACAATACCATGGCAAATTAGATACAGATGATATATTGTTATGCCCTGCTCTAGCAAAGAGAGATCAGTTTAACATTCACCATTTCCACACAGGCATTACTTCAGGAAAAAAAAAAAAAAAAAAAAAAAGTTGTTCTTCTCAAACAGGTACCAGAATTAATTTAAATATAATTCTCACTTCTCAAAGAACACTGAAAGAATTTTGTGGATTTATGTGAAGGATTTTGTCAGTGACCAAGCATCCCCCAAAGAGGTCCATCTGAATCAATGATAATTCCAATCTTGTCAGAATAACAGGCTGGTATTTTTCATGGAAACAACTTTTATTTTGTTCTTTTCAAAATGAAATGCCCAGTTTTAATATAAAGACAACTTTGCAGTTAAAGGTTTGTCACGGTTTAACCCCAGCTAGCAACCAAAACCACAGCAGCTGCTCACTCACTCCCCTCTGCTTTGCCCAAGTATGGGAGAGAAGTGAAAGGGAAGGAATAAACTCATGGATTGAGATAAAAATAGTTTAATAAAATAATAAAATTATACTAATATACTACTGCTACTTTTTTATATATATATACATATGTATGTATGTGTATATAAAATAAAAATAAAAAATAAAATAAGTGATAGTGCAATTCCTCATGAACTCCATCCACTCTGAGCAGCGAGTCCTGGGAAGAGAGTACCCTCGTCCTGAACAGCTAATCCTGGGGAGAAAGCGAAAAGGCCAAGAAGGTAGAAAGGCCCAGAGGCCACTGCAAAACAGAAGAATGGCAAAAGGCTGAGCTAAAGGAACTCCTGAATAGAACTCAACTGGAGCACAGCAGGACTGTAACAGGTCTCCTGAGCCATGAAACCCAACTCTCATTAAATATGTAGCATGATAATAATGGCATGGAATATTCTCATTGATCAGCCCGGATGTCAGTCAAGGACTGTCCCATCCATGCACCCCTTCCTCGCTACCTCACATCTGCAGGTAGCCCAGAAAGACCTTGGTCTCCCAGACAAGAAGTAAGATAACAGCAAGTTCTTAAATTCTCTTCGTTCCAACTCACAACCACTGGGAAGTTACTTAAGAAAACCTTAATTCTGTCCTGCGGTATTATCTTATTATTCTCAAACTAAATCCAAACAACGACTGTGCTAGCTACAAAAAATGAAAAGTCTCTAACTGCATAATGAAAATTAACTTTATTTCAGTCAAACCAGCAAAAGATTTAAGCTGATTATAGTTTAACAATCTGATGAAAATAACTAAGACTGAAACAAAACTTTAAAGAAATATCTGAAGAAACACTTCAAAGACTGCTGGGTTGTTTTTTTTTTTACTCTTAATTAACTTGTCATATAGATTCCACATGAGAAAAGACTTCCATATCGTGAAAACTTTTGCCAGTTAGAAATAGAGTTTCCACCCTGAACACCTACCCTTGCCCTATGCAATTATTCTAAGTCAAGGTGACTGGCACAATCAGGAATAACACTCATATGTTTTACATCCACTGTAAGATTACCTTTCTTCTAGAAAAGTTGGGAGTGGGAATGGTTGGGAATAAAATTTTTTCTGCTATAATTTTTGAATACTGCATGCTAAAAGCTATTTGTTTTGCAAGTCACAATAGCTGCTTTCAATGCAGTACCACAAAACTGAGCTTAACTATACAAACTAGCACAAACACGGAACATGTAGGTGTTTACTTGACTCTGGAGAGTGATAACTAACAATTAAATGTTAATTATCTCCTATCATGCTGTGTGTGTGACCAAAAATAATGCATATAGTGCACTAAGTGCCTGCTGAACTACTCTGTCTAGATCTGACCTTAACTTGTAATGAAATTCTGATTAATATACAGCACAAGTATACCTGTGCAACAGAATATCCATCCATGTTCTATTCAAATAATCTTTTAATTTCTTAATAGATCTTCTCAATGTGGAGTCTCTCCAACTAACAGATCTATAAACTTACAGCGCTGAAACAAGTGCTGTTCAAATAAGTTGAACAGCCATGATTTGGAAGTGCAAGTGGCCAGGAAGTGCAAGTCAGAAGAGATATATTAGTTAAACAATTATAGCCATATTTATAACAAAGCTAAACCTATGGATGAGTCATCAACAGAGCTTAATTTCCAATTACTTTGACTATGCCTGCCATTGAAGGCATTTTTACCTCTTTAGACAGCTAGAATAGGTTCCTCTAAAGCTATAATGACTTAAGGAATGCTACTTCATCTATCATAAGAATTGAAAAGGAACATTATTTTATTAGGAAAATACACCTTAGCACAGAATGTAGAAATCTCCCACTGAAAGAGGAATTAACCATATTTGATTAACCAAATCAAATACAATGAAAAATAACCATTTGAACATATCCTTCTTCAGTTTACCACACTACGACATAGGCATATCCCTAATGCATATAGCTGAATGGAAATAAGCATTCTCCAAACTATATTGTTCAGCTGTTGGCTTTTTTTCTTCATCCCCAGTTAATTACATTTGTTTACAGCTATAACCTAAACAAGGTTAGACCATGTGGATACCAAATGTCCCCATTCTCTGCTGTCAAGACATAATATATTTCATATGATCTAAAGAATTCTGGCTAGAATGCATAATGCATAACAGGAGACGTAAATAGAGCAAGATTTTTCACAGTGTTTTTGTTTCATCGCCTTCTTAATAGTTCAACATTTTCTCCTGATTTGAAGAAAATAATGAAATGTACAAATTCTGATTTCTACTTAGCTCTACTAAATTAACTTTGTTCCACGTGACTGAAAAGTGGTTTTTGCTTGCAGATATTTCATTCATCAGAATAGACTTAGATAACTGTCTTAAATATAACCATTTTGTTTATTCTGAGTTTTGGAAAAGAGTAAGCAAATGAGCTTTAAAGAAATGTTTTCTGTGCCTTGGGGAACAAGTGAGTTTCCTGTTTCAAGAAATGTATCTGCTTTACATATATTTCTTTTTTTTTTTGTTGTTTTTCTTTGGGAAGCTTCTGGTTTCTGTGTTTTCAAAGAATTGTTTGTGAATTCATCCATATAACTACCACTCAAATCAGGAGAAGATTTATTTAAGCCCTGAACAATGCTTTCCCAAATTAAAGGCATGAATTTTGAGAAGATTCTCTTTAAAATACACTTTCAGGCAGAAATGTTTATTACTTTAGCTGATGGCACTGAAACTCAGAATTACAGATGAGATGAAAACTAACTACAGGCTGTTTTTTGAAGACAAGATACATTTTTTTAAATTCAATAAAAATACAGATAATCTGAAAAGAAGTGCACTACATAAATATTAGGTGCATATGAAATATGTACTTTTCCTATCCTGCTCAGTGTCATTGCTGACACTTATTTTTCCAACTAAGAACACCAGTAATGCTGATTCCTTTGAAACTGATGCAGCCTGCTGTTTTCCCCATTTTTATGTATCACTCGGTGCAGTAATCACTGTATTTCAGAGGGGAAATAAACTAATATGAAATTAAAGAAGTCTCTTAGGAAATTCTTTATTTTGGTATAGTAATAAGATCCTTCATGCTGCTTCATTGAGCATATGTATGATAGAAAGTTAAATATAAAGACTTCTTTCTATACATTCTGCGTTCATGAAATCTGATGACAATTATTTAAACAGGCAAAGCCTTATTGAAGGAGATTTCCTCTACAGGCTAGAAATATGCCAGCAGTATTGTCAATTTGTTTTAGATTATTAAAGATATAAAGTGTAAATGTGACCCACAAGCCAGTATGTTTTCTGAAGGAACCTTACTAATAACAGATTTGAAGGGGTCAGTAGCCATCTTGCAGAGAAAAAGTGAACACGATACCCATGCTTACTAGGACAAAGATTCCAGGGAAAGGTTCAGTTTCCATAAGCTTTTCATGTACTTTGCCTTGCAGCAATGTTGATTAAACATATGAATTTTCCACTGGTCAGGCCGGACACCATAGCTCCAACAGTCAGATTGCTGATTTCATGAGGCTGGGTCCTTGCAGGTAAAATCACAGAATCATTTAGGTTGAAAAAGACCTTTAAGATCATTAAGTCCAACTGTTAACCTAGATCTGGTAGGACGGTGTGTGTGTGGGTATATTTGCCCTGTGCATCATGCTGCAATCACAAAAGCAGCTCATGTGAGCTGTGTGGCCATTAACCAACCAAACAAACAAAAAACCAGCTTAATAAAAAAGAGGCTTAAAAAAATGGTGGATGTATGAGCACAGCACAGATTTAGAAGGGGGATGAGAGAGGAGATGTGTCAAAACTTTCATTCCCTACTTGGTTTAGAAGTATCATGTTTCCCACCCTTAGGGCAAGTGCTCTATAGAGAAGCTGTTTTCTCTGTCCTGTGTGGATAGTGCAGAAAGAGCTCAAAGGAGTCCAGGGCCAGGCTAAATTAAAGATGTTTTCTGCCTATGACTTTTTCCTGGGAGCTATTGCAATTGGCCTCTTGCTTGGGGTGTTAGTGCTTCACTCTCCAAGCATTTAACATTCCCTAAGGACTGCAATGTCGAATTCAGGGGCTGTAGTTTCTGTTTTATTCAGCCTATATTGATTTGCACTGAAACACTTCACTTTTGATTGCAATGCTTTATTTATCCTAAGAACGGTCTTTTGAGATAAGCAGAGAAGTGTTACTTTCTGCTTTACAAATGGGAACTGGAGTACCTATGAAGTCCAGCTTTTCAAATGTACTTGGGGGAATTCATCCACCATGTATGTACTGAAGACCAGCCTAGCTGACATCTTAGGCCATAGGCATCTTGTTCTCATACAACATTGAAACATTTGCTACCTGATATTTGCAGAAATCACTGAAGGCACATGCACTGGCACAAAAGTCTGTCAGGATGTCTCCTGTATAGCAATTGACAAAGAAATAGTGAAAGTTCCTTCTCCAAATTAAGCAGAGCTTGGCTTTGAAGGTAAATCCCATAAATCACAACAATTATAGCTGTTCAGGGAATAGCACACCTGCTCTCACTTCATGCATGGTAGAAACAAGTACAGACTCAAAAACCTAGGATGGTACACAGATGGGAGCTCCTGACTGGCCATGAGCAGATGCCTTTTTCTCTCCAGTCAGTCTCTGAAATCTGCCTAATTCTTTTCTTTCTAATGAATGCCTAGCTAACTTTCACAGTTTCCTACCAGCCTGAAGGGTATGCTTCCCTTTGGTGGAGTATTAACCATGAGTTACGTGGAACTTGGGCATTCAGCTCAGGATGGAAGATTCCAGTAGACCGTTTTCCTTTCCGTTCTGCTACTGCTCTCCCTTCAGTTCTCAGCAATAAAATCAGCAAAAAATGCTTCCTGGATCTGAATCTTTTCTACTTTGGATACAAGTAATATTTTTTTAACACACAAAATGATGGGAAGCAAGAAAGAGGAGGTAAAGCAAAGTAATGGCCTTGCAGATGTGTATTTTCTTCAAAGGTTTGTATTTCTTTAGATATACGGGGATTTACAAAGATATCCAATAGAAAAAATGAGTAGAAACAGAATTTTTAATAAACACTCCTTATTCTGATCAAAACATCATGTTCTAATCATGACATTCTCATGAATTTTGGAATCAGCTAGTCTATGTAAAATATTTGCTGAGATACATGTAATACAGGTTAGCAGGTTACAGGAATTCTGGTTAGTTCTCTCTGTTTTTAATGTCTGCGTTTCCAAAGAATCCTGGAGATGCCAAAGCCCTTGTAAGAATTACCTTCTAAATATCAAAAGTGCAGTAAAGCACACAAAACAAATTGAATGTTACAAAAGGACCAGAACCAAACTACTGGGTTAACGTAATGCAAGTAGTTTAGAATTCACTAACTAGGTTCTGAATTCAGCGAAACACCAGGTAACCTGACTCTTTCAGTTTCAGATAGTTTTGCAGTGAATACAGTGACCATATTCACTGCAATAAGCAGAACTTCAGCTTTAATCTGATCAGCTTTGATTTTGTAACATTTTAAAAATGTAAGATTACTAATTCTACTTGATTTGTTAAATTTAATATTATGCCACTTGGGAAAGAAAGCAATATCATAACAAGGTAACTTATCTGAAGAACTGTGAGTTCAGAAATAAAATTTATTATTTTAACAGATATGATTTAAAAGCAAAACAAAGTGTTTGTATGCATAATAAACAGAACCTTTCTTGCTTCCAACAACATATTGACATCTTAAAACCTGTAGTTTAGTTCTAAAAGTAATACACTTTCTAACACTTTCTATGACACATTATTATTTCTGCAGTGAAAGCAATTTTCGTCACCTATTGTGGCTCTTAAACATCCACTATGAGCTTATTTGATCTGGAAGAAGTTACATTAATTTAAATCTTGCAATCAGCACTCTGAAGTACTGACTTTGAATGACATTTTCTTCAGCTCCTTTCAGAGATGACAAACACTGGCACTATTAGATGAAGCCTTAGTACATTGCCTAAGAGTAAGTCTTAGGTCCATAGGTCATTCAGAAATTCTGCTGTTGCAAATTATGGTATCTCTTGTATTAGATGATTTCCTTGCTTGTCAGAAATTATTCTTGTCACTAGGCTAAGATGCAGTTTGGAATGAAAGTGATAGTGTAACATATGGCCTTTGCTGTAGGATGGCAGACACATATTCACTCACTCAGAGGCTATTAATCAGCTCTTGAAGCAGTGCCCTTAACTCGCTAACCTCATTTCTGTATTTTGCAGTAGAAAAAACACTCAGCCAAAATCTTTAAAGAAAGCTATACTTTGTATTGTACATTTCAGGGAAGCAGACTATCCTACAGTTTCTAATATCAGCTTCATTTAGGGCAGCTAACCATCACCTGGTGACCACAATAATATATTACTTCAGCAGAAGTGATGATATCACGGGTGGATAATTTGGCAGTAATAACTGATTTTGTATAATGAACTTCTATAAAAACCAGTTTTGCTAGATATATTCTGCATAAGTGAAAGGAACCAACAATACACAGCACATATTTTCCTTCCATCTCTTTATTTCTCTTTTTAGTTATTTGGTCAGTATAGTTCATTAAAGATCTTAGAAAGGCATTTCAACAGATGGAACTATTCCTTCAACACAGATATATGTAGGCATGCCAAATAATTTTATATTGGAAACATATTAAAATAAATAAAAATTATTTCCAGCCAATATTTTTGAGGAGATATTTTGTTTCCACTTTCATAAAAAACCCAGTAGACTAATTTTTTATGCCTCTGGTAAGAATACTCTTACCTAAAGATGATCATGCACATAATTCTTCAGAAGACTCATACCTAAGAAAAAATAATTTAGGATTTGATGTGAGAAAACCTAACTACACTGTCCTATGTCCATGTTCCTTACAGAACCCTCACAGAGAGTTTTACACTATTCTATAGAAGATGCTTGTAGTAACTTTGAGGACTATCCTGGCTAAAGCTTTACCCATTCCAAATAATTTTCAAGAAGTCAACCTCAACCTAGAAACATAATTTGGTCTATGAAGTTGCTTGCCTTCAATTACTTATTATCATTTACATATAGTCGTGCATTTGTTATTATTAGTGCTGAGAGATGATAGTTTGATAAAAAATCCTACCACGGGTGGGCTTGAGGAAGAGACTCTGGGTGGAACGTGACCCAGGGAACCTGTGCCAAACTGTCTGTGCTTTAGATAAAGCTGTTGGCAGCCTGTGAGGTTTAGTGGGAGCTGGTAACAGAGGCTGCAGTAAAGTCTGTTGTGTCCAATGACAGGTTGTGGTCTATGGATGCACAGCAGGGAGACTCCTGTACTGGCAGCCTCACTGGAGAGGGGCAGACATAAGAACTGAACTAACTGGTAGGGTGAAAAACAGCAGTGAAGGTTCAAATGTGGAAAAGTGGAAAGGAGAGGGTACACGGGGCAGGAGCAATGCATAACAGAAGTTGGTGAGTATTTCCAGTTATCTTTCACTGGAGATCCTAGGAAGGACTCAACACCTTCCAGCAACCAGGGCTCCTTTTGTTTTGATTGTCCTGAAAGTGGGTATTCTTTAGCACTTCACTTGAAAGCACCTATGGGTGCTCAAAGTCCTGTTAGTAGGATCCATAAGTCCAGACTAGGTAGCTGTATTCTCAGTATAATGCATGGAATAAAGTCATCGCTTAATGAAATATATGAAAGTCAGAGACAGGGGAGAAGGAAGGATTTACCAGTTGCTGCCTAATTGCATGGTTGGGAGCTGCCTAAATGGAGCAGCAGGAAATATTGAGGAAAGGATACCACTTAACACTCATCTCACAGAAATACGCTTAGCAGTTATGAAGTGGTGGGTAGCTGATGGTCTGGAGCAGTCATCAGTACTGTGATACTGGGGTGCTCGCTCCTTTTGTCTGTGTAAACTTGCTAGTCAGGGGCAACAGTTTCCCACCACTTTCACAACAGTTCTCCTGCCAAAAAAAAAAAAAAGAAGGCTCAACTCTTATAGTTTATCGACCTGCTCCAGCTGCAATCAATAAGCACAAACTTGCTTGACTAGTACCCCATGACAACCCTGGACACAAGGTTTGCATTATCTGCCTGTACTTCTTCACATCCTTGTACCTTCCTTTCTCGGCCTCAGTTTCTTCCCAAGTAAACAACCCATCCCTAATTACTTTTGCTCTATATGTCCCACATTTTTGATGTCCATACCCACATATGGCATCACGGTGTATTATCAGACATATATGGTATTACTGTGAACAAACCACATAGTCATTTTTTCCAGGTCTTTTCATGGACCTTCTAACAGGGTCAGTGATGCACTGATGTAAATACATTTAGGAAGTATGACATGGTAGGTACAGGTTTTTAGCAGCAAAAAGACATTTGCAGTAAGAGCAAGCTATATTTCTCATTATTTGGTGGTTATATAGTTAAAAGCTGCAGCACAGAAAGGGTTTACACTGGGTTAAAGATGAAAAGACAAGTGTTGTTGAAGGTATTCAGAATACATATGTGTCACAGTCCATTCGGTGATGGACTTGTGATGGTTTTTTTTCCTTGATCTCAGAGCGCAAAATTAAGGCAAACAAAATGCCAAGGGATTATAATTCAATCAAGCATTGTTACTTTATTAATTTGCCCATCAAGCAGCACATTATAGAGAGAGAGTAAGAAAAAGAAAAGGGAAAAGAAACGGGGAAAAGTAAAAGTAAAGATGAGAAATGAGGTTGCGTTTATCACCAGTCCTTTCTAGAAGCGTCCCTCTGGTCTCTGGGTCCCGTGGAGTCCTGCCAGGCCGCCGTCGTGGTTCGGGATCCTCTGGTGGGAAGATCTTCAATGGTGTTCATTCTGGAGTCCTCTTTTATGCTTCTTCACCCCCCTTGCTCCCATCGTTTAGGCCAGTCTCCGCCTTGATTTCACAACCCAAGCTTGTACTGTTCAGGCTTGAAAGATTCACGCTTTCTTTTGCCAATGCTTACGTGTCCAGCATTCAGGGGTCTTTTTCTGGTCCATCGGGTGACCTCAGGACCCTTGGTGAGCTTCTGGGCATGCTCCTTTTCGTTGGCCATTGTTTGAGGGAGCAGGTGAGGGACATGTGTAACTGAGGCTGCAGGTGAGAACACATTCTTCTACACGGCAGCTATTGTCCCTGGGTCGAAGAGACCCTCATAACAATAGCTTTCAGGAGGCTGGGGCTCATTTGGCTGAAGCAGCAGGCAAAGTCCACACAGCAGCCATTGTTAGTAGCAGCCCCCCCCGAATCAGAGAAACAGTGCAACACAATGCTTCTCCTTGGGCCTCTCTCTAAGTCATTGTCCATGCGTTCTTTCTGTCAGGGCCTCAGTTCTCTAAGTTCTTGATGGCGATGTTCAGGCAGATCTTCTGACTGACTCTCACAGTATGGAACTTTGAGCATTTTCTAATTCAAACTTCTTTCTTCTTCCTCTTAAATATTTCACTTTAAAATCCTCAGTTGACAGTAATTAGGCTTCTCAGGTTAATTAATCTCAGAAATTTCAGTAGTATAATCCAGATGACCACAGGATTTGACCTAAGTTTAATCAACTCCACTGTCAAGTTGCTCTAGCATGACACACAATGAACTGTAAAGAGTATATACTTTCATTTGCTGAGTTATTATTTGATTCATAATTTACATGTATTAATATGTAAATCACACCTATGAACAGCATTTTATCTTTTTAATGGTATTACATTATGGAAGGGAGGTTTAGAATGCAGTAATCATTTGCATACTGTTTTGAAGAAAAGCACTACTGATCATGCCTTACACAAAACTTTAAAAGTCAGTCTATTATATATTTCTTTTGTGTTTCTTTAACCTTATTATTTATTTCTAAGCCAGTTAATCTTTGTTTCCTACACTGTTCATAGCTTTCTGAAGTTTCAATACTTTCCTGTTCTCCCCACAAGGTACCAATTATGATGAAGTAAAGAACCATTTATCTTAAAATTAAATTAAATACTGACATGAACAAAATCATACATCACTGATTTGAATCCAGTATACTAGGAATAAAGGACTAGGGAATATCCTGTAAATAACTCGATTGTTTCCTGCGTCACCTCTGCTACTCCATTTTTGGTGTTATGTATTTGTATATCTTTTATTATGTAAACACAAATATCTAAATATATCCAGTATACATCACAAGATGAGAATGCTCTTCTTATCCTGAAGACAAAAGGTGAATGCTGATCTAAAGAAGGTGAGACTTGATTGTGTTAACTCTACCAGCATTGCAGGCAAAAACAGTTGCAGGCACAGACTTGAGAACAAAATGTATCAAAATGTAAGAAAATAAGATCCCAATTTCAAATGCATCTATAGTTGTAAAGACTATGCAAAGAGAAATATAGGCATGCTGTAGCTCATATGCTATTTGCTCAAGCTTTTGTATTAGAGAAGTCTGAAAACTACAGAGTAGATGGCCCTTCATTTTACTAGAAGCAAGCCACAAAAGTAATTTTTAAGTTTTTCCTTGAATGTAACTCATTTTTCTTACTACCTTTGATTGTACCTTGTATATAACAAGACTGTATCAAAAATGGGTACAGTACCCACTGCTGTTCAAAAGAAGCCTGCTTCACAGTTCATGATCGTGTTTAGGCTTCTGAACTGCAAAGAGCTGTGGCACTTTGAAGACTGTACATTTATTCAAAATCATTTAATACACTTCAATAGTCACTTTCATAAATCCCATGGAGGAGAAAAACTAGAAAAGACAGAGCCCAGAACTGGCATAAATGGTGAGATAAAAATACAAATAACATCACACTTTAGTGATCTATTCTGCTTAGACATACTGGCAATCTGTGGTTCAACAGAACTTCTTTAAGATTTTTCCTGCTAAGAACTAACAGTTACAAGACTACTTTGAAAGGGTCAGTAAACTCTGATGTAAAGATTAAGGAGTAAGGTGTTTTGGTTTTGTTCAAATGAGGAAAGAAAACTTTGAAAGTCAGTGCCACTAAATTTACACATTTCAGAAGATGCAAAGCAAATGCTGAATCAAGACTGAGAACCTCAAACCGTGTACAAGGATTTTCTGTTACAGCTAGTGTTCACTATATGAGAAAGTAACAAACACACTGAAATGTTAATGCATTTTGTGTGGTTAGACTACACAGAGCCATAATCTAAAATCCCACTGGAAAAGTGTGACATGGACTTGCTGCAGTGCAAGAACATCTCCCACCAGCAAACCAATCCCCAGCCAGGCTCCAGACAAAGGCTACTTTGGAAAAACTACCTTCCCGGGTTCGTTGCTGAGTCATATGGCATGGAATACCCCTTTACTCATTCTGGGTCAGCTGTCCTGCTTGACGTTCCCTGCCAGCCTCTTGCCCACTCCCAGCTTACTCAATGAGGAAGCACAGAGATGAGAAAGCTTTGATGCTGTGTAAGCACTGCTCAGCAATAGCTAAAACTCCTTGTGTTATCAACACTGCTTTGGTCAAAAATCTAAAACACAGCACCATATGGGCTGCTATGGAGAAAAATAACATCCGAACCAGACTTAGTGCACCAGAACATGTTCTGTTATGGGCAAGTAGAACCTGCTACTGCTTTTGAATCCTATGGTGAGCAGTGGTAAGATAAAAATGAAAGACTGATGTTCCATTACAGACTGTTAACTTCAGAAACTGTGTCTCATGGCTTAATCCCAGCTGGCCAACTAAGCCCCACGCAGCCACTCACTCATCCCCCAGTGGGATGGGAGCAAGAATCAGAAGAGTAAAAGTAAACTCATGGGTTAAGATAAACTCAGTTTAATAGGTAAAGTAAAAGCTACACATGCAAGCAAAGCAAGCCAAAGAATTCGTTAACTACTTCCCACAGGCAGGCAGCTGTTCAGCCATCTCCAAGAAAGCTGGGCTCCATCACATTTAACAGTTACTTGGGAAGACAAATGCCATAACTCTGAGCATCCCATCCTTTCCTCCTTCCTCCTCCAGCTTTATATGCTAAGCATGATGTCACATGGTATGGAATATCCCTTCAGTCAGTTAAGGTCAGCTGTCCCAGCTATGACCCCTCCCAGCTTCTTGTGCACCCCCAGCCTACTCACTGGTGGGGTGGTGAGAGCACCAGAAAAGGCCTTGACCACTGGTAAGCCCTGCTCAGCAATAACGAAAACATCCCTGTATTATCAACACTGTTTTCAGCACAAATACAAAACACAGCCCCATACTAGCCACTATGGAGAAAATTCACTGTATCCCAGCCAAAACCAACACACTGTGGTAGGCAAAATAATGTAAATGTTTTCAAAAATTTTAAAAAAACAAAATTATTGTACATTGCAGGATCTCAATTTTATGCCTATATTCTTCACTGATAAAAACTAAGATTTCTTTTTTTTCCTTTCAGCATATTGCATGAAAACTAAACATTTCTCAAGGAAAGAAATTTTATAGAACTACGGTGTCTGGTGCGTGTTGAAGTAATAAAAAATTACAGTAAGATCTGAGCTGCTGTAAAAATAAAAAATGCATTTTCAATGTTCTAATGAGATGGAATTTGTATTTCAGGTGCTCAAATCCACGGTTCTTTTGCATTTGCTGTACTTTCCTTGTGCGGGTAATATACTTCTATCTGATGCATATATTCTATATTTTGGATGCCTATAATGTATCACCTTTTCTATGTTGAGTTTAAAAGTAAATCTGTATCTCTGTGACAAAAAATAGAACATTAATCAGATACATATATAAGCAATGCTGGCGTATTTGCTATATTTCATTTTTAAACCAAAAATAATAAACTCATTCATTTCCCATATTATATCACAGGCGTTTGGTTTGGAGTTTTTTTGGTCTTATAAAAAACCAGATATTGCCTCATTACAGGATAATGAAAATTTGACTTTCCAAGCTACATTATAATGAAAACAAGTGTTTATCTGAAGAGAGAGCTAAAATACATTTGTTATTTGTTTGTCTTATTTTTTAACTATAGTTTAACTCTTGACTAACCTATCAGGAAAAAAACCCTTCAAAATACCGGTACAGATGAAAAGACACTATTTATCTTCCTACTGGTATTTATTGAATGAAAGTATTTTTATGGAATATTGTATGAGAAAGATGACACTTCAAGAAAATCAATCACATATTACTACAAGACATAATCTCTTAAATACTTGCCATAACACCTCATTGGGAGACATTGGTTTCACATTACAGATTTTCAGTTCTAAGTAGTGATTGATAATAAAGACATAAATTACAGTTGAGGAGATGAAGTTTTCTGTTATTTCAATCTGTTACACTGAAATGAGAAACAGTGAACTGAATTCACTGTTATATGTGCTAATTTGTAAAAAATATAAATTAAATGCATTCCCCCGCAATGCCTGCTTTTTAAATTAGAAATGTGAAGGTAGTATGGAAGTTTGAATATAAATTTACTAAACTGAAAAATGAAATTCTGTTTGGAAGTATTGTCATTTCTGTACATGTGTATGTTCTTTAAATACACACACATGCATATGAAGCACACACACACAATTCAACTAGTAGAGAACACAAGACTGGAATACGATTGGATTTGGATGTCATTCATAGAAGAGAGATGGACATTCTGAAAAGCTGCATAACATTATTCGGTATCTCTTTATCTTGCCAAGATGCCTAAGAGACAGTATGTCCTTCTCTGTAAAAACCTGGCAAAGTTAGAAAAGATAAAAAGTGAAACTCAGAAAGTTACAGTTACAAGAGAGGACTTACATGGAATGTACAAGACCAGTTGGCATAACTCTGCAGAAAAGTAGTTGCTGTTGGCTTACTGTCAACAGTACAGGATATTTCAAGATGCATCTTCAAAAATTTCCAGGGTCTTGTTCTCATCAGTATTTTTGTTAATGACCTGGGTGATGAAATAGGTTAATTTTATTTGTGCATAACAAAAAGATAAGCGGACATGTCAGAACATTAAAGAAAAAATTCAAAATTATTCTTTTCTGTGAGCTTGAAGAAATGTTCTGAAAAAAACAATGAAGATGAATTTCAAAACAGAGTAACTACTATGCATAAGTGGAAATAATCAATCTTGCAATCAGAGGACAAAAAAAAAAAAAAAAGGGATGAATTGGTCACAGTTTCAAGTTTTTCCTATGTTCAGAAAGCATTTTCTGTATTTTAAATTGTCTGGGCACAAAGCCTGGATAGTCAAACCCCCCCTTCTCAGCAGGTTGCCTAGGGCTATGCCCCATGGGCTTTTGATACAGGTTGATACAGGTCTCCAAGGATGGAGACAACACAGCCTCTCTAGGCAACCTGTATCAGTGTTCAACCACAATAAGTGTTTCTTATGTCCAGATGAAATTTCCTGTGTTTCAACTTGTACACAATTCCTCTTATCCCACTGAGCACCACTGCAAAGACGCTAGCTCCACCTCCTTTGCACGCTCCCAGCAGGCATTTATGCATGTTAATAAGATCCCCCTGAAGCATTCTCTTCTCCAGGCTGAACAGTCTCACCTCTTTCAGCCTTCAGTATAAAAGATACTCCAGTCCCTTGATCATCTTTGTGACTCATCACTGGACTTGCTCTACTACATGCATGTCTCTCTCATACTGGGGAGCCCAGCGCTGGGCACAACACTGCAGCTGTGTCCCACCAGGGTACTTCCCTCAACCTGCTTGTAACTCTCTGCCTCATGCAGCTCATGAGCCTGTTGGTCTTCTCTACAGCAAGGGCACAATACTGACCCATGTTCAACTTGTTGCATGCCAGAACCTCAGGTCTTTTCTGCCAAGTTGCTTTCCAGCCAGTCTAATCACAGCATGTACTGCTGCATGGATTTATTCCTTTGCAAGTGCAGAATTTGACATTTACCTTTTTTCAGCTTCATGAGGTAGCTGTCAGCCCATTATTCCAGCCTGTCAAGGTTCCTCTGAATAGCAGCACAACCATCTGGTGCATCAAACACTGCTCCCCATTTTGTATCATCAGCAAACTTGCTGAGGGTGCACTCTGTGCAATCACCTAGGTCATCAATGAAGAAGTTAAATAGGACTGGACCCAGTGTTGACCCTTGGGGTATAACAGCAGTGACTGGACTCCAGGTGGACTTTGTCCAGTTCATCACAAGCTTTTCAGCTTGGCAGTTCATCCAGTTTTTGATACACCTAACTACCTACTTAATTAGCCTATTTCTAATGAGCTTGTCTACAAGGATGTTATGGGAGTTAGCATCAAAAGCTAAAGTCAGGATAAGCAACGTATGCTGCTCTCCCCTCATTCGCCAATCTGGTCATCTCATCATTGCATTCCAACAACTTTTATCCATTTTATGATGACCATCTTGGGGGTAAAACTGTTCGCAAACAGGACACATAACCACGGACGTAGTTATATGCAGTGCTTTTATTTCAGTGCTGGGAAACCAGGGGTTCGCACCCAAAGCTGGCTTCGACCACTGATTTGAACTCCACTACATTTATACAATTTGGTTACATACATATTCATTAGAGTTACAACGTGTATATTGCATATTCCTTAGGTTACACAATTATTTCACAATATCAGTTGCAACACCTTGGAACTACCCTAAGCATGCGCAGTGTCCTCTGGTGGTCGTTTTGGGGGTCTTCAGGATGAAGTAAGTAGTCTTCATCACTAGTGTACTTTTCACCTTTCATCACAGCACATGCACACTTTTCATAAAATTATGTAAATTCTTGGATGATAGCAAATGTACCTTCTCAGCACATCTTATTCTCTCGAGATAAGACAAGTACTAACTTTCAGTTCTCTAAAATATGAACTCGTATACAACCTGCATAGCTTTTAAGATAAGGTAAGAATCTTGGATATGGTCTGCAGAATCAAAACACAGCCCACAAAACCCAATTCAACTATAACAAAACCAACAATATATCTGATAAATGATGCAGACCTACACTGAAAATATGGCTGCTAATTCATGCATCATCTGTTATCTTTTCCATGTTCTCCGTGAATCTCATATTGTGTGTCTTCAGGTTTCAGAGGCAAATTGTAACATCCTGAGTCAAAACAAATCCAACAAACCACAGATATTTTGGCGTCATGCTATCTTGGATACAAGTATATGACAACAAGAAGAGCTAATCATGTAAACTAACAACCAACAGAAGTTGGGAGTTATTACCTGCAATTGTACTAACAAGAGATAATTGTCTACTACACAGAAATCTAAATTGTTAAATATTATTGTCAAATTTGTAATAGGTAGATGTTGAGTTTAACACATACTTTGATAATTACTTCCTCCCTGAAACATTTTGAAATTTTTTTTTTTTTTGGGGGGGGGCAGGAACAGGGGAAGAATATGGCATTACGAGTTGAAATGTTATTTCATAGTTCCTTTTTTCTAAAAAATAACTATTTTTCTTGAAAAGGAGCTACATTTTTACAATTACTAAACCCTGAAAAGGACTTAACTGCCATTGATCAAATAGAGATTTCTCTACATACCGTAGAGTTTAATGATTACATACTTCCCGGGCGGCAGGAGCCTCAGATTCAAATTTTGCTATTGTCTTGTTCAGAACAGTGACTGAGCTGGAGGCTCTCAGTTTCATAAAGAGTGGCCTAATGAGTAGCTATTACAGCTTTATAAACTAGGCCTCTTCCTTCCTTGTAAGTCTACACTCCAAGTGTGTTTCTGAAATAAAAGCCATACTACCCATCTGCATAACGTTATTGTTATGTACTAAGCCGGTGAGCAGTCATTTATAAAAAAACTGAACAGCTACACCAGGAGAGAATGACAGAGAGAACGTTTCCCCTTATATTTACAAGCTACAGCATGACTGTAGAGCTGAATGCATGTAGATGATGGGAGGTATTTTCATGTGAAGTGGTGGAATGGGGGTGGGAACACGTTATTGAAAGAAAAAAAGACACATGTTATGATAGGCATCTTCTCTCCTGTTATCTCCAGCAGTTGGCATTCAGTAACAGGATGCTAATCTGTTACACATTATGACAGTACTTAGCTGCTACTTAGCTGAAAGTGGCTCATATGATTTGGAGTCTCTTTTAAGATAAACTGTTAGGCAGCAAAAACAGAGGACTGTGACGCCTGTATAATTAATCCTGGCTTGCCCTGAACCTGAGCATAAGCAGGCGGGGTCCGCGCAAGTGGCGGGGCAGCCGTGGGGTGCAGGGAAGGGGCAAGGGGACAAGAGACCTAGAGAAGCGGCATCGGGAGCAGGGCAGGGGATCAGCAGCCTGGAAAGGTCGGGCTTCACTTGGAAATTCAAAAGTTGTCAGTCTCCTAAACACTCCCATCACATCAACCTCTAATTACCTGATACACATACATGTGTGTATATGTATTGATGTACATACGCATTCACCTCCAGCGATTTTAAAGACCTTCCAATTCATGCACCCTGCTGTATGTTTTTTCCTGCTTACTGAAAAATTTTGATCCCTCCCATTCTCCTGTCTAGTAAAACACAGGACGATCCCAGTATACAATTTATATATATTGTGTAAGATTATAACTTAGATGAAAAAGGTAATTTTCTATTAAAAATATTAGCATTTTGAAGTTACACTCAGCAAATATCCAGAAGTACCATTAACTTTAATATTGTTTAACATCTTCCTTTTATTATATTTGATCTCCTTTGAAGAGTGACTATAAAATCAATACAAATAAGAAATGTGAAGTGAGTATCTTGCATACTACTAAGAATTTTTTCTTGTTGAACTAGAGCCATCATCAAAACAGCAAACTTTAATATCTCAAAATATAATTATCAGCTTGGAGTAACTGCGTTTTTATACTGTGCTGCTATATAATGAATTTGTTCCCTTTAGGTACAATATACCCAAGAGCATTTTTCAGTGTAATAACTGAAGAACATCCCTTCTACTTTGGTGTAAAGAAAACTGGGAATATTGAATCACTAGCTAATGAAAAATTACAGATCCATGCCAGCAACATAATGTATCAGTAGTTAGAAAGCTATGCTGCAAATTGTGCCAACAGAAGCTTTATAGAAGAAAATTGAGTTCACAGAATCTATCTGAGGACTTTTAAAGTTGCCAATATTGATTGATATGCTTTAGATTGTCTCCAAGGTCCTGATTTTTCCTCCAGTGTACACCAGGAGAACACAAAATTAGTTACAGTGAATTAAATGTGAGTGCTAGGATGTGATTTTCAAGTGCAGAATATCTGAAAAATTGCTGTCAGAGTTTGTTTGTTTTTTTTTTCCCCACTATGTAGATATTTTTCATTCCATTTTTTCCTTTACCACATGTATAGGCCTAATTTCAAATGAAAAATCAGACAAACAAAAAAGTGTTCATGGTTCTGTCAGGAAAAAAAAGTGAATAAAAAATACCGGAATGGCTGTGACACAAAGAATATATGTAGTGTAATATGCACTCCTTGATTTCAGTTCTGTGCAGAAGCTATTGAAAGTGCAAAATACGCAGTTACAATGGTGCCAGTGTGTGTGGGTGTTAGCTTGTGTAACTCCGTATCTGAAGTGCACAAGGACAAGTCACTATGAGGAAAAACAATCTATTAAAAGGTGACATTATCCATACAGTGTCTTTTTGTCAGGGCTGAACTCAACCATTAGTACCAGATATTACTATGTAACCCACCTTCTTCAGCCTTCTTTGCTTAGTTTATAGACTACATCTGGTAATTCAAAGGCATCAGCCTGGATGAAAGGAATCTGTTTTTCCTTAGGTTTCATGGCTTTTCTCAGTTGAGTTTTAAATGTATGGATACTAAGTGCTTGGTTTCCAAGGGTGTATTTCTCAGTAGTAATTGCTAGAATGCCAATATACAGCAGTCAGAACCTGGCTGCGACAAATTCGACTATTTCTGTAAACACACACGTGTATATGTATATATAAATTCAAGCAATACAGCCTCAGAAAACACTAATAGGTTAATGAAAGGTAAAAGCAAGGATTTAGATGATACTGAATATCTATATACAAAATCACATAAAAGAACTGTTAAAAATCATATTTTATCATCTCCAGTTTACCATTTGTTGAGAGTTTAAATTTTCCAGATGGATAAGGTTCTTGCACTGAATTTATCCTGTGTCTGATACAAGATTTCTTTGCTGGACCCTCTGATATTTGTGGGTTTTTTATGGCAGCTAAACCTAGTTTAGAGGTTTATCTTGATGTTTTGGAATCCAGTGTGTTGTTTTTTCATATTTCAAAAGAGGCCATCTCACCTACAATACTTTGCTACTTGCTGAAAGTTGATATTAACATTGTATATTGACTTGACCTGCACTCCTCTGTGAATTAAAAGTAATTTATAGCCTGCAATGGATGTTGCTACCACAAGATTCATGACTGTGATATTTAGGAAAAGCATAAATGGTTGAAAAGTTCTTCAGTATGATATTTCTAGAGACAGAATTCTTTTTCTCTAAAAGTTAATTTCTTGTATAGCAGGTGTTAAAATATACCAACCTAAGAGTTCTATTGGCAACCAGTGATAGGACCTGAGGGAATGGCAGGCAGATGTGTCAGTGGAGGTTTAGGTTGGACATTAGGAAAAGGTTCTTCCCCCAGAGGGTGGTAGAGCACTGGAACAGGCTCCCCAGAGAGGTGTCACGGCCCCAAGCCTGACAGTGTTCAAAAAGAGACTGGACAATGCCCTCAGGCATGTGGTGTGAACTGTGGGGTTGTCATATGCAGGGACAGGAGTTGGACTTGATGATCCTTGTGGGTCCCTTCCAACTCAGGACGTTCTATGATTCTATGATACGTATTTACTAAATTGCTGAATATTGAGATTTTACAATGTAATCTTTTCCCACCCATATTCTTAGTTGTTTTTTCTCAGAAGCATTTAATAGATTTCTTTTTTTTTTCTATACTTGGTCTTATGGCTCAGAAACTTAGTCTGCTATTTGAGCAAAACAGGAAACAGGAGGTTCAGGTGAATCACAGAGTAGAAAATAATTCTATGTATTAGCCTTTCTGTATTTCTTCCTTCATGCCTTTAGTTAGGTAACTGGCTAGAGGCTTTTTAAATACAGTATACAGGTTCATTGAACCGATTGATACCATTAAAATGTGCTAAGCACAGATGGCTCGGTGATCTTTAGTTACCTATAACCCTGTAAAATATTGGTAAACCCCAACTGGCTACATGAGTCATAGAAAAGTCTGTTCCAATAGGTAACTCAGCTGGAAGTCTATGCTTTAAAAAAAGCAACTTCTTTTCTGCAAGGCAGCACAGTCAAAACACCTCTCTTACCTGATATGAGAGTCAAACTCCTCTGCATCCACTTAGCAGTACAGACCTCTCTGGATGGACTGACACCCTGGCAGCTTCACCATCACATTGTCATGACTTACCAAGCCAGGCGTAGGTTTCCAGCAGCCCACACAGTTACAGGTAACTCATGCTCACTGAATCAGTTAATTCCAGCTGTGCTTAAAAGAGTTCAAAACACAAAGAGCAATCCATGTCACACACTTAGGGTTCATTTAAACATCTGGACATCATGATGCCATTTGCAGCAGTGCCAGGGATGACCCCCCAGCACTTTGAAGGGACAGTACAATTTCATGGCAAAGCAGCATCCAAACACCGTTTGTTGATATTATGGCTGATGTAAACAATAATCTTCCTGTTACTAAAGGTCAGACTATGATGTGAAACCAAATAGTATTATCATGCTGTACCTGGAAAATGCAAGTGGAGAGTGTGATGTAAAAATCAGTCTCTAAAGGAATTATCAACGACATAGTAAAAGACACGGAAAAGTTATATTTATGTTGTTATCTTAATTACTTCCTCTGGGAATTTATATGAAAAGTATCCCTAGCAAGGATTGTGGTTAGATCATGATAAATTCTCTGTTGCATCCTTTTAGTTGTACTCCATAGTACATGTCAGGTGTGTACAGGATGAGATAATAAGCTTGCCCCTTCAGGGTCAGCAAATCTACATCTATATTCAGGGAAGCAAGGAATACCAAAGAATTGCAAGAGAAAAATATTTTCTAGTATCTACAATTTCTTTCAAGCTAGGCCCAATCTGACCTTCAGCAGAAATATTAACCCAAAACATACAGAAATACAAAGAAATCTTACAAATGTATGCATACAGAAATTGATGTCTTGAATCAACTTTAACTGAACTTTAATTGTTTTAGTAATAATTTTATTTTAAACACTTCTGTTTGTTTTACAAAAAGTGTTTGTTATCTACTGATCTTTGTAATTACTTGCAAATCATTCTGAATTTTCCCCTGCTGCAAATGTCCGTTCCTATAGCTTGCTATTGCATGGTATGCTACCATCTATTTCACATAAATGGAATGACAGAATGATGTACCGAATCAGCATGCAAGTGTGTTATGAAGCAATTATGTTTGATGGTGCAGATGTGTTCAAATTAACTTCCTTCCCTGACTCCAGAAAATCTGCATCAGAGACTTGAGGGAGCATTTCTTGTATTATTAAAAATAAATTACTAGCAAAACAGGGCACAGATTGATCCCACTCTAACAGTTTAGAGCAGCGAAAGAGAAAACAGGCCTGCTTTGCACAGTCAACAATTTATTACACCCCAGTTTTGGCCCTGGATTGCATTCAACAGCACAAGTATTTTAAAGTAAATACATACCAGTCCCTTAAATGCTCACTATTTTGAGAATTAATTAGATGAGATTTTTTTCTCTCCTCCCAAATGTCTGTAATGCTTACTTTGACAAGCTTGAGCCATGTGCAATAATCATCTTAAAACAGAATGTTGGCTGACAAGCACTGGCAAAAAATTATGTCACGACTGCTTTTTAAAAAGACTAACATTAAAACCTGTGCTAAAGAAGAGAAGAAACATTAAAGATAGCTTACCTCTTAGAAGACATCCATATACTCTTCAAAAATCCTTTCACAGGACCAGTAGTCTCATTAGATTTGCAATTATTTATTTTTCTGTAACATGAATCAGTAAATTTAGCACTGGTATATTTTAATTCAAACAGAATATATAGTAGAAACACCTTTTGCATAGTTTGTTCAAGCAGACTCAAAACAGTATGTGTAAGATCCAAATGGCCAAGTCTTCAAACATATATAGAAATAATAACTCCCAATTTGAGTTTGGAACATACTCCCTTTGAGATGTACCGGTCCCAAAGCATCTAAGCTTAGTTCTAATGAAATCAATAAGAAATCTTCTACATTCACTGCAATCAGAAGTGCTTTGGGTAATTATTTTTTTTAAAGTTAGTTGGCTGTTAGGTCACTTGATTTTAGTGCCTAAAGCAAAGGCTTTTGTAAGTGACTGGAGATTAACTTTGCAAGCAAGATTCTTAAGGAAGGATAATTCCTATATATTAAATTCACTGCTTACCTGAAAGTAAGTACCCTACATTAACTTCCTGAAGTATATATACTTGAATACCATCAAAGACACGCTGTCAAAACAAGATCAAGTGCTGCTTAAGTTCACTTAAAACTCAACTTTTATTCCAAGGTGATGTGCTTCTTCAAGGTGCATACATCCTTGTTTCAGTTCTGATTTTGCTTGTTAGTAAATGTCATGAATGTTCCTATAATTTGTGAAGACTCGCTAGACTTCATAGGTTGAAAGTACATCTTAAAGGGATCCTTGGCGATCATATATTCTTCAAGGGTTAATTAGGAATGGTCAAATATAAAGCAGACAAATGTGTATAACAAATCATTAAGTCTTGTGTGAGAATGGCAGCAGTCTAGGTGAAAATACATCATTATCCCTACAGTGCTCTCATCTTTGACACCATTATATCAAATGTATTTTCTATATCCAAATAAAATTTTGTATGTCTGTACAATTAAAATGTCACTAGGAAGAAAGTAAAGGAGAGAAACAGATACATAATTAAACATACTTAAAAGTTAGGTTTTCTTTGTCGACCTTACTTTTTTTAAGTAGTATATTCTATGGATATTCCCAGTGAAATAAGTGGAACATTCATATTTAATGCATGTAAATTCTTGCTTTCCAGAATTTGTTTTATAATGGAAAAGTACTTTTGAAGCAAGAAATGTGTCACTTTTTTGTTTAGGGGGCAGGGAGGGGGAAGTAGTTTTTAACAAGAAGTTTACTTTTATGTTTAGAACTGAGAACTGGAAAAGATTCTTTTTTTATTCGTTGACGTGCTGGCAGACCTTGTTTCAGAGAGCATTTATTACAGATACAAGTCATTGGAGGGGTAATGAATAATTTTTATTCCCTTGCTTTTCTTTTTCCTACAGAAATTTGTTACCTGTGATTAGCCCTTGATTACCTGTAGCTAGTTTTGTCAGTATTGTGTATCTGCTTCAATATACACGCTGCTTGCTTTACATAGTATGGTTTTCAGTTAATTACTGGGAAATATTTCTTCCAACGCAGTCAAGATGACTTTTGCTCTTGATTTCAAAGGTGCAGGATTTTATATTTTCTGCTCTTTTTTTTCTGTGTCAGTTTAGTAATACAGAATTGCACCTGTTTCTGATTGGAGGTCTGAGATTTCTTCTTTAAAGATTAAAAAATCTTAGATATTTAGTCTCAAACTTCTGCAATTAATTTTCCAGTATTCAGTTCAGTTTCATGGGCTCATGCATGTTTTCACAGATTTCTGTTACCTCTAAGGACATTTATGAAGAATTAGATATTTAATTCTTTATGAACAGAAGCAAATGGAGTCGAGCATTTGTCACAATTTTGAGCAGTGCCTGGTTTTCGAACTATGTCAACTAAACTGATGTCTTTGTCTAGGTGTTTAAGCATGGCATCCACTTTGCCTACACAAATTTAAGCAAATTCTTAATCATCAGTTAAATAGGGACCAGTTTTGTTACAATCTCTTTTCTTCCCTCCCCCTACAGATTACAACATCTTACAGTATTATCATATTACACTTCTTTCTTGTTGAGGGCTTTTAAATGATTTTTAAGGATTTTTTAAGGATTTTTGAAATGTGGTGGCCAAAGTGCTGTTTTATGGTTTTTGTTGTTGTGGGTTTGTTTGTTTGTTTTTTCCAGATACTGAAGCCTGTGTTTACCAGTGCTACCAGAATTTTATTCCTAATTCTTGTAAAACCAGTGAAAAAACCCTATGAATTTACTGAAGCTTTACTTTTGTTTTAAATGGGGATATGTCAGGCATTTGCTCAATGTCTGACTGGAAACCCAGTGCTATCCATATTAAAGAAAAACAATTATGCAATGGTATGATTATCTTCCCTCTTCAGTACCTCATGTATAATCATGCTAATAAGTCTGACACCAGCTAGTACATTTTCTAAGTGATAATTGGGGATTTAGCCATGCAGTTGCAATGATGTTACTGGAGGTGGCATAACCACATCCTAGGACTTTGTTTTGAAAACCCTCACCCTGCAGCATGTTTAATGAATATCATTTGGTTACTTACCTAGTTATGATTACCAGGAAGAGAAAGAGAGACTTCATTTTTAGAAAACAACAGTGTAAACAATAGTGTGATCTGTGAAAACAGTAATTTGCACTTAATGCAATTTACAATAGTCATGCACTTCTTAGTCTCATTAACAGCTGCAGCTACATTTATTTTAAACTCTAAATAAAAAAGGTACCTGTTCCCCAATCATATGCTCCTGAAAATAATATCTATTGTTTACTCTGTATCCTTTAACTTGCAGTTAAGACTATGAAAAATTGGTCTGCAGTTCCCTTTTTTTTCGACTGCAGGGGACAGAGTACACTGGGAAAACACATTATAAATTGATTTGGTTTGGTTTTTGGTTTGGTTTACTTTTCACTATTTCTTCTCCTGCTGGACTATATGGCTAGCACTAATCCATGATTTGCCCCTTCTCTACCACTGAGAATGTTTTCTCTGAAGAAGTATCAAACTGATTTGCTAAAAGAACCAAATTTCACAACAAAGAACATCCCCTTAAGTGGGAAGAAACTGGAATATGTATTGATATAGGAAAGAAAATGCAGTAGGGAAATGCTATGTGAAAGGAAAGCAGAAAAAGACAGAGAGAAAAGTGAGTTTAATGCAAAAAATTATGATCAGAGGTGACAGAGAGCCAGTCACAATGTTTCAATTCTCAAGCTGATGAGGCAAAGGCAGAGTAATGTAAACGCTGCAATTAAAGTCAAAGGCAGTCAAGAACAGGGTATAATGTAGTCACCTCCCATTGCTTCTCTCACCATCTGCTATATCCTGACATATAATATATCACAGAATGAAGTGTGAAGTGCAAGGTCAAGAGCCAAGATATTTCTGTCATCAGGGAACACCAGATAGAAAGTCTTTATTGATCAGTGACAGCTACCTAATGGCACCTCTGCAATGCTGTAATTGGTGCTGAATGATTTTATGTTTTTATAACATTGAGCTTGCAATGCTATGCAGCATGGCAAGGACATGCAAATGGTATAGTGGCTCACAGGCTGATTTAATATCAGAAGGCAAGCTATAGATCAAGGAAAGGAGTTAGGTGATACCTCAGCATGATTTAATCTTGAACCTGGGAGATGAGATGGCTGAGCAAGTAGAAAATGGTATCAGTTATAAGATTGATAATAAGGAAGTGAATGTGTTAAAAAATAATTTGCTCCATAAAAATGGCTTTTCAAATGTCGGCAATTACGCCAAACAGAAATTGCTTCCTTGGGTGTCATACTTTCAGACAGAATTAATGAGTGACTTAATAACATCTGTATTAACATAATAGGCTAGTTAGACTAATTCACTGGAAGAGTAGAAGTTTCTTTATATATTTTAACATAGCATTGTTATTGGTGAGTGTATTTTATTAAGTGAAAGGGAAATGAATTAAATCACAGGTTAAAAGGATTAGTTAATTTAGCCAGTATCAGTCCAAAGGGATATGAACAATTAATAACTAAAAGCATATTTACCATCACAAAATCATGTAATCTGTTAAATAAAAAGATACATTTTGCCCTAAGTGTATACACCAATCTGCAAAGCAGCATAAAGTTTTTAAACAGCAGCAGTATTCACTCCACCGTCATTAAACTTCTCTCATAATTTTTATAAAGGGATTTATTACTTGGCCATCTCACCTTGAAGATTTGCCATGCATGTTCTTAGTGACTAATCCAAATTGGTGCTGACCACCTGCAACTTCTATTGAAATTTTCAGTGAAAGTTACAGGTGCTATCAGCAGCCCAGAAGCTAATTTTATTGTCTCTCTCTGAGTCTTTGAATCATTTCCACTGTGCTTTTTGGAGCACGATAGACCGAAGCTAGGCAAGCAAATAAACGTAGGAGTGCTCCTTAAGCTCCAAGTAAATTAATATTCATTTACTCATTTCTGTTCTTTCAGTTTGCTGAAAATAAGGTCAATTTGAAAAGAAACACAGATTCTTCCAAAATGTACAAAGTAGTACACACATTAGATATACAATATGTCAGGGAAGATGCCCATGACAAAATATGCCCATTTTTCATCTCCCTGTAGTCACTGGTTCTGCATGGAGTGTGTTGTTGGTTGCTTCTATCCCAGATGGTACCTTTAGGCTCAGGTGAGGCTAAAATCCTACAGTCACAGATATTTCTTGCTACCAGAAGTTTACAACAAGATCACTACAAACACTGCAAGGATGAGTCAAGACTGTTCTTTTTCAGCAAATTGCATCCCATTTAGGAATGGAACCCAAATGGCTTGTTTACTTGTACAAGGATTTTGTGTATAAGATTTTCTATTCATACCTACAATGGAAGCACAGAGCCAATGTGTACCAAAGTCTACACTAAACTGCTGTTCTTCTCAAGTATCTCCAATGCTTAATAGCTTGAGGTTGATATTATATTTATGTCCTGTGTTAAATGGAACAAGACATTTTCTCCTTAATTTCAATCTTTTTTTTCTTTAACTTCATAAGAATAATACAAGTCCTGCCTCATGGTATCATGTTTTTCTCTCATGACTTAGGCACAAGTAATTAGATTGCTCAGTTATGATGGACTTAGTGAAATCAAATTTATTTCAGGGTGTGTAAAAAGAATTTCCCCTTTACCATGACAGCATGAAAAGGACATAACCTCATCTGAAACAGAGGTCTAAAATCATAAAGGTTCTAGTTCAATCTTGAGTTTTATGCCAGAAGATAATGCTGGGATGTATGGAAGGTCCATTTGAGGGCTAAGCTGGAGAACATGCTGTAGGACTGCACGTGAAATGTATTAAAAAATTATTCCCCGTATATAGAAACAAATTCAAAGATGCATGTGGTTACAGTAGCTGAAAAATTCACTTGTAACACTGCCTTTTCATAGTGAATCAGAATTATGACATTCTAGCAAGTTAAGGTGATCTTTTCCCATCCCTCAAGAAAACTCAAGCAGAACTGATTTATTTTGCCAAAAATGTAATTACTATTTACAGTTGTCCTGTCCCCACATTCTGTATTTCTCATGCGAACAAAAAGCTGTTGTAATATTAAAATGTGGATAAAAACAAAAACAAACAAACAAACAGACAAAAACAAACAAACAAAAAACCACACACACAAAAAAACCAGAACACATTTCAGTTTTCAATAAAGGTACAATAGTGCATTGTATGCATCAAATCATACTGCAAGGAACAGTGCCTATAAATATCAAATAGCCTCAAAAATCACTCAGCTGCAGAAGCTTGGAAACCAGACCATTGCAGTATGCTACTGTTTGCTCTTGATTCCAGAAATCTTTCTGTTTATCTAAGGCAGCTGCTGACCCATATTACTTTTTGTACTTTTCCAAATGGCTTTCACATAGGTCCAAGCTGCCTACAGAATAAAAATAAGTGGTAAAAAGCATTATGCTATTCTGTGTCCTTATCACCAGAAAATATATGTAACAACGGTCAATGACATTTGCCTCTAGTATAAGTACTAGCTGAAATTATTCAAGTCCAGTATGAATTTTCAGCCTGACCACCTATGAAAACAGAAACTGTATCACCAGAGAATATATTGACTAAGAAACAGCCTGAACAACAATACAAAAAAAAAATCAGAAATAAGCAGAAGTAATTATAGTGGGAACTTAACAATCACAACTGGTATGAAAGGTAACATGATTTTTACTAGTGACTTCCTGGTCCTTACTGCATGTTTCCTATACTTTAAGTGGTTTCTCATTGCCTGGAAAAAAATTTTCTACAACCATTCAAGCTGAATGAAATTTGGGGTAACAAGTGATAGCTGATGTTTCATGTATATTACTTAATAATGTTTAACACCATTTCTCCAAGTCTCTGCACTCTGTTTGGTCATATGACAATAAAGAAGGTGCCTTAAACTCTTTGTCATAAAGGGAATCAGTCTAGCAGAGAAGAGTCTGAATTCACTTGTGGAAGAATATGTTTCAAAATGTATCTTCCTCAGATCTAATATTCTATTACACATTTATACTGGATGCATTAAAAGAAGTTTTTATGCTCCCATGACATCGTATTTTGAGATACACATCCTAAGGCAGCAGGGATGTAGTCCCCCAAGAGGCTTCTTTCAGCTGTCTGAAGAAGACTCCATCAACTTCTTCTGTATAAAATGGTCGATAGAAGATACCCACAAGAACATTGCTTGTGTTGCCCTACCCACTAATCCTGATCAGCTCGCCATCCACCCACAGGCAGAACTCAGGCACCCCTGCTGCTCTTTCACATCAGGACAGATCTCCCTCCTCACCATCCTGCCTGGCCCTTCATAAAGAACTTGTATCTATCCATCAAAGCACCCCAGTCATCTGAGTTATCCCACCACATCTCCATGACCCCAAAGAGATCATAGCCCTGTTTGTTCCTCATGCTTCATGCATTTTTGTACAGGAACTGTGTGCTGTATCTGAGGAAGCTTGTGGTTGGCTTTGATATTGAGGAAAAAACAGTCTCCACCTTTACTCCCTCAGGATGCCATTTGGAAGAACAGTCAGCCTGTCATGAGAAACAAAGTAATTGGAGTTACCTCAATCTACAGTGAAAGATTAAGAGAAACTTGAATTGCTTGCACTTGCCACTGCACACTAACAAATTTATATTGTGGCCCAGCTGCTGTGCAGCAGCTTTTCACCCACAATAACTTAATTGTTTTTCTAATCTTTAAAAAACTTAAAACATTGGAAAATGTGTCTGTTTCATCAGCTGACAAACTATAAAAAAGCTTTTTCATATTTTTTTACATTTTGTGTTGCTTATTAGATATTGAGGGGAATCTCTCCTGTAACCTCATAGTGTTTCAGAAACAACAAAATAATTACTTTATCTAAGGGTCAGCAAGAAAGGCAGAGTTATATTGGCATATTTAAAAGCTTTTATTAAAAATATGCTGCCAATACCATATTTTAGTGAGTTAGTGATTCCTTTAAAAATTGAATGTACACTGTTCACAGTGTCGGTAAAACTAATTTTACGGTTTCCGTCCCTACTAAGAAATATTTAAAAATAGATACTTTGAAAAGTTTCTGAGTATTTGCAAGATGAAATTAAGTTTTAGAGTTAATATAGTTTCATGAAGGTGCCCTTGGACATCCTGATCCACTTATACCTAAGACAGATCAACTATAAAAGTATGAGGGAACTCTGGAGGAATTTATTAGAAAAACAATAAAGGAATGAAAAAGCCAGCAATGGTTCCAGTCATGGGATCAGTACTAACATACATGGGTGATTTTTAAGCCACTTAAGTAATAAAGTATCTGTTTTAAAGAGGTTTGGTTTTTTTGTGTGGTGGGTTTTTTTGTTGTTTTTTGGGGGTTTTGTTTGCTTGTTTGTTTGTTTGTTTGTTTGTTTTCCAGAATCTGTTGTGTGAGATAGCATAATTATAAATTTAGAGCCATTTTAGCTGATTAGGAACAGCTAAAATCCTTGTTTTGCTCATTTAGTAATAAATGGCAAGAGTCCTAAGAGTAGCATAAGGCTCCAAGCTGGAAAACAAAATACCATCCACTCCTTTCCTCCATTTGCAAAATATTTTACATGTGGATAACAAAGGTATATGTAACATTCAGATAACTGCACTGTAAATTCAGAAACATCATAACACCATAGTTAGGGACTCAACTTTTGTTCTTTGTTTTGAATTCCCTGTTGTCCTTCAACATATGAGACATACCTCTTTCTCCCTCCATTCCTTTCCCCTCCTTAAATTATATATGCCGTATAAATAAAATATATAATAATACAATATACGCATTCAATATATATAGTAAAATAATAAGGCTCACTGAAGGCAATATAATCATCAGCCTTACTTACAAGCACTTAGAAAGTGCTCTTACTTAAAAAGTCCACAATCAACACGTTGATAGTATTTTGTCCACCGAAATAATAATAAGATGGCATGGATCAGTTAGTACCAATGGACAAGTGTTTTGTATAAACAGATTGCATCTTCCATTTCTTACTCCTTAAATCACATCATTTTCTCAGTGACTAATGTTTTTTATCAAATACACAATGGACTTTGTGCATAACATGGGTTAATTTCCCTGGTGATTTGTTCAAACTTGTGGGGAGAATTAGACACTGAATCAAATGACTTTGCGATATGATGGCTGCCCTTCAGTTTAAATCATCAAAATCAAATTTGTTGTCTTTTTAAAGGACATGCCTTAACACAATGTATCAAGTAACGAATTTTGGTGAAATGTCATAGTCCAGGATACGCAGAAATGAATCAGGTTAGATCAGTAAAACTTTATGAAACAATGGCAGGCATCAATTACAGCTTTAAAATTTCTTGAAGACTAGGATGCACAGAATAAATACAGACCATTTATTGCAGCCTCACAGACTACGTATCAGCACACAGACTGCATTTTCAGAATCCTCAATAACGGTAACTTCAGCCCTCTGCATCACAAAAGCTGTCTATGCCAATGGCAGCAGACAGATCGAGGCAAATGTCTTACTTATTTGCCAAATTAAATTGTATACATCTATGCAAATATTTTTTAGCTATATTTGGAGTATGTATCAGCATAGCTCCTTTGGAATTAGCTATTTAATGCTCGACACCTGGTCTTTCTTGTTAATTTATATTTCATAAGATTTTTTTTCCCTGATTTGCATAAGCCCACAAAGATTAAAGTGTATATAGTTATTGATTTTTCCTCTGGGAATGCAAATTTTCTTAAAAAAATGCTATTTTATTGTCTTTTTATCTTTCCTCTTATTTAAATCTCCTGATTGTTCTGTTTGTTATTAAGATACGTTTTCTGATATTTATGAACATACAATTAGCTTGGATCCTCTGCAGTGATTTTGCTTCACACATAAAAATGAACCAAGACAGGAAGGGGAGTAAGATATGTTATGAAAGGCAGCCCACAATAAAGGTGAAAAAACAGCTCCCCTCAAGATAATATGTGACAATGACAGAACAAGTCACCACTATTTAAATTATATTAATAAGTAATAGGCTTGTATGTTACAGGATACCCTCCCACCATTTTACCCGTCATCACTCTTTGGATTCTGAAATTTCTACTTTTGTCAACTGACATAAAATATAGCAGACTAAGGCCAGTGATATTTTACCTAGAATCTGCTTACCTTTTTGTTATATTTATGTTTGAAAACATAATACCAGTTTTTGTGGATGTTATACTTTACAGATTAGAAAAAAATTAAAGGAGGAATTTTCTGTGTAGCTTATACCATGATCTATTGTAGCTGAGAACCACATCTCCTCCTGACAGTAATGGAAGTTGCAAGTTTTATTGGATACCCGTCAGTCTGCTAAATTTATCTTGGTTGTTAGTTTATTGTGAATATATGCATGTTAAAAACAAACAAAAGAAAAGCCCGCAGCATTTGATGCCCCACTGGGGTAAATTAGTACCACTTCACCATTTGGAATTTCAATCTGAGGCTTTTTCTGTCCTTAAACATTAAATATGTGTTCAGAAGAATGCACCTTCAAAACAATTTTTCATAGACAGCAATGCTGCTCATCAGCAGCTCGCAGTGCTCCATATGGCAAAAGATATTGCCGAGCTATTCTATCACACCAGCAGTTGTGGCATATAGGAAACACCACCTACTATAGCCTGTATGTAAGAGCACGAGTGTGAGAAAGCAGCAGCCAAAGGGGTATAATGGCTGCAAGAGAATCAGGATACCTTGTGGAACTGTCACATTCAAAAGAGGGGGAGACTTAATAGAGGAATACCAGTATTTTGCAAACTGCAGCTATATCAAGAGAAAAGAGATATCAGCAACAGCAAGCAATACAGAGATGAAAAGCTTAGCCAGCTGCACCAGGTGAGCACGTTATCAGTACAAGTCATTACTTTGGTGAAAGAGGGAAAGAAATAAGTATAGAAATGGGAGACCATTGATGGCTTAATTTTTAAAGCAGTTTTGTGGAATCAAGAAAATGTCCTATTTACCAAACAGCATTTTTTCCTTTTTTTTTTTTTTCCTCTATAGAGAAGGCAGAATTTGAAAACATATTTTTTATTAGAATCATGACAGAAGTTTTCTCATCTGCTTTTAACACGTGTGTGGAATACTAGCTTCACATGTTCCCAGTATTCATCACTGTCTTATGAAGAGGCACACAGACAATTTCCATTGCAATTGCTAGTGGAGGTGTATCCTTTACATAAATAAAAGTCACCTAATCTAAAAGCAGTCACATCAAGGAAAACCTCTGCATATCCCATTACAAAGTACAGTCAGTTCTAAGTTGTTAATTGTGCAAGACAGATAAAGCTGAAGGATCTTGATCCACAATCAGCATCTAGTTAATGTCAGGAATTATCACTACAATGTAGCTTTCATTTATCCACGAACTGCAACTATGACATCTCTCCTGAGATGTGAAGATGACCTTTGTCTGCCAGAAAAATACTGAAATCATCAAGGTATAGATGAAATTTCACAGAGTAATTTTACTGTCTTTGACCAGAGTACTCGGTCAAAGCTCAGGGCACTGTGTATTGATTCAGTTAGGAGGAAGGTGGTGATGGAGTCAGATGTCTTTGATGTAATCTATTTACTTACAAAGAATGAGGAAGCTTCTGAACTGCTGCAGAAAGCAAACAACACTTTCCTTGATCATTCTTCCAAAAATCTTTCAAGCTGGCATTCAGAGCAAGTTTTCTTTCTTAGATGTTAAACAAACATTTATCAGATGGAAAAAGATAAACAACTCAAGATCATTTCAGGCTCTAATTTCTGTGACTTTTATTACTTGGAGCCATTCTCCTGTGCTCCAGAACCTTAGTAACTATGTATTATATTTCTTATCTTAGACACTTGTTTTTCCCAGGAGTACATTTCTACATTCAAAGTTTCATATGAATGAGTGAATATGAGTTCACCAGCTCATGAGTGTCCGGTTGAACACAGAAGGTGGAAGCTGGTAGTATTTAATCTAAATAGTTTAGCAAGTAAGCTTGAATAATTTCTTGTAACTAGTGTAAATGAAGGATGCTGGTTATATCTCCTGGTTTCTAAATGACTACACTGAAGTCATAACATCTGTTACTAGTACTAGCACACAGAAAATGACTATTTAAATGCTAAGGGAACATATACATAAATCAATATCAGTTTTCAGTGCTGATATTGAATCAAAAAGTTAGAGCATAGTAATTAGTTTGGCATCATAGGTGGCACTCACCTCCATTTGTTATTATCTAGCATCCAGTAAGCGCTCATGCTCTCTGCTATAAGTGTAGGTGAATGCCAGCAGAGGCTTTATGATGGACCTTTTTGATTTGTGCATGGCAAGATGGTGTGACTGTGGAACTAGTGTTATATATCTCTGTATTCTTGGCACTACCTCAATGTGGAACAGTGTTTCACATGGAAGATTAGCCTTCGTTAGGCAGTGAAGCTGCAAAATTAAATCAGACAATCCAGAAGCTGACATATGGGCAGTGCATTTGAGTACCAAAAGACAAGTAAAGGGAAGGCACGTTGGATGAAATTTAGATTTTTATTTTAATCTGTATTGTTACATTTCAGTAATCTTATATATTTTGAGCCCATTTTACTGATCCGAATAAAGAATTTTGCACAGAGCTGCTTGAGAGCCATGGGTGTTTAACATCCATTCCTTGCAACACAAGGTATTTGAAAAAAAACATGAAAATACCTGAATCAGATCACATCCAGACTGGAATATGACACATTTTAAGTCCACTGCATATGTTACATCCTACAGCTGTGAGGCAAACTGAGAAGAAAATGAAGACAGTTGCTATTAAGGCAAAATGGAAAAAAATAACATCTACAGAAATTTCATATACTTACAACCTCCTACTTCTTTTGTGGTCACAAGGATATACGCAACACTATCTGACAAATGTATAGACATACTATGTTATTTGAAAGGACAGAATATCTGGAACAGCAATTTATTTTCAGGGGTGCAATCACAAGTGGTTTGCAAATACACCGCTTATTCATGAGGCAGAAATTCAACAAAAGAGCTTCTTTAAAAAAGGTTATAGTATAGCAGCTTCTTTGTCAATCGTACTAATTCAGCTTCTGCACAGTATTTTTTTTTTTTTACATTAATAATATCTTAAGATAGAAAGAAATAGAAGAGGTAGACTCAGTCAAATGGCACTATATGAAAATATATTATTTTGTGTTCTCTTCAGGAAAGAATGCACTCCGCGCCACAAAATACATTTTTTTTTTAAATCAAGATACAAATAAATCAACATGCCACTTTTAATCTTTGTCCTATGGTTCCAGAAAAATTTGCACCGTATAAGGCAAGCCATGTCAGTAGCTGCAGTAAAAGTCTTCAATTTAATTCTACCTCTTAAATTTGAGCAAGCATCAGCAATGTGAGGACAAGAAAGCTATAATAAGCTGGAAAGCTGATTCTTGAAAAATAATTATTTTAGAAGTGCATTTCTTTCAAGCTCCTGGCACTACGGTGTAAGAAATCAAATGGGTTGGGGGCCTGTATGTGACAGCCGACAGCCAAACATCCAGCGGTGCCGCCGGCAGCCGCAGCCGCAGCGCAGCGAACGCTCCCGCCGCCGCGCCCGTTGGCGGTGCTGCAGCGCCCCCTGCAGCCCCCGGCTGGCTGCGGGGCCGGTGCCGCTCGGGGTTTCTTCGGGGAAAAGGAGCCGGGTTGTTCTTTCTCCCCCACCCCCACCCTCCAGCAGAGCCCAAAGCCTTTTGAAAAAGATAAAGTTAAACTGCTCAGATAATTTTAATTGCTGTTTTTATTATTAAAAAAAAAAAAAGGAGCTGGATTTCTTAAATGTATGCTTCTAAGCCGTGAACTTGTCTCCCTGATCGTCGTGTGCATGGGTTTTCATGATAGCTGATTAGCTCCTGTGGATGGTCCAATTATAAGCTTTAGAAAGTCATCCAAAGCAGCAAATTAATGCTTTAAGGGGCACTGAGGAAAATAAAAGCTTTTCATCTCTTAGGAGTTGTGAATGAACAAACTGCTGCCAACTTTGCAGGCAGGATGTTAACAAAAATATTTTTTAAAATATGCCAGCCCTTTTTCAGAACTCATCAAATACGTAAATACATTAAATATATATCAGATGCTTAGAGGGAGAGTAAAATGTTTGATTGCTGTCCCTGGCATAACTCTCAGGAAACAACTTCTTAGAAATTTGAGACATTAAATTGGCACACACTGTTTATTCAGTTTGTATAAACCATCCTGTTTCTGCAATAAAATGATTTGCTCTAGTTCTTATTTTAAATCTAAAATGATACTTCAGCCACTTTGCTTTAAATCTAAGATACCACTTTTGAAAATTCAAAAGAATATTTCATGTCTTGAAAAGTACCATCCTGAGACTCAAAAAATATTTTTTTTATCTTAAACATAAGATAAAAGATACAAAGTCTTTTTTTCATCTCCACCTGGCATTTGGTTGTATACTTCCTTGTTTTTTCATATGATCCCCTTCCTGCTCACTCTCTGGCCCCATGTTAGGTCAACTGGCTTAAACCAGCCTTGTGGGGTTCTCTCTGAAATGAAACATTTTGCTGATGTGTACATCAATTTCTTTCATTTATATGAGCCATCTTATTATGAACAATATATTATCAACCATCTCATTGCCAGCTATAATATTATTACTGCATTGAATGAGAAGTGAAGTGTAACCAAAGCAGCATCCAGGCTGGATGGGACCCCAGGAGGTCTCTAGTCCAATCTCCTGCTCACAGCATGGCCAGCTCTGAGGTCAGACCAGATTGCTCAGGGCAATCTCAAAATCTGCCAAGGACAGTGTGCAACCTCTCTGGGCAGCTCGTTCCACAGTTTGGCTGTCCTCGTGGAGGACAAGATTTTCCTTGCATCTGACCTGAATATTTCTTGTTTCCATTTGTGCCAGTTGTCTCTTGGTCCTCTACTCTGCATTGCTGTGAAGAGCCTCTGTCTTCCTGATGACCACCTGTAGATGCTGAAAGGCTGCTGTTAGCTCACCCCCAAGCTCTCTCCCAGGCTGAACAAGCCCAGCTCCCTCAGGCACTGTTAGTAGGTCAACTGCTACAGCCCCTGGCCAGCTTGTGGTCCTTCCACTGAACTAACTTCAGTGAACATTAACCCTGTATCAGAGGCCCCAAGATGAAAGGCAGTATTTCCAGACTCCCTGACAGTTCATGTACACACAGCCATGGCCTCTCAACTGATACCTACACTCCCATATGCATATACACTCCCATTTGTTTTTGTTCTTTTCTTAAAGGAGCAGCCTCTCATGTCTTATGAAATCAGAATGTTTTAACATTCACCCAACAACTTTCCTACACTGGAGTTTTGTTCATGTTTGCATAATAATATACCACAACATGGACAATATTCTGTGATTCCTGAAGGTATTCCCAAGAAGATTTTACTTGTCTTACTAAAAAGAATTATTATAGTTCTACTGCAAAAATCAGAATCCCTCTTTAAATTTCACTCTTTGGAAACTTCTTGGAATTCTGCACTTTGTATAAATTTGGATGTAGGCCACCCAAAGTTAACTCCATCTCTTAAAAAAATGCTGTCTCACAAAATCCAGGGAATTCTGTAAGATACTACTGTGTTTAATTCCAAGTAGCTACAAAAAGTGCTGAAAGATAGGAATATAGCAGATATTTGATCCAGTTTTCTCTGATGCTAAAAGCATCCCCTACTTAACTTGCACTGAAATGAGGTAAATTCAACACCACAGCACAGCATAGCATCAGATTATTGCATTCCAAACACCTCTCTGTCACACCTCAAATTTGGCCAGGCAGCAGCAGCAGGAGTGGCGCTGCTCACCAGAGCAGGACAAGCCAGCTGCCAGCTCAGGCAGGGGCAGTGCTCCTCCCGACTGGGGCACAGCCCCATGGTGTGGGGACTGGGATGAGCAGGACGCTGACAGCAAGGTCCACTGACAATCCCAGATTGTCTCAAGCAGAACAGAGTCAGGTCCAGAGTCCTTCCTGGGACTCCAGCCCAGGACCAGCAGGAGACAGGACTAGAACAAGGTCTGAGGATGGGACTGGGGCAGAGGCAGGGCTGGAGACTGAGCAAGGGGCAGGAATGCCTGTGGCAGAGCTCAGGCAGGGTGCCCAGGGGTGGGGATGGGGATCCCAGACAGGACTGGTCAAGTTAAATCCTTTTCATGTTCAGAAAAATTAGACAGAAAAGGTGATCAAGGGGAATATGATGCAGTTGAAGAAAAAAAGTTTAATATGTGCTGACTTGCATCTTTTTTTTTCAGAAGCAATTTAAATATTTTTAGCTTCTCTTTTTATATATAGGAATAAAAGTCAATTAAAACATTCAAAAATACATTGAAAAGGTACAAATACCTTTACTAGGGCAACTTTGATGTGTAATGTCAGGAACCCGGAAAACTTAAATAAAAACTTTTCTTTCTCTAGGCTGCTGGAAAAATTCCCAGTGTTCATTAAAGATTGATGTTTCAAATAAGTTCTTCAACTACCTCCAGAGTCATACTCAGGGATGTATCAAAAACCACATACCTGTCAAGTCACTGAGATACTGAGAGTGATGCAAGCTCTGGGACTCCTTTACATAGACCTGTGGCCATTGTCATCACCACTGATCAACCTGACAGCTATCAGTTTCTGCAATAGACAACCAGGATTCACCGGTGTAATTCCTTCTTTACTGCCCATTTTTCATCTCTGCATCTTTCTGTTGGGTTAACCGTTTTCATATAGAGACCTCTACCCTCCCAAAGGATATGTACTTCTTCCTAATAGTACAAAAGAAAGTCGGGATTTTGACAGGACTGTAAATATCTTAGTCATAAAGTCAAATTCTATTCTTCCAGCTAATGCATCCAGAGATACAGGGATGTCTGCAGTAAGTGCACTGAATCACGGAGAACAGTGGCTGGGGAGAGGTGCATCTTTACTGCCAAGCCTATCTTTGTACAACCAGCTGCAAAGGGTCGCTGAAAAACTTGTTCCCACAGTGCTGGTGCCTTCCCTTTGTTTAGCTACTGGCTAAAGTCAAGACATCCGTTTCTCCTGCCCGTGCTCAGTCAGGGTCTGATCTAACTCACATTGCTGTATTACAGTGACCTCATATCCTTGTAAATGGTATATTGGTTGAAACCACTCCATGAAACTGACATACTGCTCTTTCTACTGTCCACCTTTTATTCCTTAGTTAGCCATTTGATTATTTTTAATTATTTAGCTGGTTGCAAGTTATCTGGTCATATGTTTGAAAATATGCAAATATATTCGACTTGTTGCAGTGATGTATGCACCCTGTGCGTTTAGGTTTGAATCCTTGTTCTGGAATAGACATGTTCCTGACAATATCCCTCTCTGCTGTGTCCTAAGGTATTTCTCATCTGCTATCCACTCTCATTTTATCTCATGCTATGCTGTTTTTGCATAGATTTTCTGTCAAGGAAGAAGGAAAAGGTAGGATTTTGTGTTTTATCCATCTCTGTTCTTTATCTTTCTTTGCAACTCTCTCTCTTTTTTTTTTTTTTTTCCTAGCAACTCCTTCATTCAAAATCCACATTCTATCCAAGTGGGGGAATGAAAGCCACCAGTACAGAACTGGGAGGTAAGCAGTTCTGCCTATGAGCCCTTCAGGGTTAGTGTGCTCTTTTAACCATTCCAGCAGGTGTGTATCTTCATTTCCAGACATAAATATTTTAAAAACCTGATTCCAGATGCCACAGTGGCAGGAAAGGGAAGCTAGTCAAATTGCTCTATCAACTTGTAGCCTTCTACATCTGTGCCCAACTGATGAAAAGGAGGTAAGTACTCCTGAGAGAACAACTGAGCAATTAAATTGTGCCTTTTGGGAATATTTCCAGTGAATCTAGAATGATGTCCTGTCTCCTCACCTTTTCCACCAGCTGATCTGCTACCATGGCATTACTCCATCCACAGGTCTGCAATCAGACCTAGAAGAACCTACTACCAAACTTGAAAAATTCCATAAAGATTCAGAAGTTTTTTCCATAGTCATTGTCCCTAAAATGTCAGAATTTATGTACAGTCAAATCATACTGATTTGACACACCATCCACACAGAAGAAAGAATAAATGAAACATTTCAGATTCAATTATGTGATGACTATCAAAATATACTGAATTCTAAGAGCTGACCAGTGTGTCTAGTTACTCAGCTTTCCAAAAGTGAGTTAATGTTATTGTTGCCAGAAGAATGATTGCATTTGCTGAATTTTATGGCCTAAGGCTCAAAATCTCTACCAGTTCCTATTATAGTTTATTCTAAATCTAGCCAATATATATTATATTTTTGTACAGAATTTTCTACATAATGACCTCAGCTGCTTGTAGAAACAGACTTTCAATGAGGTGCAGCATCATAGTTACGGATTTTCTGGGTAAAATAATATGTTTAATAAATATGCAAATAGTTCTAACTTCTCCAGTGGAAAATTATATTTAAAAATAACAAAGATTGGTTTTAAGACTCTGTTTTCCAAAAAAAAAAAAAAAAAAAAAAAAAGAAAGTGCTTATATTATGTACATATGCACATAAGCAAAATAAAGATGTTATACAATTTTCATATTAATTACATGTTTTTATCACTAGCACGAATTATTTACTTTCAGAAATTCACACATGCAGATCTCCATAAAGATGTACGTATTCACCAGAAAAAATATATATGTGTGTATATATAGATATAAAAATATACATACATATACACACGATTTGCACGGTAGCCTAGTTGACCTTTTAAGGAAAAAGGGATTAAAATTTTGCCTATTACACTGTACTTTAAGACACTCAATTTATCTCAGTACATTTCTTTTCATTTCAGACCTCAGTTAAAGATCTTAAAGAGGACAAGAGGTTCAAATGAAGGGCAAGACATTACCTTTACCATTGCACTGAATGTGCCAAATACAGAGGCTCTGGCTCTCCATACTTCAGTGACAGTCTCCCCCAAATTCTCCCCATATCCTCTTTAAATATTGTTACATTTCTGATTACAACATCTGTATAACCAGAAGGAGAAAGAAATGTCCATGTTTAGGCACTGGGCTGAGATTTGGGGATCAGGAATCAGTCCTTGTTTTGCCAAAATAACCTTAGGTGAATCATTTTGTGTCTTACAAATAATGGCATTAATAATATTCTTTAAAGTGATATATATTAAGCATTCAGAGGTCTTCAGATATAAGAGTAATTTATGGAACTTACAAAAAAATATTTCATTATAACTCACTACTCGGTTGTAGTTGAAGCCATGGGTCAACAGGTCTGCATAGAAACACATGCAGCAGAAAAATGGGTCGCATATTTTATATTATGGAAAATCCAAGACATGCTTATTAGAAATTAGTTGACCCATATAAATGAAAAATGAAATAATAGAGGTAATCTAACTATAACAAAATGTAAAGTCATCAATCTATTGATTCTTCACTGAAAGGGTTATTGACCACTGGAACAGGCTGCCCAGGGAAGTGGTTGAGTCACCATCCCTGGAGGTTTTTAAAAGACAAGTAGATGTGGTACATAGGAACATGGTTTGGGGTTGAACTTGGCAGTGATAGGTTAATGGCTGGACTCTATGATCTTAAAGGTCTTTTCCAACCTAGAAGATTCTATGACTCTACAATTTTAAGATTGTACAATGTACACCAGCAATTCACATTTCAGGAGAAAATACATTGTTGCCTTTTTCAATCACTGATAGAATTTTGCTCTGAGGAATGATTCATTTCTCATAAAAGACTATTTACTTTGAAATACATCTTAAATGTTTTTAGCTTTTAGTTCCTCAGAGAGCTACTTTTCAGATGAGTATACCAAGCTGAAAACTAGCTCTGGAAAAAAAAAATCTTACCTTGTGAGTTGAATGTGCAAAGGAATGATACTTGTGAGAAGTGCACAAGAGCAAGATACAGAGCACTTGAGAAAGATGAGGAAAAGACATTATGGCCTGGAGTATCTTTCCTGTACATCTAAAGCATACTAAACATACTGGAGGATTTGGTGTTTTTCTTCAGTAGACAGCTGTTGTTTACTAGCATTACTACTCTGTCTTATTACATGCTTCACAATATCTATTTTATTTTAAATGAGACATCCATAGATTTTTCCAAGTTTTGCCCAATATTATAGTATTTTCAAAGTCAATTCAAGGAAAGAAAAAAACTTCGAAATCAAGATTTTTTTTGTTGAAATTCTGCAGTAAAAATTAAGAAGTAGGCACCATTATTTTTTTGTTTGAACTGAGTTTTGTTTATACAATAATTAGTTCCAAAGAATTAGTAGCTACCTGAACATTATCACAAAAAGTTACTATTTCACAATACATTTTAAGCATTCTTGTTTCCTGTGATGAAAATAAGTCCATAGCTATTAAATATGTAGTGGCAAGATAGAACCAAAGGGAAAAGTCAGGTATCTGATAGATGGTGGAGACTCTTACCATGACCAGAACAGAAAGAGACTTACCTAAGTATCAAATCCTTTATGTACTGACAAGCTAAGAAGCCATCTGTTCATTTATTTCTGGAGGATTTTCCAGGAAAACACTTAGGGCAGTTGGTTAGTAGCTTAACACCAATTTATGTTGTCTGAAATCCCTATTTTATGTTCTCTTTATATTTTTCTTTTTGTTTGCTTTTTTGTTTTTTAACTCATGGTCAAACTAAAGTCAACCTCTTCCAAGACGGAATGACAGTAAATATCCTATATTATTTATCTATCAGATATTGGTATTCCAATATTAGCTCACTTGCTGTAACTATTTAAGCAAAATGTCTTTTGTAACTTTCTGTCACTCAAAGACTATAACATTAAGATTTGGCGTGAGAGAAAAAACACCATCCATTTTATTAGTCTTCCATTTGACAAGAGTTATTCTACTGCATTGAGCTGGACTAAACAAACAAAAGATGGGTCTCAGCTGTCATACAGCTTTTGCCCCTTTGGCTGCCTAGCACTGGAAAAGAGACAGATCCCTCACCTTCCTCTGCAGAAAAACTACCATCTTACTCATTGTATCAAACAATATTTTAGGACTATTGATCTATATACTGCATTCCTACTAGCAACTTTATATTTTTTCTATAACCTGAAGTTAGAACCCAGTATTTCAGATCACCCTGAGCTACTGCTAACTAATAAACAGTTGTGTAACATGCGGTGAATATGTCAAGACCACCACCAGCTGACCCAGAAGAGATCTAATTATTTCTTTTGCCTTTCATGCCAAAAGAATTCAAAAAATTTCACTGACATATCATTGTTCATTATGGGAAGATTATGTGACTACATGCAATTCAGATAGTGTAAAGATATCTTTACATAGATGTTCTCTTAAAACTACAATCCTCTTTAACTTGAATAAGTAATATATATATATATATTTTTTTTTTTTTTGCGATATTGTGCTAGTATGACTCACCCACTAAAGTGTGTGTGTGTGTGTGTGTGTGTGTGTGAGAGAGGGAGAGAGAGATGTTCCATTGCCCATTTGACCCACAAAGAGTTGATTCTGTTGCAGGACAGTCTAATCTGACTGTGTCATTTTTAAGGCAGAAATAGCTTTCCAAATGTATGGAATAGTGACAGATATGCTGATGCAACAGTATAACTAATAACAAAGCACAAAGTGAGTACAAGGTTGATAAAGTATGAAATGTGTTTTATTATCTGCCTGTGATACTCTCCTGCAGTCTGAGTTTAAAGCCTATGGTGTATGGGCATTTCAACAGTAAGCAATATAGTGGCTGAAAGGAATATATAAATCTTATTCCTTATTCCATGCTCTATAGCTTTTGGGTGCTTCATATCTTTAGTTGCTATTACTAATAGTTCCTGTTCCACCTCATGCTTCTCTCTTACTGCATTTCAGCTTCAGATGTCCTTTTTCCTACTCTGACCACACACACACACGACAGTTATCCACAATGAAGAATTTCTACTAAATAGCATCCCAGTTCAAAGATTCTTCCTTGTCACACACCTTGAAGTGTCACCAGCAGGGCCATCTCATACACTTCCCCCTGTTATCCCTAACTGAATATAAGTATTATACCCTGGGACACAAGGAAGTCTGTAACATCAGTGAGACAAACTGTGCTTTAGGAGGTAAATTAGGCACATAGAGAATGGAGGGGCTTTTATTTTTATAATCTAGTAGCAACAAAATAAAGTTCTTTGTAGAGAAGCAGAATCTTTCCCACAGCAGCTGATGTGATGCATCATTGTTATGGCATGGTTAAAGCAGTCTCTTCTGGCAGCGTTTCCTGATTTTACAAGCCTGTGTGGGCAGGTTTCCTACTGCAGCAATTATATTGTCTAATGAAGTTCTTAATCCTATGAACTGTACCTATCAAATTGCTGTGCTACATGTCATCACCAAAGACAGATGTAGAACTTGTGGTTTTAATTCCTATCCATTTTGAAATCGAACAGGAGGATTTAAAGTTTTTATTTCTTTCTTGATCTTTTATTTTTTCCTAATGAATTGTGTTGCCTTGAGCATGAATAAGAGCTACAAAAAGTGCTTTCAAAGCAAAATTAGTGAAGCTAATAATTTTATCTTTTATTTTAAATAAGTTCACTTACAACCTTTTCTCAAAGCTACATTTTTTTTTCACAAAAATGTCATTACATCTGCTTTTTACTACCACCTAAATTTTTATTTTGTAATTGGTACTATATTTTTGGAAAAAAACAATCAAACCAAATGTCACTAAAACTAAAAGTAGCAAAGCAAGAAGGAAAGTGACATAACTTTGAATAAAAAGATCATAGAAAATATTGTGAGAAATGCAGTGTTCAGAACGACATGCTTAACCATACAATGTAAGTGGCAAAGGCAGGCATGTGGAAACCATCACAGAAGAATGCCAAAAATCAATTTATGCTCCAAACAGACTTTATTCTAACCAGAACTGTTTAGCAGAGAACCAGCTAGAAATGGAGTTTAACCAGAATTATTCAGCACTTTGACAACATAATAAAACACTGATTTGGATACTGGTTAGGAGTTTAGACTATGTAGTGGATTCGGACTCAAAGGATCTCAAAACTTTAGAATGATGACTCAAACTGTGTATTCATCCACTCACAAAAAGTGCGGACTCTCAAGGGTACCCAGAAGATATAATCACTAACCAATCATTACGATAATTTCCTTAGACAGATCCTGAATCTAATGAGGAGAGTCTCCAACTGCCAGCCCAGGGAGGGTTCAAGAAAGACCAACTCAACATGAATCTCCAGCGGGCTCCATTTATACCCTAGTTAAATTTAAGATGAAGTCATTTAAGTTGGTGGTCTAGAAACATCTCTCAACCAAGGCGTTTCATTTGTCAAGAGCCATGTCTGTCAACCAAGGGGCGTGTGTATGAGCATAGTGATCCATTGGCTGGTGCTTTTGGAGGGCTTGTGAGGGGAGAGAAATGACATCTGCCACACTTGTAATTGGGGAAACATTAGAACTGAGCTCTTGTGGCTGGGGCACGTGACATAAGCAACACCAGTTTGTGCTGGATAAGGGCAGGGTTAAGCACATCTAGCATCTTCCAATACTGCCAGAAATCCCCTCCCTCACAAAACCTTTTTATGTTTTCCCATGATATACAATATGAAGATTGTATTTGCTGTTGTAATAACTATTGCTCCTTTAAGAGTCTGCCCTGCAAGTACTGGAATAGTTAAAATAGGTTTTTTTGGTAACATGTAAGGAATTCTTCTTGACTGTAACCCCATTCTGGTCCACCAGCCTATCTAAGTACCTAGAGTTATTTTCACATGTTTTAACCATGAGACTAAAATAACAGCATGAAGTGGAGACATTTTCAGCAGCCTGTCAGGATTTGTGTGCAGATATTATAAAGGATTCCCTGGTCTGGGTCTCAGAGGAGATACTGGTTTAAAAAACTGCAAGACACAAGATAATGGCAAAGTGCAGAAATAAGTGAAGGAATGAGATGAAACTGAGAATGGAAATAAACACAATTTTGTTAATTTGGCTTTGGAAGATGTTTACTTTCAATTTATCCAATTAATACTTGAGTTGGCGTATAAAAACTTCTATTGTATTGAAAATATTTGGCTTTGGAAAGAAAAGGAAAGACTGTGTGTGCTAGCAGAGGATTCTAAACCTAGAAGAAATAGATAACAAATTGGTGACAGCAGGTTACAAATTGGTGACAGCAGGTATCCTATCCTAACAGTGCAAATTTAACAAATTGCATTTTATGTTCACTTTTCTGAAGTAAGTGCTACCACCATAAAAGGAGTAAGTGAACCTTGCTTTTGTCCCACAGATTTTAAATGGTGCTGTGGAACTTCGAAATAATCTACTCCCAGTGTGTACTTTTTCCTGGTCAGTGGCACTTGAAACATGTTTCATCTTGTCTCTTAAAATTGTAGCATGGATACCAGAATGTAAGTTTACAAGGTATTAGCCCTATTAAAATTATTAATGAGGACAAACTTCTTTACTTTGAGGGTGACAGAGCACTGGAACAGCCTGTCCAGAGAGGTTGTTGAGTCTCCTCTTGAGACATTCAAGACCTGCCTGGACGTGATCCTGTGTGATCTGCTCTAGGTGAACCTGCTTTAGCAGGGGGGTTGGACTAGGTGATCTCCAGAGGTCTCTTTCAATCCCAGCAATCTGCATCAGGAGGTTATCATCAACACACTAGAGGAACCTCCTGGACTGTGGCTGGCTGGCTGAGTAGTCCTTTCAGCAAACATCAGGGAAGTTAAAATCCCCCACAACAACCAGGGCCTATGACTGTGAGGTTGTTCTCAGCTGCCTGTAGAAGGCCTCATCAACTTCCACACCCTGATCTGGTGGCCTGTAATAGACACGCACAACAGTATCACCCCTGCCAGCCTGCCCCTTAATTCTCACCCACAGACTCTCAACTCGCTCCTCATCCGCCCCTCAACAGGGGCTACATTTTTTCACAAAAATGTCATTACATCCACTTTTTACTATCATGCAAGTTTTTATTTTGTAATTGGTACTATATTTACTACTATATTTACTAGGAAGCAAGCTTTAAAACAGGTTGGCTTTGAAAATTCATTTAAATTAAGAATACAAGCATTACTTGATGCATATCTTAATTTATTACTATTATAAGGGTTGGTTTAATGTTTGTGAAGATAAATAGGCTAGAAAAAAATTGAAAATAAAATCTTATTTACAAACTATATATAGCTCCAGTTCCCTTAGAATTATTATTTAGACGGCAGAGCTAGAAACAAAGAACTTCATTAAGGTGATATGTAATTTTGCCTTGTTTGTGTACAAAGATTTTTTGTTTTATCTGCAAAAATTAAGGAATTATACTGCACTTTGTACTGTGATTAATTTTTATACACCTAATAAGTTATAGTCCTGATTGTATAATGACTGGTTTAATCTTATTCATGAAACATTCCCCGTTTTTACTTTTTATATATATTACATGAATAAAACTTTCAATAAGTTTTTGGGGTTTTTTTTAGTATATAGTATAGTAAAATACCAGATGCTAGATCATGTCTATTCTCTGGGAACAGAAAAATGCATTCAAAATAAACAAACAAACAAGCCAATGTAGGATTAATCTCTGGATTAAAAAAAAATCTGTCTGATGAGCCACTTACAAAACTCTGCTTCTGTAACAGATCATTGGGTCAACATAACATGAGTTGTTACTGCTATTCCAGACTACTGGAAGCTTTTGTTTGAGGCATGTTTTCTGTCATATTTTTCTTAGGGTAAGATGCAGAATGTTCCTCAGATGGGGTTTCAGTGAGGGTTATTCCACCAGGCACAATGTGAGGCCAGCACACTGATGGAACCTCTGGTTCAGTGGAGTGTCTTGCTGTTAGAACAGCGCTCACACTGGTGTTTGTTTGTGAGCAGCAATGCAGACCTGCCTGTAAAATGCCAATTATCCAGGGAAAAGGCCATTTCTTTTCCCCCTCCTCTCACATACTTACACTGAGCACAGCAAGGTCTTGATATAATTTGAGACCATAGTGAAGTAGAACTGACAAATACTTGCAGTTGAGCTGATGCATTTACCTAAGTATTTCTCTTTCAGATTTGTCTTCACATTGGTCTCAAAGAAGATAAAGAAAAGGGAAATTATATGGAACTTTTTCCCCAATTACATCATCACCGTCAGACCCATCAAAATTTTGCAGATTTCAGGACTTACAAAAGGATCTTCTATTGCAGGAAGAAGCTATGAAGTTAACTGTTCTTTTTAAGGGTTTCTGAGATTCTTTATTCTTTATGCCCTTTTCAAGAGAATTACAAGCTGGCTTAGTTGTAGATGTTTATAGCGATGTATTTAAGGAGTTAATCACTACTAGCCTTGGAAACATAAAATGGCTTAAATCTTACGAGCAAGTACAATGGAGAATTGCATTGTTATTCTGTGACTGGTCTTTTCTCAGTTTCCATAATAATTAAAACTTTCAGTCATCTGCTTTTCCAACAGTATACATGGTAGTTCTTGAATTATGATGTAGGGTTTTTTTCTTTACTAGTTTTCAAGATATTTGGAAAATGGATTCCAGAGGGAGAAGTACTCATCTTTGCACATATTGTATGCCTAATATTCACTATATTCAACACCTATCTACTTGGCAGAACAAACAAATCTTATTCCTCGATTCACATGTGGAAAGCTATGTAAGTGCTTTGTAATATTTTTGAAAGTATCATTAATCTATATCTGTAGTCCTACTGTCATATGAATCATGCTAAAAATGGACTTATACTGTAATTTCATGCTAACGTATGCTAATGCTAATAAGACTAGTTGTAAGAGATGTCAAAAGTTCTAGTAAAAACATTTGCATATAGCATTGAATTTAGTGTCCCCTTTGACATTCCCAAGAGTTGTTCTGAAAGGCACAATATGACTGTATTTTGTATTCTTACTATGTATTAGCATCTTGAAAGTTTATGTTAAAAAATGAACTTTCAAATAATTTCTAAGAATTTGTGCTGAAAGCAAACTGTCATAAACACAGTATAGTCAAGTCTTCTGTGCCTAGTTTCATATATGTTTATGAACACAGCTTCGGCCTCTTCTAGATAAGACTTCTGAATCAATCACCTGGAGACAGAAGGATTTGAGTCCTCAGGTGCATGATCACCCATACAGAAATTATTTGTCAAAGGACCATAGCTAGATTTGCAGAAGTAAGTTTGGCTTTGTTCTGACAGTTAAAATGATTGTAAAAGGTACATGAAGTAACTAGAAGGGAAACAGTAACTGCAAGAAAGTATCAATATATGAGGTTTCTGAGTTGATGGATCCAATAACTGCATTTCTGAAAGGTTCCTATATGTAAACTGTATAATAAGATGGAGGTAATTTCTCGAGTATCAGAATCTCTAGAAGACATAATAGAAATAAAGATGGCATTTTTTTAGTTTATATTATTCTCGTATGTTCCTAAAGTAATAAATATTTTGAAGAATATGAACAGATTATCTTGTTTACTTTTTTTTCCCCTAATGAATATAGTTAACAAAATTGACAAGATACCAGTTACAACTGATGAAAATAAGAAATCTTTTACACACAAAACCACATTTTGGATGCTGTTGCTACAAGTGAACAGGAGAATGAAATGCTCAGTACAATTCTCAAAGAGAAAACACTTCTGTATGGGTAATGCAGAGGACTGTGGAAGAGCACCAGGAGTTCAGAGTGAAGGTTGAGACTGTGAGGTGATTAGGACACAATTTTAATACAGTGAATCAATGGCCCTATGTATATTCTTAAACCGAATGGGGGTGAAGGGGCAAGCAAAATTGATGGTGCTTTTGCCACTGTTGGCCTTGGTAAAAAAAGCACATCCACACATTAGTAAACTGCTATTAAACTAATGACTTCCCTCTCTCAGCCAGAATCTATTTCAGGCCTCTAACTCAGGAGTTCAAATAGGAAAATCAATGAAGTCATACAAGACATAGCACAAATTCTGAGCAAAATGGGTGGCAGTTGCCAGGCATGTAGTCTTGCCTCTCAGCTGGAGGGAAAAAAATGACTAACCAACCAAACAGAATCACTTACTTTCCAGTTGCCTTTGAAGTCATATGACCGTCAGGTAATCTCTCGTTTCTTCCTGACTGTTTCAGCATGTCTCTTTCCTCACCACTCCTCCCCATCACTTGTTTTCTCTAAAGAAACATCCTCACTATGCAGCTTCTGTGAAGGAACTGATACAACATCTAGGTCAGAGGTACCTCCCAAGACATGCTCAGAGCTAAAACCAGGAGCTATTGCACCTCTACAAGGATCCACCTGACCTTGGCCTAATGGCTTGTTGGAAAATAATGTATCTTTCAGAATACTTTTGTGCAAAAACAAAATTTTGAGGAAACTCTATTAACTCATTTTGAATAACAAAAATGCAAAGATTTTTTTATACTCTGTGAAAGATAAAACCAGACATTCTTAACTGTCACCAGGAATTCCAGTGGGTCCTTACTGGATTCTGTAAGATTTAGTGCAATATTCTACCTGTACAGAGGTTATCTGTGCTTTATTCAATAGCGTTCCATCAAACAAGAGATGACTTCATCTGGTTGCTGTTTGGGTATCGATGACCATTTTGAGCTATTGTTCTATGTCTTGTCAACTCAGTTTGAGGTGGTAAGGTACACTTAAACCTTCTGTGATGGCATCCTTATTTTCCACAAACCTCTATCTAAACAGTAGAAAAAATAATGGATTTTGGGTATAAGAAAAAGTATGTATTCAAAATGCTATGGGACAAAAACTTCTAAGCATCACTATTCGACTTTATATAATTCAGCCTTTTTCCTCCTATAATCCAGGTAAATCTTTGGTCCCATCCTCCTGTTTCAGTAACAACATTTTGATATCTCATCATCCTTTTGTCATGCTTGCCAAATTAAAAAAGCTCTTTTTAATCTTTATTCTAATGGATTATTTTGCTATTCCAACTAGACAATTAACTTCATGTTAAAACATAATCTCTGTATGGTTCTAATTTTAGTCAAGCCTTTTATTTCCTCACTCATCAAGCTCTACTTTCATTTAAATCATCATTTACTTATCCATCAGCCAAAACCATTTCCATAATGGAGTCACGTGATGAAAGCTAGATTTGTTTTCATGTCATACCTCCTCTTGCACATCCTGCCTTACTAATGACACACTGTAGACACTCAACAAAAAACTTTCATACACCTTACAAAATAAAATTAAACTTTTGGAAACTGACTTTGATTGCATTTTAGGACCACCATAGAAAGTCTATTAAATTGTTGGAAATTCAAGACCTATGGCAGAATATAATCATGTTTGGGACATATGTTGCTTGTTAATTTAAAGCCATATTCAGCCAATCAGTGCACTTAGCAGCAGATTTTAGAACAAGTAACTGTGAAAGAGACAGTTATTTTTATAAAATTGCAAAAGTGGAAAGAAATAATAATTAAATTAAAAAAAAAAAAAGGAAAAACAAGGGGAAGGGGAAGGGGAAGGGGAAGGGGAAGGGGAAGGGGAAGGGGAAGGGGAAGGGGAAGGGGAAGGGGAAGGGGAAGGGGAGGGAAGGGGAAGGGGAAGGGGAAGGGGAAGGGAAGGGAAAGGAAGGGAAGGGAAGGGAAGGGAAAGGGAAAGGGAAAGGGAAAGGGAAAGGGAAAGGGAAAGGGAAAGGGAAAGGGAAAGGGAAAGGGAAAGGGAAAGGGAAAGGGAAAGGGAAAGGGAAAGGGAAAGGAAAAGGAAAAGGAAAAGGAAAAGGAAAAGGAAAGGAAAGGAAAGGAAAGGAAAGGAAAGGAAAGGAAAGGAAAGGAAAGGAAAGGAAAGGAAAGGAAAGGAAAGGAAAGGAAAGGAAAGGAAAGGAAAGGAAAGGAAAGGAAAGGAGAAAAGAAAAGAAAAGAAAAGAAAAGAAAAGAAAAGAAAAGAAAAGAAAAGAAAAGAAAAGAAAAGAAAAGAAAAGAAAAGAAAAGAAAAGAAAAGAAAAGAAAAGAAAAGAAAAGAAAAGAAAAGAAAAGAAAAGAAAAGAAAAGAAAAGAAAAGAAAAGAAAGAAAAGAAAAGAGAAAAGAAAGAAGACAGCCTTGCAGAGCTGCAAACTTGTTCAATATTTACATCACAGGGCAAAAAATCCAAACCTTTATTTTAGGTTTTCAGTTCCACTTATGCTCTATAAAAAAGAGAAAGGAGTATGTTTGTTACTTTATTTTATGTCATTTAATGTCTATTTATTGATGCTCCTATTTATTCCATTTCAACTCTAGTTTTGCAATGAGGAACAAAATATCATCTAGTTAAAAGAAAATCAAAATACATAATGTAGTACTTGTATACTAGAGAGGTACTGAAGATAAACACATTCAATTTATTTTTCATCTTCAGCTGGTGGACTAATAGCCAAATATCTCTGTCACCTTTTGCTGTGAGGAAGAACCAAACATACAATAAAACTGCAGAGGGAATATTATGATAGCCACCTAATGCTATTTTGCCCTTGCTGCTTTTATAGTGCTAACTATATACAGTGCTAACTGTTCCTTGTCACCACTGCTGCATCTAGGTGTCTAAACACTCTGCATGCCATCTGCATCATACTTCCTGAATGGCAAGGATCAAATGTTATTTGATACATTTTTTCCATTTTGACAGGGAGCCCCCTGGTGTCTAGTCAATGACTGTTGGTATCCAAGCAGTTTTACACTTGCTTGACAGTTACCCTGTTGCCCTAGATTGCTAATGAGGATAGTATTGTGATTGTGACAAAGCCCTAGGTAAGATGTGATACATGCCACCTATTCTTCTCTATCATAAGAGACTTCCTTAGCTATTATGTATGTGCAAAGTATAATTGGGTCAGTGTCTTACCTATGCCATGTACCGTTCTACTGACACAAAGGTAGGACCAAGTGAAGGGTTAGACACGTTAAAATTCATTCTGTGGAAAGAGGCACTCACATATTAAGAGCTACTATGCCACTCCTGCAAACATCAATATTCTACATCTCTGCATCCTGCTGCCATCTCTGTCTGAATGCTCCACGTTCTCTTGATAGGTACAATTTTACTGCTCTTTCAGTCTTTCAAGGAAACCTTTTTCTGATTCATGCTACTGGCAAAATGCCTTTTCTTTCATCACTCATACATACTTTACACTGAATATGACCATTTTTCCCTGCATATCAGCATTCTAGTTAGCAACTCCAGAAGCTCTGCTGATGCGAAGAAATGTTAAATGGTTGGTTACCACACTTTCATCCTAAAGGAATGCTCTGCAACCCCTACCAAACTGGTGAGCTGCTCTGGTCAACAAACAGCAGGTAAAGTCCAAACTCCACCTCACACTGACTCCATTTGTGTGACCAGTAACACTTGCCATATGTGGTCATCGTCCTCAACTGGGTTAAAGAGCAAACACAGGCAAGATACAGGGCAAATGGCTCAGAAGAGACAGCTGTGAATTTTATCAACTGACAAGTTTTTACACTTTTACAGAAGTTTTATCCACTTGTGATTGCAGTCATGGAAATGAACTCAGTAGTTTACTGATTTCCTTAGCTTACAGTTTGCAATCCAGATTATCTGCAATTTACTGATTTACAGACATATGAAGCAGTTGTTCAAAACTTACCTCTTCAATTAGCCTGTCAAATAAAATGCTGCAATCTCACATTTGAGTATCTAGATACTCAGTACCTGTATAGTAGGTCAATCTCTTTGCTGCACTGGTTTTCCATTTTCATTAATATTTTTCTTAACTATACTGTTTGTTCAGTTTTATAAGCTGCATTATGGCTTCTAACCTTTCTTTGTAACCTTACTTCCCAGCTCCTGGTATCCTTCTCTTTACATATGCAGAGCAGTAGTAGATTTGTCAGGGTGAATACAGTATGTGGTAAAAGACTTATTGTACAGCACTGAACTATGTCTGATACTTAACAGGAAACAAGACAAGCAAGGAGGCAACAGATGGTACTGGAGAATGGAAAAAATGCTGAAGCATAGACACAATGTTATAAGACTGTGTTGAAAGGGGAAGAAAATAATATCATGCTTGAAAGGGGAAGAAATAACTAGGGAGCTGAGATAAGCAGAAAATATAATATAAAACAGGCAACTGGTTATTATAAAAAAAAGAAAGAAATTTCCATACTCCTAACCAGTCACTCACTGATCTCTCCAGCAAATCTCCTGTGAAGGGTGCTAACCTCACATAGATAGCTTGATTTATCGATTATTATATGTTTTGCTTGAAATAAAGTCAAGTTATACAATTCAGAAAACCTTAAGCTCTGTAGTAATTGTTAAGTCATTGACAATTCCTATGTTTTAACTTTGTATTCTCCTCTACTTCTTTGATAATAAAAAGGTGTGAAAGCTGCCTTACTAAAAAATCTGGAGATTACCTCTGTATTGAGTGGTAGTATGGAACTTTGCACTATCTTTTAACTGATAAGTTTTTTTTCCTGTTTTATCACTGCAGCAAGGCAGTATCACCTTATGTATATTATTGGCATTTGCAATTTATACACATATTGCACTGAAAAATAAATTTGCATTTAGTATAAATATACGCTTGCAAATAAAAAATCTATTTAATTTAATCTTGGTTAATCAGCAAAATGCAAGAAAAGCAGGCAAGTGAAAATATAATTCAGAAATGAAACTATATGAAATATAGTGGAAGAAAACTTGGCAGCATGTCTACATGACTCCGGTCCTCTGAGATAATTACTATAAACTTTGCTTATTAGAAATATTTATTCCTATTGCTACTAGTTCTTCCTTGAGTCATCTCTTTATGCATAAAATACTATCCAAACAAACAAAATGGTGCAGAAATGCTCCTTTTCTTTCACTCACTTTCATTGCTTCTTGTTTTCAGTGCAAGTTGAGACCATCTCTAGATATCACTTTTTCCACTCCTGTAAGGTAATTTTGTGATCGCATTGAAATGCAGAAGTAAAAGTGTCCTTTTCGTTAATAATAGACCACATTTTCCAGACATCTGAATCATTCTTGTTTCTGCATTTCTCTTCTCTCCATGCAATGACAGCCACCTGTGATGAAGTAGTTTGTGAGGAGGTTATGAATAGTCTCTCCCTACCAGAGAACAATAACAAAGAAGAAAAATATGCTCTGCTTAGATGCAGGGATCTTATTATGTACATATCTGAGATAAAGTCAGCATCTTAAACTGTTACACATTCAACTATCACTTCTATTTTTACATAGAAGTCAGTAATTTTAATAAGAAATTTATTATACATATAAATTGCAAGACTTTAATAGGACATGAGCAATGCATAGACTTTGTCTGCACCATGCTTAAAGATGAGTAAACACAAAGGGCACAAGACACATCCTGAAAAATCCTGGATTATCAAGTCTAACTGATATGTGATATCTGCCAACATTACCTCAGATCACATCACAAATGTGAGGAAAAAAATGTGTACCCCTGCTTTATTTTCTTTGAAAGACAGATAAATACATGTAGATGTATGTATAGATACAATACTCTCTAAATCTAGATGTGGATCGGAAAGCTAGAGAGTCATTTTTCCTACAATAATAGTGACCACAAAAATGTTTTGTTCTGGGTCTTCTCATCTGTTTATTTCTGTGTTGGCCCTAAGCATCTATCAGGACACCAAGTTATTTCACCATTCCTAAGGGGAAAACTATTCAGGGGGTGATTGATGGAGTTATTGGAATCTCACTTCTCCTCAGATGCCTGAAAACAAGTTATCCTCAAAATTGATTTGCTGTTTCTTGTAGCCATAGATCACACACTGAAAGTATCACTGAAACAGAGTATTACACAAATTCTTAAACTAGTCAAAATCTGAAATGCTAAATCCATTTAGATGCATGCAGATGTTGCCATCACAGTTTAAATTCAGTCTAACCAAGTTAATGAAAAGAAAGGTATTTAAGTCTGTCTAAAGTCAGTTTAGAAAGGCAAATTACATCTGGGATGATGTAAAAATTGCTGCATAGTATTTGCTTAGGTCTTGGTTAGCTCAGTTATCTCTGCATCATACACTATTCCAGACTGCAGGTATATCCAGTGTAAGCAGTGGCTGCAGGGGAAATCAAATCATGCTTGTCAGGGACAAAGAGGAAGAAGAGGCTTCAGTGAGAAACTGTTTGCACAAGAAGAAGAGTTATAAATAGTTTTGGAGCATTTGATGATCTGAGAATATTACTGAGCTCACAAAACAGTTGGAGATCCTTCATCGTTTAAAGTCAGTCAAAAAAGTGCTAATATTCCCAATAAACCACTCGTCTGCATTCCTAGAGTGTTACCTTTTGGAAGCTTGTTCTGAAGCTTAATGTCTTAATGTCTTCATAAATGACTTAGATACAGGGCTTGAGGGAATACTAAGTAAGTTCACCAATGGCCCTAAATTGGGAGGAGCTATTGACACTCTTGAGGGCAGAGAGACCCTGCAGAGGTATCTGGACAAATTGGAGAACTGCAGAGAGGGATCTGGGGGTTCTGGTCAATGGCAAGTTGAACATGAGCCAACAGTGTGCCATGGCAGCCAAGAGGGCCAACCATGTCCTGGGCTGCATCAAGCACAGCACTGCCAGCTGAGTGAGGGAGGTGATTGTCCCGCTCTGCTCTGCACTGGTGCAGCCTCATCTGGAGCACTGTGTGCAGTTCTGGACGCCACAGGATAAAGAAGGTATAAAGCTACTAAAGAGTGTCCAGAAGAGGGCTACAAAGTTGGTGAAGAGTTTGGAGAGGGAGCCATATGAGAAGCAGCTAAAGTCACTTGGTTTGTTCAGTCTGGAGAAGAGGAAACTGAGGGGAGACCTCATCGTGGTCTACAGCTTCCTCACAAGGGGAGGAGGAAGGGCAGGTTCTGAGCTCTTCTCTTTGGTGACCAATGACAGAAACCGAGGGAACGGCAGGAAGGGGAGGTTTAGGTTGGGCATTAGGAAAAGGTTCTTCACCTAGAGGGAGGTGGAGCACTGGAACAGGCTCCCCAGGGAGGTGTCATGGCTCCAAGCCTAACAGTGTTCAAGAAGAGATGGACAATGCCCTCAGACACATGGTATGAACTGTGGGGTTGTCATATGCAGGGGCAGGAGCTGGAGTCAGTGATCCTTGTCGGTCTCTTCCAACTCAGGACATTCTATGATTCTGTGAAGCTGCTGCCTGGTACCTTCCAGCTGTGTTAGGATTTCTGCCTCTAAACTGCCCCACACTCTGTTGCTCTTCTGCCTCAAATATAAATGACCAAAAAACATTTTGAAGTGATGTCTGATGCCTTATCTTTGGCTTGATGATCTTGAAAACTTGTTAGAATTTTTCATATTATTGTATCTATTTTAAAAATCAATTAATTAGAGCTATTACCTGCACTCTAACTGAAACAATATTATGAGTTTATATCATGTATTTTTCCCTTAATTTCTACTGGTTATGTGTTCTATTTTCTTTGTGAAGATGCAAGACATCCATGGACCCTTTTAGCTTGGATTTAGTCCATCCAGTTCAGAAATGAGGGATGGAACTTTGAGTAATCTCCAAATTTTAATAAATAGTCAGAGACTGATTCAAAATCATACAGTTCCTATTACATGCAGAGAGGTTCTAGGACTCCCTGTTGACCAGACAGTGAGTTATCACACACGATAGTGACTTATCACATACTCATATTTTAGGTTCATGGAGTTATTAGAACAAATCAGAGTCTTTCTGACACGTAAGCGAGAAAAAGAAATGACATTACATATGCAGAATAAACTGTCTCATTAACTGACTAATGAGGACTGAATTCCACATATACCACGACAACTGTTCTTTTCTCCTTCTGTTTTCCGCACTCTTTACTAGCTATTTTCATTAATACCTCTTTCTGACTTTGAGCCTCCTATTATTTGAGCTTCTTCCCATGACTTCTGCCTCCAAGACCCAGCCAAGCATATTCTATGCTGTTGTGCACTTCGTTTAGCAACTTTTTTAACCATATGCCTACTTTTTCAGTAATACATGTAAAGATATTCTACTTTACACTAGTATCAAAGTTTTTATAAGAAAAGACATGAATGCTTGCTGTTATCAGTTTGGAATGGAAATTCAAACAAATGGAAGAATTGAAAACTAAGCTGTATAGGAAAAAGTGCTAAACAACAACAGGAGGAAACTGAAACAAAGATTTATTGGCAGGGAAATCCAAGAAAAAAATGTATAGCAGTTTGGGCATGGTTGAGTTTCTTCTGAATGTTTCTGTCTGTGGAAGAGATAGGGAAAAATAACTCAGCAATCCAGACAAAAATGTGATTTGATTTTGCATAAATGAAGCTGTTTACCACATGTGTCACAGTACTAAGCAAGAATGTTGTTCAGAACTTAACACCTTGACTAATTTTGATAAGCATGTGCAAGCTAGGGGACTGACTTCTTCAAAGTATTAATAAAGCAGACTTGAAGAATTCCCAAATCAAAGAGGACAGTTAGTCATTCAGTGGGGAAAAAAAAGTGCTTGAATAAGAGCAAATTGGGACATAAATATCTGAGCCATTGAATCCTCAGTGGAGAACTGTGTATGTGAAGTCATTATGAATGCTACCTCATGGAAAAAAGCATTTATCAATGATACTGCTTTTCATTTGGGAGTATGAGACCAGATGCTAGTCTTATCACTACAATCTAGCTACAGAAAATTTATCCTTAATTAGCACAACCCACCAACTGAAAGGAATTCTGTATGAAATTCTGAGAATCCTTTCCATACTTTCCTGTCTGGGTTTAATGTGGTTGGTGTGTTTGTTATTGTTGTTGTTTTGGGTATTTTTTCATTTGTTTGTTTCCAGGAGGCCTCCTTTGAACTACCAGAGGGCACTAGAACAGCACAGCTCAAAATGAAATCAACCGCTAGAGGACCTCAGCATCTGAGTAACAGATCACTGAAGTGTCAATGCTTCCAGATATAAAAGAGCCTCCCCCCTTTCCATTTACATTTAAAGGTGAAAGTGTTCCTATTTTCTTCATTTTCAAGTAGAGCAACACAGGATCAGACCCGTTTCTCAGCTTTCTTATTCTTCTAAATTTTGTGTAAAAAGTGGTATTATTCTTAGTAAAAAGATGCTTGAAGCTTAATGCTTTCCATTCATTACACTGAAGTACTATCTCCTGTACCCAACAGGGAAACCAATTCATTAGTAGAGCTTTAAGAAACATGTATTCATAACATACGTTTGCCCTCTTTAACTGCACCTGCAGGCACCTTGCAAATAATTTATGAGGTAGTGAGATGTCTGACAATCAAAAAGAATGAAAATTCACTAGGCAGACTGCTAGAAAAAGAAATCCTACTCAATGTATTTTACATTCTATTAAGCTTTAAAAACAATGTCCAAATTTCTCCCTCAGAAATGAAGCAGTGTGTTTTTAAATTATGTCCAGTAGCTTTTTGGTAATACAAATATTTTTAGCTTCATAGGTCAAATTACTGCTTGATATCATAGCTAGACAAGTATGATAGTCCATAGATATCTTGGAAGTATTAACTTTATTTTTCATAATTCTGTATTAGCTCTCCAGAAACATTTTTTTTTTTATTCTTTGATAAACTGAAACTTTAAATCCTTTCTTGAGATAACCAGAATGCCCAATTTCCAAAATTCTGACATACCAAAAAGTATGAGTGAAGTATATTAAAATCCTGAAAAAATTGAAATAAGATGTCCAGCATCCAAACACCATCTTTAGCTTTCCGAAAGACCTATATCATTTTTACAGCTCTGAGAAATACTCAAGACAGCTTTGATAAGTAAATTAGAGAACAGAATATCTCATCATTGTGGAACTGAAACTGAACAAATTAGCAGTGAGTTTATTCACCATTCTGCAGTGAGGAATATTTAGTACAGTATGGAGGGAGCTCTGATCAGTGAATGGACGGACAAGATAAGCAAGATTAATGAGCACAAAGTTATTTGGACTAATATTGAACAGAAGCAGTTCTGAATCCAGTTTTGAACTGGATTATTGGTTATTCTAATGCACTGCAGCATGCACAAAGAAGATGAAGGGCACACAAAAGATGAAGCAGAAGTCTTTCTGATTATGCTCTAACCTTTTGGGAAATCACTTTCTATAGTGTCTGGGGAAAAGGATTTCATATGGGTGGGTGAGGCAGGTCTTCAGTAAATCCCCTCCAACCAATCCAGGTGGAAGAGCTAGATGTTCAGAAAGAATTATAGGTTTTAGCTCAATAGCTGGAGATTTTTTTTAATTATTATTTTATTTTATTTTCATCAATCTTTCTCTACACAACACTGCCAGAAAGAAGACTGTCACTTTCTAAGACCCAATTTTAGTAACCTTACTTTTTGGGAAAAGGCACCTGCATGCTGCCCTCTTTAGAGGGCAGCAGCAAAGTTGTTGCTGTAGTGTAGTTCCAAGTAAGATAAAACTATAGGTGACAATGGAAGAAAAGGAAATTATTCTTGTTGTTCAGGCCTTTCTTCATGTTCTCAGAAATTATTAGGAAATTAAACTTTGGAACAAACATGAACATAGGTTATCAGGGAAACAACATTATCTCTCATGAATTTAATAAAGTATCAAAAGGAGATAGGAGAACATTTACCTTTCAATAATTCTTATCAAATCTTGAAAGAATATTAAATTATTTTATGAGTTGCTGTATATGTGTCATTGCACAAAGCAAAACATATTGTTTACAACCAGGAAGCTTTTCTGATGTGGCAACAGCCACCTCACATTACCAGTTAAAAACCTAGCCACAGTAATTTAAAGGAACATCTGCATGTATTAATCAAATCAAAGAACTTGCAGATGTTATACATGGATATGAGAATGACAGACTTTTCATTCTGGAGATTCTTAGTTATGTTGGGAGATAAAAATTTCTTCAGAGAGCAAGAACTGTAGTCTGCTACTTCTCAGTCACTATTCAAATTTAAACAAGAAACCAGAAAGAGATTCTTACATGGCTACATAGTGTTTCCATGTGTCCAGCTGACCATCAAGATGTGAAGAAGTAACTGTCACTTGCAGTAAAAGATTTGGAAGCTTGTTAAAGAAAATGTAGCTGAACCAACATATTAACTTTCTTTCTTCCTTGCTTCCACTGTTTCCTTTTCCAATCTTTCCTCTGATTTGATCAAATAAAAAAAAAAAAAAAAAAATCTAATCAAAAGATCAAGTGACCAGGACAAGAATGTGTTTTCATTTCCATAACCTACACTCATAAAGAAAATACTAAACTGTTGTAGTAAGGACTGCAGGTTTACTTGCCAGATTGAATGGATCAGTACATTTCCTTACATACTTCATTTGGATGTTTCTGATAAGGAACAAGAACACCCACACTCTAACCTTCGGTGAGACAAATGATCTTTATATTTTTATTTGGTGATTACTCATAGATATAAGTAAGCTTTAATTAATGGTAAAACATCTATGTGTGTGACAATCATCTGCGGCTAGAGAAAGAGAAGCCTTTTTATTATATCTCTGCTTTGTACCTTCTTTTTTTAATTAGTTTTTCACATTCTCTTATACTAAATACTCATTAGCTTTTTAAACTCATCTAGTATTTAGAAGCTCTGAGCCTTAGATCAGCCCAGTTATTCCTGCAAATATCAGGAGACAAAGCAGCACATATTTTTTCTACTTTATATTACCCACTTAAAAAAAAAGTCATATTTCTTGAGCATAGTAGATGGACTGCAATGATTTACAAGGAAATAATTTTGCTGAGGGACTTTGAGTTGGTGGTATCATATAACATGAGGAAAAAAAAAGTCTGATTGGTTTATGATTTCAGTGGGAAGCTGTGATGAAATTAATTCTATTTAACTCACTACTTGTCAGCTCCTTTGTTGTTGTTGTTTGTAATCTATGGACCTAACACTGGGTTTTAAGTCTGGAGATATTTTAAGCTACTAAAACATTTATTAGTTTAATAATAATGTTAGAAATTATTGAAATGGTATAAATATTTAAATTTAAAGATAGAAACTCCCAGATTTGGTGTTCAAACTAAATCCATTTTGATGACAGTTCCTAGAACAGCCAGGTAACCTCAGTGCTTAGTGTGTTAATCAAGAAAACCTGCCATGCTAAGGCTTTGTTGATAGGTTTGGACTCAGAAAGACAAGTTAAAATACAATATTAAACAAAGCTTACCATAAAATTGGTTTCCTATCCCTGTCCAAATATTACACTTCTTCTGCACATTTGTACAAAACAGAAACCTGGTAACTGGAGGGAAACAGCATAAGGGAGTTTAGGATGAGAAAACACTAAAAGCTCTGTGGCTACACCAAGTAATTGCATACTGTATCTATACATCACATAGCTGTGGTGGGTCAAATGTTTCTGGTTACTTTCTTAACCTAATGCCTTCAAAATCTGAGAGGGAATTAGATTTAATGACTTACACGAGCATGCCTTGCTCCCTGAGCAGCATCACGGTTCACAGGTAAGTAGCTGCTGTTTCTCTTGCCTGCCCTTATGCTGAAAGCTGACCTCCTCTCCAGGTGGCTCAGCTTAGTTAGTACTTGTGCTCCCTGTAAAGACACTTGCAGTTTCCTTAGATCAAAGTATTAGCTGATAACCAGATACTAGTGCCTTTGCTGTCACAAACAAGAGTGGGGAGTAGATTGCTGCAGCCACAGTTGAAATCCTTCATTTGAGTGTGGATGTGCATGCTAACAGCTTACCTGGAGCCTTTGAGAAGGGTATTAACCAAGGTATGTGCAAATATCTAGCAGCTGATAAGCCTCCGGGTTATAGTAAATTCATGAAAGACCACAACACTTGTATCATAGCATCACTTTTTATTTTCTCAGAAAACTACCTTCTGAGCAAATGCCACCACTGTCTTCCAAGTTTTCCAGCTTTTTCACAGGGCCTTTTCTGATTGGTGACCTTGTATTTCTGACTTATCTCTGACATACCAGCTAACGATTGACCTCCTGATTGCAAGCATATTAATATAGTCAACACTGAGACAGCAGCTATTTTAACATTTGTGCTTTTGAGAAGACGTCACTGTTTCGTATTAAAAATGAATGGGTACTGATTGTTGTCACGTGTTAAAAATAACATTTAACATTTTGGTATTCCTTTTTGGTTCCCAAGCAGATCTGCTTAACCACTTACACTTCTTAGCTAAAGCTGGAACAATTCAGTTTTTTGTATTTTGATCCTTTGCTGGTGCATGCAGAGAGAAGGGGATTTTGGGGACTGGAAAGGCAGGCAGGTGATTACCATGCCCAGCCAGGTACCTTCCTAATTAAATTATCTCTTCCTCCAGCTCAGGCATTCAACAACACATGGGAGAAAATAGACGGGGAAAGGGAGAGAACTTGCCACTGATTGGATTAGTTGTATTTTCAGTGTCGCTGTCTGATTCTGACGTACAAGAAAAGGGAAGAAGGTTTAGGTTTAAGCTGAAATACACTGAAAAGAGACACCCTATCTCAGTATTCAAACTGGGAAAAGGAAAAAGGAAATCCCAAGCAAAGTTAATTTTAAAGCAAAACAAAAAGGTTGACTTAAAGATTTTAAATTTAATCCACTCCAGTTCACCCTTCTCACTTCTCTTATTAATTGTCTCTTCATATTATATCAAAGATTACAAGAAACAGAAGAAAAAGGGTAAATAAGATAAATTTTTGCATCCATCAGACAAAAATATTTTTGAAATTCTGAAGATTTTGCAAATGATACTTCATTCAATGTTTGTCACCAAATGATACATCTTTTAAACTTCTCCAGAGCTGAAAGTAAATGATATTTTTATATTCTGATGATATTTTGTGGTGATATTTCGGTAATACTTGATGCCAATGAGGCAAACAGGTACAATTAACTTCACTGCACCTCCAGCCACAGCAGAAATGACCATCCATCATTCTGAGACTGTTTATTAAATGTTTTACATGAAAAAATTTCCTGCAAATCTTCTCCTTTCCACTTTGTAAGACTGATCACCTTTTCACCAGCAATAAAAGTCTGATTTAGTCAACAAGTGTTTAAATCCTATCACTCTAAATATTTAAAATACCATTACTGCAAAGTGATCCTGTGTGAAGTCTACAAGTTTTATCATCTCAAAATTGTTTCTCCAAAATAGTAGTAAAATGAAGTAATGTTATAGTCCAGAATCTGTGTTCCTTGAAAGTTCTAAATGTTTCTTCAGTTATTGAACAGAAAATGTGATTTAAAAATGTATTTTCAGTATTGAGTTTGTATTTTGAACTACTCATTTATACTATTTCAGTTTCAGACAGATTGGGATTCTGCAAGTTCTTCATCTAGTGGTAGTTATCAATAAACTAGGCAGAGATGGAAGAGAGTGCTGCTCTAAACGGGGAAAAACTGCCATCCAGAGTGATTTATCATACGCATAAAAGTCATAAAAAGACTGAATGATCTTTCTAAGTGACATAATACATTATATCCATATTGAATAACACAGAAGCTGAGATAAGAACCTTGTGATACAGCAAAAAGTAATGGCAGAGACTTAGATTTGAAGTATACATACAGCAAAACAAAGAAATAATAATTATAGATTCATTTAAAAGATGGGAGGAATAGCCTCAGAAGCAGAAAAAAACCACAACTATTTACGAAGTGAAAAGTAATTCTGTGCTTAGATATCTTTGATTGCCAGTTCTGTGTCATGAGGTTATGCACAAATGTTTCAGTGGTGAGAATGGTGAGCAGTAAAAATTTCTCATTGTCACTAAATTCTGGCACTGATATACCACCGATTTTATATGTATGGGTTTTTTTTTTGTTTTTCTGGGGGTTTTTGGTTTGTTTGTTTGTTTTGTTTTGTTTGTTGTTGTTTTTGTGTTGTTGTTTTGGTGGGGTTTTTTTGTTTGTTTTTTTTTTTTTTCTTGGTAACATATCTACACCCTCCATCAATAACCAAATTCCATCAGTCCATTGTCCTATCTGGGAAAACTAATTTTGGTAGAAGCATCATACTGAAATGGCCTTGCCGATCAAAGGTAATAGAATCCTTTTGAGATGTTGGAAAAAACTGTAGCTGGTCTTTTTGAAATGGCAGCAGCATATTTAATCTGGGCTAAAATATGCAGATACAGTATGTTTGGGACAGTTTTTTGATTTCCTGTCTCTCTGCTGTCACCCCTCTGAAGATTCCTATTTTGTAAGTGATTCATGTTCCACACTACCGGAAAAATTTTCCTCAGAATCTACACTTTGCAGAATTAAAGTTTTTAAAAATCAAACATAGAACCCCTTTGTAAATCGTTCCATTTGAATCCAACTCCAGGCAAAAAAGTCTAGATAAGCTTAAGCCAATCAATATTTTTATTAATAAGCATTTATTTTTCACTGTTTTTTAAAAAAATATTAATTTAAAACAATTTTTTATAACATCTGATAGTTTCAGGTTTGTTTTGACAGTGTAACTTTGTTCAGTCTAAATATAACTGAAGGGGGCTGAAGGACAGTCACACTGATGAAACACAGATAGAACTGTTCCCACAAACTATTCTGGAATTAACTGTTCAGATTTTTCAGTGTTATATGCTGCAAAGAAAAGATAAAATTACCAGAAATGAGCAGTGCCGGTTAAGAAAAGAGTAAAGTCTATATGGAAAAATGCTCACCTAAAGATAAGTGGCAAAACAAAAGTCATGTTTTTCACTGTCCGGTCAAATACCTTAGGGAAGTTGACTTGTTGCGTAAAATGGAAAAAAGCAGAGAGGGCAAACCAGAGCTGCTTTCAACAAAAGATAGAAGACCACAATGGTCCGGCTTCCACATTTATGAGCGGATAATCTTTTTTATCCTAATGAAGAATGCAGTTTTTTCCATTTCTGCTTTCAGTTTTATTTTTATAGAATTGTGCTGGATCTGGCAGGATTAATTTTCTTCACAGTAGCTGGTATGGCACTTTGCTTTGGATTTGTGCTGGAAAGTGTTGATAATACAGGGATGCTTTCATTGTTGCTGAGCCGGGCTTACACACAGTCAAGGCCTTTTCTGCTGCTCTCACCACCCTACCAGTGAGTAGGCCGGGGGTGCACAAGAAGCCGGGAAGGGACACAACTGGGGCAGCTGACCCCAACTGACCAAGGAGATATTCTATACCATATGATGTCATGCTCAGCATATAAAGCTGGAGGCAGGGCGACAAGTAAGGGAGGAATGTTCGGAGTTACGGAATTTGTCTTCCAAAGTAACCATTAAGCATGATGGAGTCCAGCTTTCATGGAGATGGCTGAACACCTGCCTGCCCATGGGAAGTAGTGAATGAATCCCTTGTTTGCTTTGCTTGCACATACGGTTTTTGCTTTATTTTTTAAAACTGTCTTCATCTCAACCCATGGATTTTCTTCACTTTTACTCTTCCAGTTCTCTCCCTCATCCCACCAGGGGAAGCAAATGAACAGCTGGGTGATGCTCAGTTGCTGGCTGGGATTAAACCACAAGAAGAATCTGATTTTCTCTTTGAACCATTAAAACTCAGTTAAAAGTAAACACACAAAAAGGATTCATTTCCAGAAGTTTCCATTTGTTTCCTAGTAATCCACAGCACATCACATTGTGTAATATTTAATTTGAACAGTAATATGGATTGTAATGCTCCAAATTCCATGGGGTGAAAGTTTTTCGTTGTTGAGTTTTTTTGTTTGTTTGTTTGTTTGTTTGTTTACTTGTAGTCTCCTATGATACCTCTTGATTTGCAAGACTACTTTCAGAAGAGACGATTCCAAAAAGTGCACTCAGAGTATACAATGTTTCTCAGCAAGGAATCATAACAACAGAGAAGTTTAGGGTGGATGAGAAAAGTTAAATATTAGTTCAGACCTCAAGCCTGGCATTGTATAATTAACAGCCACTTCCATTACTGTAGTAGCTTCCACTTCAGCACATTAACAAGGGAGTCTCACTTGTTGCCCCAGGCTCCATTTCACGCTCATTAACACCTCCTTCCAGTCGTCATTAGGATTCATTACAGAAGAATATAGACCTATTCAGAAATTTTCTGTGTTAAAAAGATCAATTTTGACCTTGTGGCTTCATTCCAGAATTCACTCCAGATTTGTCTGGACAGCCCCAAGACAGACCCAGAGCAAGCTGTAAGAAAGTGAGAAGACATATCTGAATTTACTCTAATCTGATTTACCAATAGGTGTATGAGCCTGAAATAGATTAGGCTGAAATGTAAGTTTGTCTCAATAAACTGAGGTCAGGTTCATGGATGTTTGGGTTCCTAGTTTAAAAAGTACGTAAAAGATGTCCTGCTTTTGTTAAAAGCAAGATGAGTTTCTCTTTTAGTGAATTTTCCTTTCAGCTCAGTTCTTCTAAGTAACTGCTCTTTTCTGAATTTGACTACATGTTTTTGCAGACAGGAGCTGCACAGAAAAGAGCAGTTACTTAGAAGAATTTTCCTTTCAGCTCAGTTCTTCTACGTAACTGCTCTTTTCTGAATTTGACTACATGTTTTTGCAGACAGGAGCTGATAACGTAAATGGTATGTAAGCTGACTGATAAAAATGCATGTCCCATGAGTGAGAGGGGTGTATTTGCAAGGAAGTGCAGACTGAACAGGTGAATAAAATTGACCAAATAAGTATTCCATCCCATTTTTGTCATACACCCTATAAAAGTGGGAGATCACGAGGGTTTCACTCTCTTCGACCATGGCCAGCATCTGAAGATGCCTGTCGTGCCTGTGATCCAAGGCCTGGTTCCAGACCCTGCATCCCTGAATCCAGTTCCAGTTTGCTCTGGAGTTCAGCCCAGGACTTCTGGGTGCCTGCCCTGCAGCTGCCAGAGCAGCCAGCTCCACCATTCAAAGCTGAGCTGCCCCAGGAAATTCAAGACTGGTTTTGTATATTTTGTATTATTTTCTCTATTTTATTAGTAGCATTAGTAAAGCATTTTTAACTTTTTTCAACTTGCACGTCTCTCTCTCTCTTTTCTCCCTCCTGCCTTTCCTTGGTGGGGAGGGTTGGGCAGGGAGGGAGGTAGTTAACAGAGAGCATCTGCCACAGTTTATTGTCACCCTGCAGTAAACAGTGACAAAGATTATTGTTTCTGTACTGGCCACTTCTGTAATTCTTAAAAATGCATACCAAGAAAACCAGTTTAGTATACAAAGTGAAATATTTACTGAGTTAACAGAAGTGTAAAACTGAATTTTCAATTTTGTAAGTAGGAAAAGGATCCTATTTTATTGTTATTACTGTTGGGCAACTAAATATATTGGGGTTTAGAGAAACGACAGTTCACATTTAGTGCCTAGTTTGATACTAACACAATTATAGTTAGGATCACTTTATTGTAGTAATGTCAACAAGGTCTCCCTGGGGCAGAACAGCGTTTTCATCCTAAAATTCTCTGTTGTCAAAATATAAGAATAGTATGACTTCCAAAATAAAAAGATAATCCTATATGTGAATTGCAGTTCTTTTTGCTGTGTTCCCACACCTTCCTGCCTTTCAGATGTGTCTGGATGTCTGAAACCATCAAAAGGGGGAAAAAAGTGATTCTGGAAATTAAGTCAGTAAGTACCTGAATCCACACCCCACTGGAGTAACAGTTGAATCCTCAGTGGTCATAGAAGAGATGACCTTAAAAAAGTCCTGGGTTGCATTGTCATCAATTACTGTTCTACTGTAGTGGCAGTTCAAGGAATTACTATACTGCAGCAAGTATTTAAGTGGAATATAACAGATAGTGTTTGTAAGTATCATTGTAAAATGTTACAATACTTTCTACAGATCATAGTCTTCATATGCATTGCTTTAGGTAATAGATACCAGCAGAATAAATAATGGAGAAGAGAAAAATCTTGCACATGAAAAACACACACAAGTCCATAGAGAATTTTGTTTAAGATGTAAGCAGGAGAGAGAACTTGTGGATGTCGCATCCCTGGAAGTGTTCAAGGCCAGGCTGGATGGGACTTTGAGCAACTTGGTCCAATGGAAGGTGTCTCTTCCAACTCAAACAATTCTATGATTCTATTATAAGAGTACATTCAGTACTCCTTGTGGAATCTCTAATCTCAAAAGACTCCCTGTACTTCTCCATGGCAGAATACTTGCTCTTTCTTCACACTTTTAGGTCTTCTATAGTTCAATGCAGATCTCACAAAAAACACTTCAGTGTAACTGAATGCTATAGCAAATTGTTATCTAGTTCTGTTCTTCAATAAAAATGGCTTGAAATAAGATGTGATTTATCTGCAGTAGATACCTGTAGGCATCTTCCAAGTACTTGCCTTCACATAGAAGGTGTCTTTATACCAATCATGGTGACACTACTATTATGAAGTAACCCCCTTCAATTAGCATAGTGAAGGGGCTACTCACATGACCTGATATTTGCTAATGTACTGTCTTCAGGGCACTTGTAGAAAAGATGCCTGTCAATACAGTAAGCAATACATAACTGTCTAAGAAACAGAATGAGTAGGGAAGAACTACTTGACTTACCCACAGGCTTCTGTACATCCCTTGTTTGGGAAATCTTTCTTTGTCACTAGTATGTTGTCCCTAGGCAACTTGCAAAAAAAAAAAAAAAAAAAAAAAAAAAAAGAAGAAGAAGAAGGAAAACAGATAGGTATTATGACCCATCTAGCACAGAATGCTTTTAATGAAAGCATGAAAGCATTGTGCCTTTAAACAAGCATCATCCATTATTTGCTTTTAAAAACAGATGAAAAATCATGTTGCTCTCACCCAATATGTGCCAAACAAAAGGCGCAATAAAAATGGCACTGAAATATATGAGCTCTTTGACAATAGTATTAGTCACATCTTATAACTTGACCTTTCTGCTGTCAGGAACATTCAGTAAGGTGTTGTAAGAGGGCATGCATTTTCAGTAATAAGAAAATTAATTATATCAGTCATGCACTAAACAAGTATCATTCTCTCCTGACTGCAAATTTTTCTTCTCCCCGCATTATCTTTGGTGTTCATGTTTGATCCCAAATGCTAAAGAATATTCCAGTAAGTTTCTACAGTGCTAAAAAAATTGCTGAAATGAATACAAACAGGTAATTATACCGCCATGGGCACTGGTGGTCATACCACCATAGGTCTGTATTTAGAGACAGTGCTTGAAAGCACAGCCCTCAACAAGATGAAATTTAAAAGCTCTGTCACTCAGGTCATAGCTTTAGGTGGCATTGGATTTAAGAAACATACTTTAGGAACACAAAACACTTTCTCTTGCTGAGACAACTGCAGCAGTTGCAGTTTGTCATTGACCTATGTTACCTCTAGATAAGATTTCCTAAATTAACTTGCTGGGTTTGTTGCTGCAAACAACCCAGCCAATCTAGCCAAGCCAAGGTGATCCACAAAACAGGAAAAAAAAGTACTACGGCAGTGTCCACTTCTCCTTGCATCTTTAATAGGGAGCTAATATGGCTTCTGCAAACTCTCACACCAGGTACTGGAGGTCCACATTGTGTTTGCATACGTGTGCATGTGAATTCATGTAAAAGAAAGAGAAAATTGAAGCGTGGGGGTGTATCTTGCTATATGAAATACAGAAAAGGCATCCTCAACGATCAGAGGTAGGCATTGAAGATTGTGCTTCCTGTCATCAGAGTCACTATGGCCAGCACAATTTTTTATCACAACACAAAAAAACCCTGAATTGCACAGAGGTTCTCAAAAAGTATCTTGAAATGTCCTTGATTTTATAACTCCAGTTTATTTGGGTTGGGACTCTAGCCAAATCACATTTCACAGTTTAACTTTGGTTTGGTTCACTAACCATGTATCGTAAAAGTCACTCTTTAAGGAACAGAGTAGAGGAGGGATTAGATTGGTTCTTGCCCAAGGATCAGAAATCCTCTCTTGGTTGCATTAACTACAGATAAAGAGTCGCCACACAGTGCTAATATTTCAAAGAGCTTGTTTTTCAAGAATAAGGAAAATTACTAGTGAAATTCATTGCAAAGTAGATATAGCTGTGAATAAAAGTGGGAGTTTTAATATTTTTATTACAAAGAAAGATGATAACTGTGAGTAAAAGCCCAGTCTGAGGAAGAAATGAAAGCAAGAATACATATTTTAACAAACAGACAATAAAGGAAGTATGTAGTACCAAAAAGAAAACAGAAGCTGCCAAGTGTAGGAAATCTATATGGAAAGAAGAGAGAGCCGTGAAAGAAAGAAAATCAATGACTGGCAGCATTAGCACTATACAAAGAGGTCTATGCATGGGGAACAAAAATTTCTTAAAATAATTGTGGAGAAATGTATGTTAAAATTGTTCATAATGATACAGAAAAAAGGTTTGCAGTAAATGGTTTTTATTTGTGTCATATGACTAGTACCTTTTCTAAACCACATCCAGATAAGACATTAAGCACTATAAAGGACATCCTGTTTCATGTAACAGCCTTTCACAACTTAAACCTCAGAGTTCCAATACACTAAGTCATTTGAATACTAAACTTACTGAAGTCTGGTTTTAGTACATTAAAGATAGCAATGAAATTCTGGAACAATTGAATTATACAAGAGTTGCAGGGATACATTTATGCAAAGGAAAAGGAGAGGGTATTTGAACAAAAGTTAAGGGTATAGAGGGACTATATATATTTTCAGCCATAGCAGCACCTGCAGCAGCCCATGCCTTGTATCAAGAAAGCCAATCCGGCCACACCATAGCAATATTAAGGGTTGAGGTTCTTTTTGAATATTGTACCAGTATTCAGAAGGAATATAATTAAGGGAAACCTAAGTCAGCCTGACATTAGCTCTGTGTAACACAAAGCCACCAGTTCAAAGCACTGTTTCTCTGTCAGCTGACAATCTACTACTATACAGAAAATGTGTCAAAAAAAGCCTAATTTTCTTCTTAGAGGATATTAAGAGGGCTTTAGCTGTACAATGGGTAATTTCAACATCAGTCATGAGATTCTATGAGAGTATATTTTCTAGGTAGCAAATCTCTGCATAAATTTGAATACTGTTGTAATTACCAGCTGGATGTGCAGGTGAGTGTAATACTTCATAGGTAAAATACTGTATAGAAGTATTTACTACAACAACTTGATTAATGAAAATCAGATTGACTGGGACACAAATGTCAACAAACAGAAAATTTTCAGATTACTCAAGTGAGGCAATGTTCTTCAGTTCTTCCAGAGGTTCTGTGTTAACACTACTTATACAATTGGAAAACAATTCACTTACACATGCCAACACATTTCAAATAAACTTCCAATAAGCTACAAAGGAGGCTGATATTAGTGCACAGCATAAGATTCAAAGAATTCGAAACATTTCTGTAGAATAGGAGATGGCCTATAAAGGTAGGTAGGCACCAGTATGCAGATATTTCCTCTGTGAATTCAAAAATTGGGATTTTTCTATCCACCCCTAGAGCATAGTTCTTTGGCCCATAGTTGCAGTGCAACCTGCAAAATGAAACATAGGAATGGTCATAATGTCAAGCTGCAAAAAAAGTGGAAAGAAATGCACTTCACATTTTCCTCTTCCATGAAAGATTGAAGTGAACCAGTTAAGCTTAAGTGTGTCTTCAGTGTAATCCACTTTGCTTTGAAGAAGTTTCTCCATGTTCCTAGCAGTTGTTAATGACTATTCTATGGGAGATATCACTATATACTATTACAAATTGCACTGATTTTTGTTTTCTCTTTTTCTTTCCATTTGTCTTCTTACCTAATTTGTATTTGACTGGTATAAATATATCTGTACACATCATGTATACTGTTAGATATGCATGTAAAAATTGTCTCATACACTATTCAAAGGTGTGAGATTGAGAAATACTGAGTGTTTTGACTGTCACTGTTTGCTGCAGGGCAACAATAAACCATGGCAGATGCTCTCTGTTAACCCCCTGCCCTGTCCCCTAAGGAAAGGTAATAGGAGGAAAAGGGACTTACAAATTGGAAAAAGTTTAAAATGTTTAACAAATGCTACTAATAATACAAAAATAATACAAAATATACAAAACCAATCTTGAATTTCCTGGAGTAGTGAAGCACTGCCTGAGGCGGAGCTGGTTGCTCCTATGCTGGACCCTCCAGTAAACCGGAACTGGATTCAGGGATGCAGGGTCCAGAACTAGGCCTGGGATCACAAGCAGAACTGGCAGTGTCCTCTTCAGATGCTGACCATGGTCAAAGAGAGCAAGACGCTCGTGATATCCCACTTTTATAGGGTGCATGACGTGGATGGAATGGAATACTTAGTTGGTCAATTTTAGTCATCTGTTCTGTCTGCCCCTCCTTGCAAATACACCCCTCTCACTTATGGGACGTACAAAATAACCTTGGCTGCCACAGCAATAAGTCTAAACCTGGGCCTCTCCTGCATACTATTGCTACAGTTATCAGCTCCAGAGCTAACGCTGTCTGAAAAACAAATTCAGAAAAGTGCAGTTACTTAGAAAAACTAAGCTGAAAGGAAAATCCACTAAAGAGAAACTGGTCTTGTTTTAAACAAAACCAGGACATTGACAAAGACTGAAAAATCACCTAATAAAGTGACTTGAGTGCAAGCACTGCATGACTTCCTCAAACATGAGTTAAAAATAAAACAAAGCACTGTTCTATGCTATTTATTTTAAATCCTTGTTTTGTCTTTTATCTATCTAACTATGCAATGACAGAAAATACAGACAGATTGTGTGAAAATTTTAAACTAAATGTACATTTCCCAGCCATCATAAAATACAAGCTTAAAATCACCATACCTGTGGTCTAAAGTTTAAGCAATTGATCTCAAAACTATTATCTTCCAGAAGCAGTGAAATTACAGCTGCTCTGAGGTAAAGATAGCATCTAATTCTCCAGCATTAATCCACACATTCGTTATACTACACAGATTACACAGGGCTGTCGGGACTTCAGTGAAACTACAGCAGGCCAGATTTATGCCATGTTCAGTTGTAAACAGAGTGTATGAACTTTTGTATATCTCTTTGAATGCCCATCTGTTCACTGGTTTTGGTGGAAAATAAGTCTCTTTATAAAGGAAATAAATGTTCCAGGTGGTATTTCCATCACTTAAATCAACAGTCCTAAAATGTAAGTCGGAAAAGTTGCGTTAACTTTTGTCAGGTTATTCAGAAATTCATCATCCTAAACTGAAAAGACTTTAACTGCTGAACATATCATGTTTCACATCCCAAAAGCCAGCAAAGGATCAGAAATTCTAGCCAGACAGCTGTGAGTTCCCAAAAGGGTGATTTTGCTTTTACAGTGTATTCTCCTGTCCTGTCTGAATTTCAAGCTCCGATTAATATCCCTGCAAGTTTTCAACCAGGTGGAGCATTAGCTGATATAAACTGATCTGTGTGTTTTTAGTACCGCTTACAGGTATATGCATATATACACGTATGAAAATAAACTACTTACAAATCTGCCATCAAAAGAGAAAAACAAACAAACAAACAAACATTTTTTTCTTCAAAATGTGCAGTGAATTGTGGTCTTTATAATGAGAAATAATTAATAACAAGTCTAATCAACCTTGAAACATTCTGTTACCATTAGAACCTTAGCATGAAAGGAATTAACACAGAGGACGGTAAAACTAAAAATATGCAATGCATGCTGCTAGCACTATTATTTACCGATCAGCTTCTAGATTCCTTTCATGAGATGATAACTTCACACAGTGCTCAGTAGTTGTTTTGAGAGAAAGAGAAACACAAAGATAGGAAAGCTCTTTTTTCCACCTCACACAGCACGTTCTGCCCATAATTATTAATAATTAAAGCAGCTTGGGACTGTGACACTGTATCAAACAAAATTCACAGAACACACATTGCAGAATATTTCTAGAAATGGGAATAAATTTCTTAAGAATCTTAAATATGTGCTGGTGTTTAAAGACAGATAGTATTCAAAAATGTATTTCTGTGTGAAATCACATACATGAAAATATGGCATATGTACATCATTTTCAGAAACCACAGGGAGTATGCAGAAAAAAATTTTACAAAAGGGCTGGTCTCTAGTGGTGGAAGTTATTTCAATGAATATTAGGATAATGTATTACATTATATATTTCCCTGTGGTGTTTTATTCTCAATTGTCTATACATGAAGCAACAGAGATGTGTTCATGAGATGTTATAAATGAAATAGAAACTGCAGTGGCCTAAAGTAAAAAACAAACAAAAACCCAAACCCAAACAAAAACCAACCAACCAATCAACAACAAAACAAAAAAACACAGAAACAAGCAAACAACAAAACAAACAAAAAACTCAAAACAAAACAAAACAAAATAAACAAAAAAACCAACACAAACCCAAGCGTCTTGATTTATTAATAGCTTTGTTGCAAAAGGTGATGAACCCCAGGCTGTTGTGGCATAAGGTTTACATAAGTTACTCCTTCAGCAGCCATACCAGCTCTCATTATCTTAATCTAGAACTGCATTTCTTAAATTCCTGTCTTCTTGTATGAAGTGCCTCTACAATAACCTAAGTGAAAAAAGAAAAATGTTGAGCCTTCACAGAATTCCATAACAGTTAAAATTAGATCCCTTTGACATAACTGCAGAGCTTCTGGTTTAAAATGCTCCAATTTTGAAGTAATATAATAAGCATCCAAGCTCCACAATCTGTGAATGCTTATGCCATGGTACTATCCCTGAGATCCTGAAGTCAGCATCAAGGTTCACAGAGCAGCAGAGTCTTCCATTAAAGGACATATAATAGTAAGAAGAAAGGTAGAAAACTTCGACTTATAGTAGAGAACATATCCAGAAAGTGTTTAAGATAACCAATAATATCAGCTACTGAGAATTTCAAAACAAAACAAAATGAACCACAAAACAAAACCAAAAACCCAGCCTTTTTAAAAGAGTGAAGGGTCACATTTAGGGAAAAAAAATACCTGTGTTTGCTTGGAAGCTGTATGTGGGGAAAAAAAAAAAAAAGCAGGCATAATGACAATAGAAGTGTGAATGAGATTTCTACAGATGTTTTAACAGAATATCAGTTGACATGAACTAAAAACGTAAGATGCTTACTAAAAATCAATGAAAATAATCAGATAATCAGATAATAACCCAACTGCAGGAAAATCATGCAAAAGCAGTCCCATTTGAAGATATCGATTGCCATAATTCATCACCATACAAGTTTGCTCATTTATAATTCAACATTTAACCTCGTGTGGCTTTCTCTGTCGAAGACTGCCCAATTTTAATCCAGCTTTTTAGCTATCTCAGTAACTTGACTAAAACATCTCTCTCAGAAGAGAAATCTCTCTCTATTCTTGAAGATTTCAAGGGAACTGTGAATTCACTAGCTCAGATTATTCCACTGATTAATCACTATTACATTTTTCATTTCTCAGCTAAAGCAAATACTGGCTGCCTGTTGGCTCAAAGATATTACTGCACAGATTTAGAGTTATGGACTAGGAATATATGTCAGCCAGTATTTACTAAAGGCATCTACATAGTGAAACAAAGGAATCTGTTGGAGTCCAGCTCAAAAGAATTAAGTTAAGCTTATGTGAAAAGAACAAATGTTTAAAGTACAATTTAGAAGCAAGAAGCTAAGTTCTATTCAAATCTTTGACAAATCAATTTTTTGCACAGAAGCAACTATTTTCTCCAATCATCCATGTTTTATCAAATTTAGTTGCTGAAACATATATAAGTAAGTCAATGTCACTGAGGCACCCCAGAAATTAATTTAGGCAGGCGATGAGCTCCAAACAAGCTTTATTCTAACATGAACTGTTAATCATAGAACCAACTGGAAATGAGGCTTATACAAAATTATTCAGCACTGCAGCAACATTTAAGAAATTGCAGGTTGGATATGCCTATTGGGGATATTATTACTGTACAACAACACAAGAATAACGATCCACAGCATGCACACACAAAAAACAGAGGTCTCTTTCACCCAAAGTTACCCAGGAGTAATAATTACTTGCCTGGTGTGGGCAAGGGCTCACCCAAGGATATATACAGAAGAAAAAAATCACTCACCCGAGAGCAAGTGAGGGCACTCAGTCCTGGGAAGTCTCCTTAGACGGTGTCCCTGATCTCAGGGAAGGAGCCTGTTCACAGTCCCGCTGCTCCGAGAAGACCACTCAAAAGGGGTCTTTGGCAGGGGCCCCATTTTACAGCCTGGCTGTGGTCATTATGAGCATGGTCCAGAAGCTTCTTAGCTTCTCCAGACCTCTTTGGCTGACGACTCCGTCTATTGACTGATGGTCCCACCGCTCCTGCTCCTCCAGCCAGGGGAGGTGAACCTGAGGAGTCACATTCACAAGGGTGGGGGGACATGACTTTCGGCATCAACTAAGGCCTGAAGGTGAGGGCAGGCACAGTGGGGCATAAAAGGTGCTAAAGAGGCATCAACTGCCTTATTGAAAGCTCATGATCTCATGAGGGTATGCAACTGCCACAGGCAGTGGGGTCACTTTGTTAGTGATACCAGAGGAAAAAAATTACTTGGTTTTCATACTTGAAGCAGCTTGATGTCCAAGGGATAGGACTATTAGCAAGTTGCCACTAGTAGTCCCTATGTTAACTCTAAAATACAACTATCTGTCCAACAACCTAACAAAGTACACTGCTTACGATAAGATGTCACAAAAATTTCACACGAAGACTTCTGCACTAAGATTTGTGCTATTCAGGTGCTATTTTTATTACAGAACACTTTGTCTTTTCCATTTTTCACATTAAGAAAGTAACAGCATCACCAGAGATGAATAATCTGGAGGGCCCAAGGAATTACAGAAAAGAAAGACAGGGTAAAGAAAGGGAAAGAAGTGCAGGATTCCTTAAAAAGTAATTTAAGTATAATATATTGCAAATATCCAAATATATGTTCTTGGGGTTCCAAGCCCCAGTAAAATAATATATTCAATTGCCTTCTACCAAAATAAAAACCTACCTGATATCTGGAGGTAATTTAGGCTTGAAAAAGGAAAATCCAGTTGATTAAGGACAACGAATTTTAATTAGAGCATTGGGTCTTAATAAAATCAAGTTGAAATCAAGTTCAAAATATAACTTTAAATGTCAATTGCAGAAAATTATCATTCATGTATGTAACAAGAATTTTCAAAAGACGTGTAATCTGTCATATGAATGTTAGCTTTTTAGCTACTCAGACTCTTCATTTTCCTTTATTATATGAATAACATTCTGTATACATCTGTTTTTTTCTGTTTTTCCATTTCTCTTCATATAACTATTAGATACATATTGGGGGATCTTCCTGTAAAGGAAAGTTTTCACTAAAATAATTTCTTCATACTCTTAAAATGACTGCCAGAAAATAGAACTATTTTACAACCTAGCAGATTTGTTGGGACAGTCTCACAGCAGTCTTTCACATATTTGTCATACAGAATGTTCTCATACATTTCTTTAATACTTTTATATTGCCTGAAGTTACACTGGCTTGTGTGTTTACACATATAGTTTTGCTTGGTTGTAGTGCAAGGATCTAACTTGCAAGGGCCAGACAAGTCATGAACATTTTACCTGCAGATTGCATGTGTTGCCAAACAATTATTTCTCCATAACTCTTGGTAAAACATTTAGTTTCACATTCCTTCCTTCTTCCAATGTCTATCACCTTGCCCGTTACGAGGCTCCTAGAGAATAAATCTATGAAATTCATATAAGACTTTTTGCCATTTTCCAGGATTTATTGTCATTGTCCAATAATTAGATTCAGTATTCACCTGGTATAGTCTCTAAGTTGCTGCTTCAGAGAGATCTGTCCACTACATTACAGATTTCTGTCACATACTGAGTTAAAAGCCTCTATCAGAGCCCTCTTTGCTTCCAGCTTCAGCAGTTCTGTAAAATAATTTAACTTTCTTGTCAATATGCTTATTCTATCAGGGTTGCACTGAATGCCAGTCTAGCCCCAGGAAGCCCTCAGATTTATTAGGCTTGAAACTGTGTGATCATCAGTGTTCTTAATGCAGTTTTAAGATAGAGTAGGCAAGACTCAGCTAACGCATTTGATATTGCTTTGTGTTAATTGAAGCACAGTTATGACTTAGAACATAAAAGAGGAAGTCATAAAAGCCAGCTGATATTAAAAAAGGACAATGACAAACATCAGCCACACCTGGTCATATTCATAATGGGCAGCTCGAAGAGCATAACCTTAAAACTCTTTAAAAGAAAAAGTGAAAAAGAGAGAGACGGCAATTTGTGCTCTACCTCTTGTTTACACAAATCTGTCTGAAAGTGAATAAAATGAAACTTGACAGTGCTAGCACAGCAATATTTTTCCATCAAAAGAGAACACTCTGGGTTCTTTGCTTAGCAGATGATTTTTCAAGACCAGTATGTAACTATAACACAATTAGTGCTGGAGACTGAACTCAATGAGTTTCACAGAAATTTGACAGAAACCAAACACATCTTCCTGAAGTATTTTATCTGTGTTTCATCTTCACTGTTTTGTAGGAAAAACATTTTGACCTTTCTTTTGCACACTTCATTCTAGAATTTATAGCAGTTATGATCTGTACTTCTTCAGCATTACTGAGAGTTTTGTTCTGCCATCATATACATGATGTTTACCTCTCACATTTTCTCAAATGAGAAACTTATGCAAAATCTCTCAGCTGCGTTTAAACAACACTGTGACTGCTTGTTCTTAACACTGGCTGAAGGATAACAGCCACAGCTTCAGACACAGCAAAGGTCAGATCCAGACAGCCAGAAGGGCCTCCTGAATCTACATCAGTGACTTCATTCTCCCAGTCAGAATTTCAGGATCACCAAAGGCCACGTCCAAACAATTTTGCTGCCCAAGACTGGAGCTGCATAGCTAAATTTAGACAAAGTTCAGTAGATAAGCTTAAGGGTGCCTTATTGGCTTTCACTAACACTAAGGGTTGAACTCCATACTAACTGGCTGTTTCGAATATCCTCAGAGGGGGGAGAAAAAAGAAGTTTTTGTCCCCTTTTTCAGACAAATCTTTATATTAAGTACTGACACCGCTCCATCGGCTCTACTTACATCACACAAGTGATTAAATCTAGTAGGTATTTCCATAGCTTGCCTAACAATAGAAGCTCTCTACAAAACAAAGTGAGAGCCACCGTTTTCTATTCAGTCCAGCAAAAAGTGACAGTGGTGTCAGTCATACTTCCAAGCAGCTAACTGCAAGCTAGGGGTGTTGGCATGAATTACATGTAATATGAGTCTAGTAAAAATCTAATATATGGCTTTGTAAGTTTCGGTATAACAGTGAAGCTTTTCCCAGAATTACACTTTTTTCTTCACAAATTTAAGAAAGGGTGAAACTGTGAAAACAAAAACAAAATCCCAAAACTCGAACACAGTGTGCTAGACTTTTTGAGTACCATTTCATTATTATAAAAACTTAGGTATATGGTACTGTTCACAAATGAGAATACTCACACTTTGACTCAAAAGATGTTAATGTATTTGCAGAATTAACATATAACACCTAATCTGGCATGTCTGGCCTTTGCAAGTTAGATCCTTGCACTACATCCAAGCAAGTTTATATACAGCCAGTGATACAATGCAGCTTCAGGCATACAAGACAGGATATACATGTTAAAGTGATGCTACATTCAATCTGATGAGTATTCCTCCCAGCAGCTATTTTGGACAGTAGTATCATCACCATATTCTTTACAAAGGAGAACATTACTATCCTATGCTCTGTGACATGATATAGAAAAACTCGAAGTCTCTTAACCCTGTAATAATGGACCCATTTCTGTAGTAAATATAGATGTGCTCAAAGCATTTACATGAAGCGTGAGGCAAAGTGGGATAGAACATTTAACAGAATTTCCTTAATGTTGAAAGTCATATACAGGGCAAAGTAGAATAAGTAACCACGAGCCATCCATTTGGCGGATCTCTGTACATGCCAAGACCTTCCTGTCTCTGAAGGAAAGACTGTGAATTTCAAAGTGCTCACTAACTTTAAAGAAGAAGTGATGGCCAAATATAGTTGACACTGACTCTTCCTCAATGATAAGCAAGAAACTGAAAAGATTTTTTCACATATTTACGTTCTACAGGAAGAAATGAAGTGTGTAAGAGATTTTGCTGTTCTGTTTGCACAGCTACAAGAAAGAAAGGCCATTAAAGTTAAGGACATGTAGTGTCACAATTTGATTGACAGATCCTCAGATTTAGTCATTATTTAATCCCATCTAATATGTAAACTGTATAGTTAGAATTTAGAGACACATCAGAAAAACCTAGAAGTCTGTTGTAACAAACTGAGTGTGGGTTACCACATTATACACAAAACTTTATTTGCAAAGCTTGCAAAATACTTAGCAGCCTTCAGAATAAATTCAATGGCATAGCTTCAATGCTAAGAGCAAATTAAGATACAGACATACAGTATTGTAGTTTCATTACCTTATCTGGCCAAGTTAAGTAATGAAAGAGTTGCTTATGCTAAAGTAGAGACCTATACTGTTGTAGTTCTTAAGGAGTCACATGGAAAAGATGAGGGGCAACAGGTACAAGTTATTCCTGGGGAGATTCTGATTGACACAAGAGGGAAATTTTTCACAATGAGAACCATCAGCCATTGGAATAATCTCCCCAGGGAAGTGGTGGATTCCTCAACACCAGACACTTAAAAGTCAGCTGGACAGTGTGCTGGGCCATCTTGTCTAGACCATCCTTTGGCAAGGAAGGTCAGACCAAATAATCTCTCTGGTCCCTTCCAACCTGGAATTCTATGATTTATTATCACTATTGGTATTTCTTTGGCTCAAATGTGCCCACAACAGAAAATATGTCTGAATTGAAAGAAACCCTGAAGTTTAGACATCTTCCAGTGATATTTAGCTACATATCAATCTTCACAACTATTTGGAAAAAATATTGTAGTCAACCCTAGTATTAGTTTTTGTTGAACAAGAGGATGTTAAGAACAATGAGGTTTTTGTCAGAACATTTTAGTGTAGGAACCTTGAAAAAACTTACATGTGAAAGCACATTTTTTCAACTTGACAACAGAATTTCTGTCAGTCTAAGCAATAAGGACAGAATTTCTTGTCAGGCAATCAAAAACAGCTCTGAGATCAGAACATTCAAAAGCCATGCAGAAGACATTTGTTTGAGGTCTGTTCAAATTTTGGCCTCAATGACACAGTTCTCACCATCTGGGTGTCCTGATCCAACAAATGGCTACTGTAGGTCAGAGTTCTGCCAAACCTTTTACAATCTGGCTAGTAAATATGTACTCGTTAGAGGAATTTAACCTAGGTTTTAGTAGCTCAGTTGTGTGCCATTTCCAAACTATGCAGAGTATTCAGTGGGCTAAAAAGACTACATAGAAAAAAACTCTCAACACAACTTATCAAAATATTCAATGGCCTGTGTGTTCTCTTAGGGTTTATGAGACCAAATATGAGCTTGTATCAAACCAAATGGGAATAAACAATTTGAAATTCTAAGTCATTTTCTACATGCCAGAGGAATCTCCCAGGTCAGAATATTTGCTCTCATGAAGTCTCTCTCCTTTTCTTGAAAATGCCTTCAGTCTATCTTCATTCAGAAAAGCATTTTTGTTGTCTCTGAATGTTTCTTGATACTTACGAAAACCCTTCTGCTACCCTTCTTCTGAGGAAGATTCTATACAAGCAATAAAATACCATCCGGTTCTGCTAGCTGCTTCTTGCTACTCGTATCAGTCAGCTTGCAATCTATTGATTAGGATATTTATTTATACTTTTTGTTCTATGGGAATTGACCTTTGGAACTCTTACTACCTGGAATTTTCTGTTACACTTAACAAAATAGCACTGCACTTTTCATCTGTCCTCTCTAATTCTGAGACATATGGGAATACTGAGATGATGAGCAAGAGGATTATTTTACATTTATTCCTCTCTATGACATACATCTTCATGTTCTCATTTTTTAATTGTAAACCTTTCTGATAGTCCGCTTGAGAGATACTACCTCTGTTTTCTTCACCTTGAACATGTTTACAGTGTTATTACAATTTATTTCAGTAGAATCTTGAGTTACACAAGTGTGAGAAGATAATCAAGTCTATAAAGAATAAATTATCTATCACTTTCTAATGCTAACATGGAAGTGTTTTGCAGCATTCTAAAGTAGGATCGATTCATCCTGTTATAGTTAAGTATTGCCGTAACTTATAACTTGAGTTCTATAACTTTATTGATTATAGCAAACCAGAGAATTATTTTGTTTAGAATCACTTATTCACTTTTAGTTATTTTAAATTGATATTCATTCCTCAACAGAAGGATGCCTAAGATTACAAGTACTTTAAAAAAAGTCTGAATAAAAATAAGTTTTCCCATTTAAAAACTACTAAAATATAGTTTCTGCACAGTATATATCATGTTGTATTTTTTCATGTATGGTATACTCTTATCATTATCATCAATGACATTAAATGTTTTCTGAAAATCCCACAGCTCGAATTAAGTTTATGTGCAATACAGTTTGTCCAAGAAAATAGAATACTTTCAGTCATTTTGTATAATTAAGATGCTTAAACATGACTACTGAGGTATAGATTTCTATATTTTTCAGTGGAGTATAGATATTGTCTGTTCCTCTGTAGCATTCCCCTAGACACATTTGGTAGGGCAGACCTCTCATTATCAGTAGTCTGTTGTTCTTCAGGCATTAGAGGTTCATTATATTGTAATTAATGAAAAAAATCCCACCGCCTCTAATACATGACAGGTATTACCAATGTGAATCCTACCTTCTATGTATCACTTTAATACAAAATTATTAATTTTCTTTTGTGCAAAGTTGTTAATCTCTGCTCGGATGCATTCTTCCCTTTGGTTTTATTCCAAGATCACTGTGATAGGTGTTTTACCCAATCCCTTCTGTTGCCTTGTTTGTCCAACTTGCCTCACCATGTATTTCAATAGTCTTCTAAGAAAAATTGCACACTCTTCATCTGGTATCACTATTTTGCATGCATTGTACTCCTTTAGAGTACCAAATATTACAACTTACAGCTTTGTCACAGGTAAGAGATGCTTACTACTTAGTTTTATTTCATACTTGCACACCGTAGAGCTTGTGATTCCAGTAACGAGTATGCCAGTCTCTAGAAGTTGAAGAAATTTGACCAAAGTTGTGTCCCTCAGCATCTATGTAATTGATCTGTTCTAAGGTAGCCACCAAGTATTATGGCTTACCTGGGGATTTTACCTTGGCCTTTTGGACCTGTCTTTAGCAAGTCTGCAAGTTTTTCTATAGGAGCACCAGATAATTTTCTTCTTCATTGTCATTGAACTTCTTGTCTAAGAGGAACTGGAGACTTTTGCATCTGCTTTGCTCTAACCATAAACTTTACTTTCAGTTGTTGAAACAGTCAGAACATTGTAACTGATTGGGCTGGGAACTTTGACCAGATCAGGTATGTTCCTGTAAAATCTATCTAAAACCTCTAAAACCTCTCCGTTTGGGGGAGGTAACATTGACATATAGAATAGAGATCTAAATGTAAATCAAGACATGACTATTTATCTGATTGCTCTTATCTAATTTCATCATGGATCTCTATTTTGAGTTTTACAACAACTGTGCTTTTCAGAATATGCAAAATGTCAGGTTGGTCCTTATCTGAGCTACCTGATGGTTTATCTTTAATCTACCAGATTCTTTTTACATTAAAATCTTAATGCTCATAAGATGACTGTGCTTATTTCTCATGCATGTGATATACACATTTCTGAGTTTGACTATGAGCTGTAGAATGGAATTGAAATGGCTCTAAGGTGTTGGAAGTTTTACTCTAACTGCATGGAGCTTAAGGCCAGAATTAAAAAGGAATTGTAGAAGAGATGGAGGGATGATCTAACGTTATCATTTTGTCAGGTATAATGAAATTTTAATAATTTAATAAATTTTAACTATCTCACATAGATTTCTGCACTTGTCACCTCTGTACTCAGTCGACAAGCTCTTTTCATGTTCTGTTTACCAGAGCTGCACATTCTAGGAACACTGTGGTAAGTTTGAACACTTCCCAAAATAAGCTATCCTTGACTTAAATAGCATCTATGATCAAAAGTATTTAAAAGTTTGGTGATTTTATTTATATGAATAGATTTTATGAGTATTTTTCATGGCTTAATTGTCTCTTTATTCTTTCTGATTTAGAGTTGTATCTCATGTTCTTACCAGGTGTCAAGATTCATTTTGAAGACAGCAGTTGGCAGTAGTAAATTCTATACATGTAAAATAATTTGATTGGTAACAGATTGTGATGCCATTAACTAAGTTAGTTGTAGGATTGATAAAAATGTGTTTGTTTCCCTCTATTAAAATTAGGAAAATAATCATCCTTATCAGAAAGAAGTGTCTGTGAGTAAAAGGGACTAATGACTGTCTTTTATGTATTTTGATTGCCTTATGTTTCCAAATGTTGTATATTCTGTTTATTGTTGCCTTGTGAATCCTAAACAACAAAACTTCAAATTTTATCATTAATTCTCCTGAATCAGGTTAAACTGCTTCATACTATAAAACATCAGGGTGGTACTGACACCTTTGATTTTCAGAGTCCATTTACTCCAGTTATATTAACAGAACAGGTATGGTTCTTCCAGCTCCCATGGTAGAATTCTGAGCTTTGATAATGAGAACCAGTATAATGACATCTTTTAAAGAGCAATATAACAGTGAAGTAATTGTCTCTTTCAGGCATATTATTGAAATCTCTTGAGTTTGGGCAACACTGCCATTAAATATGCAGATACGTTACTATGGCGCCATCTTTTCCTTCAAATTGAGTTTCAGGGACAACTGAAAAACTTTTAATGCTTCAATATACTGTCATTCAATTTCAGAAGGGAAAATTTCAGAGAAGTTCCAAAATGAATGTCAAAATCTTCTGAACCTAAATAGAAGAGTTTCAATTTTATCGAAGTACAATGAATTCAATAATATTTTTTAACATAAAGTGTATTTTCTTCCTCTAATCCATAGTTTATCACTGTTTTTTCTTACCTACACATCTCTGTGCTAAGAGTTCCTTCCTTTAATTAATTCAATGCATCTATCTTTAGTTATTTCTCTTATGAAGCCAAGGACTGTACTAATGACTCTTCTAGAGCAATGTGTCGGTTTTTTAAAGTTCATTAACTTTCTATGACTTTCTGCATGCTAACAATCATTATTACATTATTTCCCCAATCCTGAAATCCAATTTAAATTCCAACCATGAAATTTCAGTGATGGAACACGTTTTTTAACTGCTCTATCTTTCTACTCTCAGTACAGAACTGAGATAAAAAGTTGTAAGTTACATTTTAAGATCTCTTTCACACATTTTTCAATGACAAATGATCAACATGAGACAAATTTGGTAGTTATGAGACTCAAAACTTTCAGCAAATAAAGATTCTTATTGAATTTGTTATTGTTTCAGATATATTGCTACTGACATCTTCTTATGATTATTTATTTAACATCTTTCCCCATTCCAAAGGCTATGGGTTTGAAGCCCAACAGATCTTCCAAAATTATTCCCTTATGTCATATTTTGTTTCTGGTCCACAAAGAGTAAATGTCATCTTCCTTTGCAAGCTTTCTTGAAGAATGCCACTTTTATTCTTGTCACGTCAGGTCTGCATGTGCATATCATGAGATTTATCATGGAAAGGGCAAGAAGGAAACTCTAGATTAGCTTTAGATCCTTATTTCAAGATTTAGCTGATGATGGCTTTGATAAGTTTCAGCCTCTATATGAGGACCTGATCTGGCCACAGAACAACTCTCTTCTAGGTTTTGACCAGAAATAAAAACAAAGAAGGTGACCCAGATAACAGCTGAGGTGTGACAGTGTGTCCTCTGCTCTATTTTAACTGCTAACCAGAATGACAGGGTACACGCAACATGTACTTGCAGGTGAATTTAGGTGCAACTGATGAAGTACATTAATTGGCACTGAAATTCCACGTAAGTTCTTCTAGTCTTCAACAGAGACAGCTCACACAACTGTAAAAATTCCACAGAAAATTTAAGTAAAACACTGAACAAAACCCACATAAAATAACCTGCAGGAAATACCCAGGCTATTTGGAAGTCTTAGTCCCAATGGCTTTAATTATAGCAGGACTGAGTGAGGTATTCTCAAACTTTTGCGCTACAAATTTGCTATTTATCTTAATCTGCTGATGAACGGTCACTGCAATCTAAGAAAATTTCAAAGCTTATCAGCAATTACTTTGTCTTAACCTAAGTGAGTGCTGAGCCAAAACCATTTCTGTATTGAAACTATATTCTAATATGAGAATAGCCTGAGGAAATCCACTTGTTTGTTTTTAGTAAAAAGGACCACTATTTTATTTTTTTGAAAAGTGAACCTTAGTCAATGATAGGTAGAACTTTCATGTTAATGGAAGAAGCCAAAGCTCCTCTGAGTTACACTACATTAAGTTTTCCCTTTGGGTCACATAATGATGGCAGTTTATTTGTTCTGCTCTACTTTAAATCCTGTGACTGTTGCTACAAAGGGATGTCGTACACCTCGGTGTATCAGTAAGAATTGCTACATATTTTGCTGGTGTGGAAATAATTGGGTAGCATCTGCATAATTGCACCACATCAAGGAAAGTACTAGTGCCACAGAAAGAGAGTTTAAATAATAAAATAATGGAAATGGGTAAGTTCCCAACATTTCCCTAGAAAAACTGGTTTTGTTATGTTCGCTTTCAAACCATTTCAAAATAGAGTGTGGCACTGTTGGCCAAGTTGTCTCCAGTTTCATTAAGATCTAGTTTTATTACACTGATGTGCCAGGAGCAATAGTATCTGCCAAAATAGTGCTATTAGTTAAATCTATGTTTGAACTGCAATTGCCCTGAAATTAAAACTGAAAAACAAAAACAACCCTGTAATTAATATGTCAGATCTTATTAGATCTCGAAAACTGGCTGTACTTCATTTCAAGGCTGGTAAAAATGATGAGCATTATCTGTATGCAGTTAAATACCCATGGCACTTTTGTTTCTCATATGGTTTCAATACAAAGATACCTTTCATGTTTTTGCCAGGGATTTAAGCAGGGCCACTAATCAGATTTGACATCAGTATTTAACTGGTCTTGTACACACTTTTTTAAAAATTAAACCCTCCATTCCATTTAAATTATTGCAGCTTATACTGTTTTTCTCTATTTAGAAGGTATAAATTTACATTTTCCTTTGGTTACACACTATATCTACAGCTTCTATAAAAAAGTAAAAGCAGCAGCGTGAACTGCTTAGTCCAAGTAGAAGCAACCTTTGATTGACTACTACTTGAAAGACCAGAAATTATCAGCTGCCTTCATTTGCTGTCAAACAGACAATTGGATTATTTTCTGGATACCAGTTTAGGGTATTGGTTCTACTTCCTCCTTAAAAACACACCATCATTTTTAAAAATTGCAACAGATTCACCTTTCATGATGGATTAATTAATAAAATGTTCTCATCAGAGTCAAAGAGGGACTCTGCACTCATATTGCTGCTCCACGTTGGATCTGTGAGGGATACTAGCAGAGCATCTCAGTATATCCTGTCAATACCTCTGAATAAAACTAGTCTTCAGCTTAGGGATCCCCTAGTTATAATCAGTTTCTGGTGGGGTTTTTTTGTGGCTTTGTTTGTTTGTTTGTTTGAGGGTTTTTTGTTTGGTTTGGTTTGGTTTGGTTTGGTTTGGTTTTGGTTTTGGTTTGGTTTGGTTTTCTGTTTGTTGTTTCGTTTAGGTTTTTTTTTTAAAAAACTCATTGTATACTAATTCAAGTAAAATCTAATTGACTTCTGAGGAAATTCTGAAAACCAGGGAGCCAATACAGAATAATATATCTTATACTTCCCCTTAGAAGAGGAAAAGTTTTAAACCTATAAAGACATACAAAAATGCTTTGAATATAAGGTAACAATTCTGCTGAAATTTGCATAAAACTCCAGTCTCATGCAAGATATCCTTTACATGCCTACATGACAGTATGGCACTTATATATTTTACAGAAAAACAGATCATGTTAACTTGAATCAAATGCCTTGATAACTTGATATATGTTAAGCTGTTATGGGAGTTAAGCCAGTGTATTTAGTTTTACCTTGAGCATTTTTTGAAAATGAAGCAATATCTCATATTAATATTTTTTTAATGTTCACTGTACAAAGTTCATCTAACTTCACAAGCTAGTATACAGCTGGTCTAGAATATAATTGCTAAAGTTACTCTGATTTGTACATTTGTTTTGATTTATATGAATAGATCTTGTTTAGTAAGACTGAATAGATTAACTTTATTCAGTTTTAGAACTTTCTTCTGTCTGAACTCCATGAAATATTTTACTTAAAATACCTACACTTTCACCCAGTTTAATAATATATACAAGTGTGAGATCTATAAGAAAATACACAGTGTGCATATGAAGACAACTTATTTTACAGACATCTTAGAACAGCAGAAGAATGTCAATGTTAAAGTTCTACTAGCACAAAAGAAGTTCTGTTGATCTAAAGAGGTATTATAGTGCTTTCACTTCACTTAAAGACTAAAATATTTCCTTAACAGGGTTGCTGCAAAGCCCCAGCATCCATAACTTTAGTTGTCAAAAACTGAGGATTTAGAACAATTTTGAGAAAAGTAATTTGTTTTATAAACTTAAAAATGGCAACATAAACAAACAAAAGGTTTTATTAACATTTTATGAACTGAAAGAATACCTATTTTCTGATCTTATACTTAATTTGGTGCAATCTATTAAAAGCGATAATTCTGAAATATGTATTACTGCCATTAAACTATAAATTGGCACTACCTCTCTTCCTTGAAATAATTCTGTATGCTTGTTGAATAATGAAAACAAACGTTAAGAGAACTGCGACTATGTTCGAGGAACAATCAAGATCTCCACTATACCTGTCAACTATACTTTGCCTTTTGGTAAGCATAAGACCACATATACATTAAAACCAAATAAACAAACACTTCCCCCCCCCAAACTATATTCTTTCATATCATATATTTTCTACTGTGATGCCCCAGGAGAGATTCCCACTGATGATGAAGACCACTGCTTGAAATAACTCTCTTCTGAAAAGCTTGCACCCACCCCAAATCCTTCATTTATTAGTTGAGACACCACAAAAAAAAAAAAAAAAAAAAAAAAAAAGGCTGTTTCTAACAGTTGTCTGATATTCAAGACACGTTGTTTCTATGGGATGACAGCAATTCAATGTGTTGCCAGTTTTTCAGATTAACTTTTCAATGATGACGATCATGATCCCCTGGTTTATCAGACACATATATGAAAACATACTTTTTCCTCTTTTCCCATAGCTTAATTCCTCTAAAACATACCATTAATACTCATAAAATTTAAGTAAACTTAAGCCACTTGCTTTTCTATTTAGAGGATATTTGATTAATGAATCTTCCAAGAATCATCTCACTGTGCACATACGTAAACACTACCATGTCTGAGAGACTAGTGATGCTGTCAGGACACTCAGCTGTTCCTCAGTATAGATAAACCTCAAAACTTTGGTAAGAGAGTTGGTGTTTGAAGGAGGCACTCAGGAGACCTATCAACCACTACTTTATTTTATTATATTCTAATGAAGCTTTCTGATCCCAAAATATTAAAGCAATCCATTGCTCTAAGTATACCTAGCCACCTTTCTTCTAGACAGATAAAAGCATCACAAAACTATTCATTCATCTATGGCTAACTGGCAGACTGGCAGACCTCTTTTATTAAATCTGGGTAATCAATACCATAATGGCTTGCAAGCAAAACTATTCCAACAGAGACCAGTTAAGAAGACTGCCACACCAATAAAACTCCCATTCACCCAGAATGCAGCAGCCCGTCTCCTTAGCTAGAGCAAAACTGTTCTAAATCAATTGTAAATGTCTCAAATCTGCCTTTTTTTTTTTTTTTTGTCTTATCTTTTTAGTGCTATTTTATATGATCCTTCTGGACTATCTAGTCCCTAACTAGATAGTGGCCTAGATATTTCATGTTATAAAACAGAAGATGTAGATGATGTTTGAAATTCACTAGCTAACATCTTACACAAGCTTACAAATAATCACACTGTCCATTTTATTTTCTGCAAATGAAAATTTACTTTCTGATATGAGTCATAAAGAGCAAACAGATTATTTCTTCTCACTTACCTTGGAAAACCTTTCCAATCTCTGGAAGGTCAGACCAAGCCTATATTTTTTGCAATTAATAGTAAACTTACGTGTCTTAGCTATTTGAAATCACCCTTCTGAACAAAAGCTTTTGTTGCTTACATAATATCAGGACAACTGGACCATTATGAAGTTACTTTCATCTTGGACAATTTCTACCAGGAAGTTCTATATCTTGTTAAGATCTAGGGTCTTGTAAATAAAATGCTAGCTTCTGTTAAGTCACACTCTCCCTTAACAGGAGGTTAGTTTCCAAAAACAGCTGTGTTACTTGAGACGTGTAACTTGCAGATCAGTGAAGTGAAAGGCTCACCTCAGCTGGAAATGATATTTCACTCCCAAAAAGTCATTATGGGATACGATGTGACAAGGCATGCCCTTCACTTCACTGACATGCATACCATATGGCACAAAATGCCACAACCTGTTCAAGTTTAGGATGTACAACTCATGCAATCACATAGCCTTTTTTTTTTTTCCCTCATAAGCATTAATGTGAAACTGTGAAGCAGGAGGGAGCTAATCAGAAAGTGTTTCAATGGCACTTGCATTCTTTCATGACTGATTCCTACCCCTAAACATAATTGGAAGACCTAAACCAAAATACTTATACTTGTCTCTCCCCAAGAGCCTGCAATGGGGTGAATAGAAAGACGAACTGTACTGAAGAGAAAAATACCACCATATGTACTTTTCTTGGAGTGGAAATGAATTTGAATTAGCTAAAGACCATTTCAGGCATCTTGCTGCTGTCTGCAAGGCAGAGGTGGTACACATTGTTATATATTTTACATTCTACTGGGTAGAAAATTTTCTACTGGACAGCCTGTGCCTCACATAACCTTTTGAGCAGCCAGATACATCAGTCGGGAGAGATAGGCAGACAGTACACACAGCACATGTTTATTGAATTTAAAGACAGCTCTACGGGAGACAGGGGTTGTATTTACTAAGTCAATCAAAAAAATTAGTTTCCATTGAAGTGAACTAGGGACAGTCAAGAATTTATGTTTAGATAACTGGTACGATCACCCGACTGAATATATTTCAAACTGTTATAAATTTTTACAAAAAAAAAGTCAGTATCTATTTGTGCCATTTTAGTGATTCAGTGTGGTGATTCTGAAGGATTTTATTAAATTCTCTCATTAATTTGCATAAATATCCCCTTACAGTTTTCTAAGATAACATATATACAAATGAAACAAACAAAAAGCCCCTCCCAACCAGTGAAGTATACAACACATAACTTCCATGGCTGAATTTTGAGGGAACAAAAGTAACAGCTGTAATTTAACTGAATGATGAGGGCTGAGTTTACTAATTCAGGTTTTAAATAAACCCACTATTTCCACTCTTGGCCTCTAAATGTTACCAAGAAATTTCAGAAAAACAGGTTTTTCTTTAAAGGAGAACTTACCATGCATTCTGAAAATCCTAACGTCTACAAAACTTTCATTAGCTTCAATGGAAACCATGCAGGTATGACTGTGGGACTCACATCCCATAAGGGTATCTATCATGGTGCTTTCTGATATCTTTGGTGATAGCTGAAATGTTAGCTACTGTAATGAAGGAGAACTGATCAATAGATGTTTTAAACTCTTCTATATTCAGTTTCTGTTGAGAACAGAAGCTCTAAGACTCATTTTCTTGTGTTTCTGTTTGTTTTTTTTTTATTATATTTTTAAAACCAAACCTTTATACATATATCCCTAATACAAAATGTGTTAAGCATTTTCTGTGTGTGAGAGGAAAACCTCAGAATTTTCCTGTATTTTTCATTTATTTGGAAATTCTTAAGAGCAGAAATTATTTTCTCTGAACATAGGCAAGAACATTGACCCATAATCCTGTGAAAGTGGACTACAGCTGTACTACAATGTGGAAGCTCTGTGAGGGTGAAAGTTAAAATGTTTCAGGATTTTTCAGAGATTGTAACTCTGAGCTCTTCTCCATTCCTAGTGAAGATTTATCAGGACAACTGGCCTTAGAATAAATACATAAAGCACTAGTTAAACTTCTGTCTTTCGCTTGGACATCAGTTTTATTGTACCAATCTTTGAAGAAGAAGAATATGTTTTAAACAAGCTCACACTTTTTTACATCAGTCTCATTAAAAAAGAAGAAGAGCATTGGTTTCAGTAATGGTACTTAAGTCTGGGTTAAAACTATCAATTATTGAAATTCATTAATTAAGCAAAATATTTTCTGAAAGTTGCTGTGCACCTCTCTCAGTTTGAAGGTTTTTGTATCAAAACACAGTCTCATTAAAATTTATTTGCTAATCAGAATGTTTACAATTTCATTTTATGAAACTATAATTTTGCATCGAGGTTTTGAATTCTTTTCATTATAATTTTATGCCAATTAACTGAGAGGGGAAAAATGTAATTTACAGGTTTGCATAATTTCCCAGATGTTAAGATGTAGCACAAGTTGAAAACAGAAACAAAGACTTTTTAAGCTTACAATTTTAAAAAGAAAATATCTCACTTTATTTTCTTCTCAGCTGCTAATTTTGCAAATCTATTTTTGGAGGTAATATGCAGTATTCTGACTTTGGCTAAAATCTGGAGAATTGTTTTAGTATTCCAGTTTTCAGTGTAATAGCTTTAAAGAGAAGACTTGATACAAGGATTCAAATGTGAGTTTTTAAAAACACACATCGAATATTGAGCTTCCTACCAAAGGTAGGGAAACATGATTACGTTCAGTGGGGAATCTGAAGGATAAGAAATTTTCCCATTCACAAACTTTTGGTTACTTCTGTAACATATATAATTAACTATGCCTGTTAAAAATGCCTTTTTGGATCTATTTATCAAGTAATTTTTCATCCCCTTTTAGTCTGTATCTGGATTTTTGTCTTCAAGTTCCAGACTGAAAAGAAAAAAAAAAAAAAAAGGCATTGTAAGCATCAATTGTTCATGTAAAGGTAAATATGTGGTAAAAATAAGGTCACATATTTCAATAATACTGCTCAATTTAAATGAAAATAGTAATAAAGATATTACTTAGAGGCATGAACTCCTAGTCTTCAGTGTGCAATTTATTTTGCTACAAAAGCATATATACCCACTGTTGAAATCTGCTTGCAGATCAAATTTGTATGCATTTTTTACCTGAGACTCTCACATACAAATGCACATATTACCACAAATAAGAAAAAAAATTCTATGTTTTTCAGCTTTCTATTTTCATTCATCTGGCAGCACCCTGCTGGATTTTGTTTCTTTGTTTTCTGTTGTGCAGTCAAATCTCCTCTCCCCCACGGTTTATGTAATTCCTTCACACACAAAAAGGGAAAACTGAAAAAATGTTTTAAGCTAAATCAGTAGTCCACACTTTTCATAATTTCAGAGGAAAGCATTCAAGTTGATTGATTCACATACATAAACATGTACACTATTATCCTTGGATCTATATGTATGCAGTAAAAGACAGCTGGAGGAGTGATAGATTAGGAGTGGGAGGATGAAGTGAGGGAATGGCTCAGCCTCCAGAGAGGATAGATTTGAACAGAAGTAATGAAATGATGCAAAGGACCAGCAAGAATGAGAAGAGGAAATCAGAAAAACAACAGAGAATGTAGCAGTGAAGAAGAAATGGTGGAAGCAATGAGCTGGGATGAGAGAAGAAAGATCTGGTGGGTAAAGAGTAAAGAAGAAAACAGTAGTCAGAGATGGCAGAAAAAAAGGACCTAACTGAACCTAGATGAGTTGAAATTGTAGATTCAGCTAGTAAGGCAGCAGGGAAAAGGAGGGTTTGCAAAAAATGATGGTGAATGCAAAGTATTCAGTTCTTACAGAAATGTAGGAACTAAGTATCTAAATATAATAACACTGGAGCAGGTTGCCAGAGAGGTGGCAGATGCCCCATCTCTGGAAACTTTTAGGGTCATGTTGGGCGGGACTCTGAGCAACCTGATCTAGTTCAAGATGTCCCTGCTCGTTGCAGGCGGGTTTGGACTAGATGACCTTTAAATGTCCTTTCCACCCCAACTATTCTATGATTCTATGATAAATAAGCCTAATAGAACAAGTGATGGTCAGTGTCTCAGACAATTACACAATGTGGAAAGGAAATAGCTTTGCACATGCTTAAGTCTATGTATATTCATGGCAGCCCTTTAAACATGTGTGTTTTTCTGAAGAGGGCTCAAGGCTCCTGTAAACGCTGATTAGACAGAGAATCCCATTGGATAGTATATGCCCAAATTAATTCTTCACGTGTGTATGAGTTGAGATGAGAGGATGTATTTTTCCTATGCAGAGATGATGAAACCCCTTTAGGAAAGTCGTGACTATAATGTAGTGGAGTGTTCCCTTTTGAGAGAGGAATAAAATGGGAATATTTTGTGAAAAGAGTTGAGAGGGGAATAAAATGTAGATTAATTAGACTGGCTGCAATTCTTCCAAACTAAAAGATGAAAAACCAACCACAAACATCTTTAATCTGGCATCTCAGGACACCAGCTTTAACTTTTCCTAGTAGTCTCATCATTGCATGGATATGTTGTCCATGGTGACTGTCACCATGCAATGCAAGCAAATCCCAGCAGCTGCAGATTTCGTTCCCTCTACACACTTTTTTTTTCTTCTTCACAAAATGGTAGATGATGGAAACTTTTTCTTTCCCTAAAGAAACTTCTGAGGTGATTGTCACTGTGTGTTTTTTTTATTCTCAGTGGTTCATAAGTGAAAATAGACTATCTGTAGAAATATACGTAAGGTTGGATATGTCATAAACATATGAGTAACAGCCCTGTTGCTTGGTTTTACTGCTATATCATGGATAAAGCTTGCTGAGGAATTCTTTGGATTTGTGATATTGACATGAAAAAAGGAAATGAGTTGGAAAACATTAATAAAACAGTAGCTCTAGAAGACTGAGCCAATGATGAACTGTCAACACAGGCAGCTTTCACTTGGACTTGGAGTCTATGTGACAGTTTTAGTATGACAAAACCTATTATAAGAGGCAAAGCAACCAAAGGGGGTAATTTCATCCAAACATATGACTTTAAAGAATTCTCCTGATACATCACCCAAATATAAACAATATAGGTTTTTTTGTTGACTTTCATAGTAGCAATTCAGGTATCCAATTTAATTCAATGAGTTTCCCCAACTTTCAGAAAACTTTTCTTTCCTGTCTTCAGCACCCTTAACTGCCTCTTCGTACTTTTCTCCTAATGTCTTAGAAAAAAGTTCCATTTGGAATCTTATCACAGATTATGAGAAAATTCATGCTATTTTAGATTGAAGACTTATTCAGGTGAAAGTAATCTGCCACAGAGATGGGGGTAGCATTTCAGGATGGGTACGGGGAAGTTCTAAATTAACTCTTCAGACTTGTAATCCTATTTGTTCAACCTAACTTATCGGTTACTCTCCTGCTACTGTAACACAGGAGTGCATTTTGAAAGTCTTCATGCGGAAATATTGACATGACTAAACTTGCTGTTCTAAATAGCCTATCTAAAGTTATACACTAATTTTTTTTCATACTTTTTTTTTCCAAAAATAATAATAATAAAAAAGGTTAAAACTGCATTCTGAAAGAATTTAGGTTCCAAGAAAAATAATTGCGGTTTATTGTAAATATTTTTAAAAAGGCTTTACAAACCTCATTCAGGTCAACAAGGCCAAGTGCAAGGTCCTGCACATCGGTTGGGGCAACCCCAAACACAAACACAGGCTGGGTGGAGGATGGATTGAGAGCAGCCCTGAGGAGAAGGACTTGGGGTTGTTGCTTAACGAGAAGCTCAACATGACTCAGCAATGTGCATTTGCAGACCAAAGCCAACCATATCCTGGGATGCATCAAAAGAACTGTGACTAGAAGATTGAGGGAGGTGATTCTCCCCCCTCTACTCCGCTCTGGTGGGCCCCTATCTGGAGTACTGTGGTCAGCTTTGGGCTCCCAGTGTTAAGAGGGATATGGGCCTGTTGGAGTAAGTCCAGAGGAGGGCCAAAAAAAGGATCAGAGGGGTGGACCACCTCTGCTATGAGGACAGGCTGTAAGAGTTGGGGTTGTTCAGTCTGGAAAATAGAAGGTTCTGGGGACACCTTATAGCAGTCTTCCGGTATCTAAAGGGCCCCCACAAGGAAGCTGGAGAGGGACTTTTTACGAGGGCTTGTAGTGATAGGATGTTCTGGTTTGACTGAAAATGGGCTAATTTTCTTCCTGCAGTTAGAAACCTTTCTTTTCCTTAACTATCATGCTCATTATTTGGACTTAGTTTGATAGCAAGCAGATAACACTCCAGCACAGAGCTAATGTTTTTAATTGCTCTGGTCTGAGAGCCAAGGACATTCTGAGTGCTCTGCCCACAGGTATGAGGCATCAAGGAAGGGGGAGGCAGAGATGGGGCAGAGCTTGACTGACATTCCAATTTATGAATAAGAGTATTCCATCCCATTAGTGTCTTGCTAACTATTTAAGGAGAGTTGGGAGTTGGGGCCTTATGGTTAGCTCTTCTGATATCTCTGGCTCACTCTCTTCTTTTGGCTCTTTTTTTTTGTCAGAGCTGGGGAAGTTTTGGTTAGGATGTTTAGTCCAGCCTTTTGCTGTTTTGCAGAAGCCTCTGGCTTTTCTGCCTTTTTCCTTTCTTTTCTCTCTCTGGGATTGGCTGTGGGACCAGGTGCTATTTCCTGGGACTGGCTGCTCAGTCTGTTCATAAGGAATTGCCTTGAGTATCTTTTATTGTTATTTTATATATATATATATTTACTAGTAGTGTATTTGCATTTTGTTATTTTATTAAATTGTGTTTATCTCAATCCAAGTTTCTCCTTCCCTTTGATTCTCTCGACTGCTGGGGAGGGGGGGCGAGAGGGGAAGGGGGCCAGTGAGCAGCTATCCTGGTTGTATTGCTAGGTCAAGTTAAACCACAACATAAGACAAGGGGTAATGGTTTTAATCTGAAAGAGGGTAGATCTAGATTAGATATAAAGAAGAAATTCTTCACCATCAGGGTGCTGAGGCGGTGGAACAGGCTTCCAGAGAACTTATGTGCCCAGTCCCTGGAAGTGTTCAAAGCCAGGTTGGATGGGGCTGTGAGCAATCTGGAACTAGATGATCTTTAAGGTCCCTTCCAACATAAACCATCCTATGATTCTATGACTCTTAATTTTGGGTGACTTTATAAAAGTCATTCCCCAAAAACATGCACAAGCAAAATTAAAATAAGTAGCTTTAGATGGATTTCTGTAACTAGGTGTGTAGAAATCACACTTTTCTCCCTCCCTAAGAGAAAATAGGGGACACAGACCATATGCAACAGTGGCTGGACAAGGAAAATGAAATTTAAGCCATCAGATTTGTAGCTAGATTCTTATATTTTCTTAGATTTTGCTAAGATTTCATTCCATTGACTTCAGTGACCACTGAAAAAGATGTTTACCTACAAGTAAAATGAACAACATCTTCATGAAATAATTGTTTCGGTAATTGTTTCCTTTTCAGTAGGAGAATACTACTTTATGTATTCAGTTATATAGAAATAATACTACACATAACTAATGTATGCGTTTCTGCATTAATAATATTCAAATGCCATTCATTTTCTAATATAAACATTTGCACTTCAGTAATTAAAACTTTGTAATTTTTACTTCTGAAGTTATGATGTATACAGACATGCTGCAGTAAACAATAGACATTCCTAATGTTGCTGAAGTGATGGAGGGTTGTTTGGTTTTTTTGGTTTGGTTGGGTTTTTTTTTTTTGCTTCAGAAGGTAACCAAGTGGAGTGGCACAAACTAAGTCAGAACACATCAATTGCATTCGCATCAGCTGCAAGGTATAAACAAATTGATTGAATCTCTGATATTTTAGTTTTCATATTCTGTTGAAGAAGATTAAATTGGACTATTACTCAGATAAATCTCCTGTTTGACCTCTGACTTAGGATCAAGCACAGTCATTGAATAGCTCTGCAGTGGAGGAAAACTGTGGAGTTTTATTAGCATTTTTTTTTCTTCCAGGTCATTTTTACTTCATGTTTATTCCAAAACAACAGAAAAATATCCTTTCCATCTAACACTCTTGCCTGATGGAAGACTTTTATTTCATTGGGATTTTTTTTTTTCACTTACAGGACACAAACTTGACTTTACTGTACATAAATGATTGCATAAATGACTTTTAAGTGCACCAAAATACATAGTGAATATTTATTCTTCTATTATTACAGGAAGTGTCAAATTTACTAGGAATTGCAGAATTATGACAATCACAGAGCTAGAAAGATACAGTGAGATCCACTCAATTTGCTTTTATGATAAATATTTCCTTAATGAAGATTTCAGTAAACCTTTTATAGACATATTGAACTGTAACCTTTATTTATTAGCTGTGTAACTACTGCATAACTGAAACAACAGAAGTTCTTTTTTCTGAAGTATGAAGATTTTTGTTAGATTTATCCAAATATTTGAAAACATTCACATTAACAAAAGAGCAGATGTGTCTGGAGACAGATGGGTCAGACAAAAACATCTAAATTACAGTCTGGATCCATTTTAACAGTCAGAACTCAGTAACAACTAAAAGAACATTGTTTGATGTCTTGTTTGGAAAAAAGTTGGCAATTACAGATTAATTTTAGTAAATGACAGACTACATAACAAGATTACTAACAAAACAAGGACACTTAGTTATAAATATGAAACAAACAGGAGTAGAAACAAGTGTCTGTTTCAGCCCTGGAAATGATCCTTCTAATAGACAGTGTGTTGTACACTTCTTACTTCTTTGAAACTAATTTGTAACCAGGAATGCAGTTTACACATAGCCTCTCAGTACTGACTGTTAGACACTACATAACAAGCTTAACCTTTTTTCCAATTTAGCTCCCTGAAGATTTTTACTCCCTTTTAATCTTGTTTTACCTTTGTACTTTTATCTAGCTTCATATTAACACAAGATACCATTTTTTGGTCTGAAATAGAGAACTAAGAGGAGTTTATAAGCTCCTTTATCTAGAACATGGACCCTAGTTTACCCCAACTATAGATCAGAATAAGAGCAGGACACACATGAAGCTCTGTCCTCTTTGGAAAGAAAACTTGAGTGCAAAACCTAGACAAGAATCAGGGCTTCTTCTATCAAAGCCCTCAATTTCGTGATCGCGAATATGTATCATGATACTTTATGGTATGGACCTGCTATTTACACAGCTGATATTGTTCTCAACTGTAATTATACCTGTGAAGCAAGGTAATGGGAATATTCATCTCGGTAATAAGATCCTATTTAAATATTTGAAAAATCATAAAAAGAGTGTACTGTATTGTGGTTTAGACATTTTTCTTTCAAAAAGCTATTAAATACAGTATTTTTCCCATACAGTAAGTAATTTTAGATACAAATATATTTGCTGTATTTCAATTAGTTTTCAAGAACATCATGGTATCACAATAAAGAAGTTGTCTTACATAACATTCTAATGTATTTGATGACAAGGATAATTTAATTCCAGATCCTTTTCAATTAGTTTACTTCTCTCATATGTTTGAGTGTGAACATATAATAAATGGCTAACATCAGAAAACTAGCAAAAAATTAGCTTTTGAGGACCATTAACTCTATCTTCTAGATAGAGTTCTACTTTCCAGCTATGACCTTATAGATTTTATTTAATTCCCAGAAACTGAGCAGATATAAATGATTTAAAGATTATAACTACAGCAGATTATTTTAGATAATTCTAATAAAATATGTAAGATAAACCATTGCATGTGAAACATATGAAATTAATGAAAGACTTCTCCTCAGTAAACTGTGTGATATTCTACTGACATGCAACTGGAAAAAATAATAGTTTAAAATGTATGCAAGCCCCCAAGCCTTGTACTAAGGGAAAGATTCATGGAATTACAACCTTAATCACTTTACTTATATTTTTAACAGAACAATGGAAAAATAAGCAAGCTTGTAAGCACATATCTGATAATAAACTGGTCAGTTATCAACACCTTAGGAGTATCACACTGTCAAACTAACCTCATTTATGGCAGAACAACAACATACTAGCGATTGGAAAAGGCAGTTGAAAAGCAGATCTTGGCTAAAAGATGATAAAAATGAGGTTCTTATGAGGTTGTCATGTGATGTACAAAAACATGGTCATTATATTTTAAGACAATGTAAGACTAAGTGACAAATCATGTGCAAAACCCATTATCATTTCATACACTGCTAGCCAGGAAGAACGCATCAAATCGAATTTGGAAGATTCTCATTAATATGTTCAACAATTAAATAATTCCTGAAAAAAATGCTGAAAAAAGGGATTAATTTTTATGTCTAAACAGGTTAGACCAAAAGGAATGGACTAAATAGGAGGAATAAACACTTTGACTAGATAATGGGGAAAAAAATTGCAACTTTGAAGATGATTAATCAGTACATGCAGCATCAAAGAAAGAATGGCCAGTAGTGGTGGATATTTGTTTTATTGCATTAGGCAGAGAAAATAGACTAGATGACCTGCTGAAGATTCTTTTAGTCCATTATTCTATTAAAAGATTTCAGATCAAATCTGGAAAAAATAATTAGTAATGTTCATATTTTTATGCACAACGGTAGTGTTACCCAATCTAGTTAGAATTAGTTTTGTGCCGCCATTCAATGCATATTCTTGCTTTGGCAGGGCTTGTATCTCACTGGAAAAATTAATCACTCATTTTTTAAAATTATGGTCTTCTTGGTCAAACCACTGGCATGTCTGAACTGCCTCTCACAACAGCAGGGATAGATGCCATATGGAGAAAGGTCTGCAAACCAGCCACTTTTGGTGATCTGTTCCCCTCTTCTTTCTCCAGCAACCAAAGTTGGTGTACATGAGGGTACATCCCCAACAGTCCTTTTAGTTCCCATCTGTAAACCTTTTGTCCAGGAATGTGTCTAATCTCTTTTTGAGCCTGCTAATATTTTCTGTCTCCACAGCCTCCTGTGGCAGCACATTTCAGAAGATGTGTACCTGCTGTGTAAAGAAGTACATCGTTGAGCCTGTTTTGAGTTAATCTCCTATGAGTTTCATTGCATGCCCCTTCTTCTGGTATTGTAGTATTAAGCGAATCTTTAGTGATCCTTCCTTTAGTGAAGGATCTGTTTGCAGCTGACCATCTACTGCATGATTTTGCAAACCTCAGTCATATCTTGTCAGATTTTTCCTTACCAAATGGAAGAGTCCCAGTGTCCTTAACCTCACGTCGTCAGGCAGTGGCTTCATCACCTCAACCTCTTGAGCTGCCCATCTCTGCAGCTTCTTTCACTCCCTTGCACACTTCTGAGATGTGGAGCCCAGAACTGCAGACATTACTCAGGAGGTAGTGCATCATGATTACACACAGTCACAAAACGATGCCCTCTGTCTTGCTCTCAGTATTTTTCTGGTGATGTCCAGGATTTTGTTGGCTTTCTGGGCTGCTCTGACACACCATGCCAGTGATTTCAGAGCACTGTGAATAAGGATTTCAAGATCTCCTTTCTGATAGCACCTGCCAGTTCCAAGTTCAGAACTGTTGAGTTTAAGGTTGCTTTTCCCTGGAGATTCTCTCATGTTTGCCTTTATGAAGATCATCTGCCGCCTTTCTACCTGCTGTCTCAGGTTTTATTTTGTTTTGTTTTGTGTTTTTCTGCAGTTTTTTGACATAGACACAATATTTGACAGCCTAAAAGACCCTTGTGTCATCTGTGAGTGTTCTCTGTGTTACCGGTGAAGTCATTTAACAAAGCTGGTACTCACAGTCATCCTTAAGGAAACATCCTGGCGAGAGCCAAGTATGCCCTAACTCTTTGCCTCCCGTCCTTTAATCAACTTGAATGCACTGGTGACCTTTCTGCAGTCACCTGATGGATTTGTCCCTAACATAATTTTTAATCTTTTCAAATTCTTCTAAAAATCCAAAGATTTTTACCCAATGAATGGCTTTCATAAACTGCTCGCTCACACCTTCTGTTGTCACCACACACTGTAACAGAAACCATTCTGATACTAAAGCTTTTCCTTATTATAGATTCTTCTGTCATGCAAGAGACAAAAATCAGTCACCAGTCTCTAGTTTCCAGAATCCCCTCCCTAGCTGTTTCTATAGAGTTACACTGTCAGTCTCTGGTGGTGGCTGTTTGTAATGCTAAGTCACGCATTTTGGCTAGCAGTCCAGCAACTTCCTATCTGAGACAACCCAGGACTCTTGGCTGACTGCCATCTGATTGTGACAATTTATTGACCTCAGACTCACCTAGGCGACATAATAGTTCCTGTGCATTTACTTGAATCTGGTCTCTTACATCTCTGCTACAGAGAAAGAAGAGGTCAGGTGTTGGACCCTGCCTCACACCTTCAGCCAGGATCAGGTCTGAAACAAAGGGTTTATTGATCTTCTTAGATATGGCCTAATCACCTGCCATAAGCTCTTAATGCCAAATATTCCCACCAGTTTCCTAGCTGGCTTCCTGCTTTTGATGTATTTAAAGCACTGGTTTACTGTCACTTTCAGCATGCTTTGCAAGGTTTTCTGACTCACCTTTCTGGTTTAGGTCCTTAAATTTCCTTTTTTACATTTGATCTGCCATTTTTATATGTATTTTATGTATTTATGTATTTATTTTATGTATTTATATGTATTATATGTATTTTATATGTATTTTCTTCTTCTTTGAGCAAGCTTTCCAAGTTTTAGTGTTCAAACTATTAGCTGCAACAGTGTCCTTAACTTTCCCAGGAAGATATGCAAGGGACTTTTGGACCACTTTGGTTTCTTTTTGAGTTATGGCACACATTCTGTAATAACTGGGCTTCTAATACAGCACTTATAGGAGCCTTCATGCCGCATGCCGGCTCTTTGAACAACCCCATTTTATCTTTGAAAATATGTTTTTCTTTACAGTTCCCTTTCTTCAAATCAAGTATCAATTTGCTTGATTTATTTGTCCCACTCTCTCCCTTCACACTCTTAAAAATAATTGCTCTGTGGTTTCTATTACAGAGCAGCTCTCCTACTGATCCTTTTTGGACCAAGTCCTCTGCATCTCTCAGGCCAAAAATTCCAAATAGTCTCTATCCTGTGTGCCCTGAGACAAGTTGTTGCAGCAAACAGTCATTTATTGAGTCTGAATTTTTTATCGCTGCATCACACTCTCATAAGGCATTGATTCAGTCTGCTGAAACAGCTGAAATCTCCCACTACCACTTTTTCTCTCATATTTGTAGCTTGTGCAATCTCATTTCACATTTTTTGATCAGTTTTCATCCTGATAGGAAGCTGATAGTGCAACCTTTGGACAGCTTTTACTGTTAGGAACTGGGGCTTCCAACCAAAACCTCTTCTTAGTGCTACTCCTTTCCTCCAACATCATGTCACAGAGAATCATAGAATACCAGGTTGGAAGGTACCTCAAGGATCATCTGGTCCAACCTTTTTTTGAAAAATTAATCCTTGGCTGCCAGTGCCACTCTTGCACCAGCATGTCCCACGATTCTTAAAAAGTTGGGATTCTAGGACCACAGTACCTTCTAGGACCACTGCCCTTCTTCCACCAGGTCTCTCTCAGTTGCCTGTTACTACTGTGTTGTCTTTTGATGCCTTTATCAGATTGTGCAGGGTGTTTGCAGTGATGGGGCTGCTGGTTCCAGTCAGCTCCAATGGATCCACTGTAGGGCACAGCTGAGCCCTGCAGCAAAAATTGTGATGCCTCAAGGAAATGTATTTAACGTATTTAAGAAAGGGCAAAACAAAAAAATGAAGACAAAAACTGTGAAGGTAAAAAAAAGCATGAGAAACAGCCCTATGAACACTGAGGCCAGAGAAGAAGGAGGGAAGCAGGTACTCCAGGGACTGGACCAGATAGTCCCCTGAAGTCCATGGAAGAGACCATGGTGTAGAGCAGGCATTTGCACTGCAGCTTTTAGATGTAAAGTCTTTACAGCTGCCTTTGTTGCATTTTCAGCTTCTGAGAAAGATCTGACAAAGTGAAGACATAAAGGATCAGTATCTGGCAGAATATTTAAGATTTGGACTACTTTTCTGAAATCATGAGACCCAGGTGGTTTTTGAAGAGAGAGTGCAACCTGAAATTTTCACATTGCACATGCGTACCCTAATTATCTTTTTCAAGACAGAGCCTTCCTTTTTTCTTACAGTGAGGAGGGAAAGCAAAATGAAGAATTATAAAGTCCAATCTGCAAATTAAATAAACAAACTATCAACAAGCCATGGAGTTTGGAAAATATTCACATGCAGCTCTACTAGTCAGCCAGTAGCAATAACATATAAATCAGTGAAGAAAATATTCAAATCAACGAAAGAAGGTTATAATTATTCAAAAGCCATAGACATATTGAGAGAGATAGTGTGGCTGATGCACTTCCTCCTACCCAAAGCAACAGAAACTTCTAAGTCGAGAGACCACTATGGTCATGCACATGCCTCTTGGTCAACAGACAGGGCCTTTGATCAACAAGAGGTCTCAGCTGACATAAGTTTCTGGACCACTACCACAAATGACCACAGCTCAAATTCAACTAGGGTGAAAATGGAGTCTGCCAGAGACCGCTCTTGAGTTTGCGTTCCTCAGAGCACTGGTGTGTGGCTGAAGCCTCTCCTCCCTAGACTGGCCACCTAAGGAACATTCCTCAGGGACTGGGACACCTTGCTGACCTGGTAAGTGATCTGGGTGCCCTTGAGAGTCCTCACTTTGAAACAGAGTGGGAAGATGTGCCTTTTGAACCATCACTCTAGAGTTTTGGGATCTGATCACTTCAAGTTTGAATCGGTTGTGTAGTAATTGAATTCCTTACTGGAATCCAAACCTGTGTTGTATAATGTTGCCAGAGTGCTGAATAATTTTGGATAAACCCTGTTTATAGTTGGTTTTACGCTAAACAGTTCTTGTTAGAATAAAGTCTGAGCAAGATTTGGAAGCAGCAGTTTGAGATAGAATAGATGTTGTCTGACCAGATTGGAAGCCACTGCCAGTCAGTTTCAATGGAAATTCAGGGTTTTTTTAATAGAACTTAAATACCACTGGGGTGTACAAACAAAACAAAAGCAAATATAAGTATAAATGAATTTTATAATCTATGTAAAGTAAAAGTAGAAGATCAACAGCATGTGTAACAGGGGTGGAAGGAAGAGGTAGGAATTTGTGAGTGATACTACACACTCCAAAGCTGTGCTGGGAGGATAAACTTTCAGATCAGAAAATAATTTTGTTAAACTTTCTCAGCAAATGGCAATAATTTATTTAAAGGACTATCTTTAACACTAACCTGATATTACAATGGAGTCAAATACCCAAAATTTTAATTGCCAAGTGAGAAAAGTTTTACCAGTAGCTATAAATTAGGTAAACTCTTCAATTGAACCAGGTATATATTTAAGAAAACGTATATGCAGAACAATCCAGAACTAGATTACATCCCGAATTGTAGGATAATGTGTTATTCTTTAAAAACAGGTAGGGTAAGAATAGTGTTCAAAGATATATGCAGCTTGAGCATTTTCAAATCTTCCTGTTCCAGGCGAGAGGTGAAGATACATTTAATTATAAAAAAATAAAGATTTTAAGAAAGTAAAAACTAAGAGGATCATTTTTCAAAGTGTCTGAAAAAGAAAAAGGGGATTTTTTTAAGTTTAGATCAATACCGCCCTTCTCTTGATGCCAACTTTATTACTCCTTTTCACTTTATAACTTCTATTTATACTGAGTCCTTTGAGTCCTAAACTGCTTTTTCTGCATGTCTAGCTGCTTGTTATAAAACCTTTCTCTCTCAGTACTTTGACAGCACATCAACCAACAAATCTCACTTGTGTCAAACTCTAATGATTGAAGCACATATCTTGATTCCTCTCAGTACCTCAACACATTTCTCATTCAATACAGACTTTACTGTTATTAGTTCATCTTGCCTTTTACTGTCTCTTTTCATCCATCAAGCATAAAATACATGTCACTCCTGCAATCATCAGATTTGAAAAGCTAGGGGGGGGCAAGAATAGCAATATTAGCTTTAGTTTCTTTTCAATATGCTGTCTTGGAAAATACTAATTTGGTTTGAATTTTTCAGTCTTCCAGCAGAAAATTTTTATTTTAATTATCACTTGGGAAAACTATGAGATGAAAATTTGTTTATAAAATGACCCATCATTAGAGTTGTGCCTTATTAAAAAAATGGTAAAACTAGCATAACAATTCTGTATTTATAAATGTACTTATACACCTACTGTAGTAGATTTTACAGATCATTTGGGCCAATATTTCTTTAACAGTACAATTGCATCAAACATGACAGTAATCACAAGCCCCACTTAAAGAAGGTCATATTCAGAATTATTTTGGTGCAAGTAATTATGTTAGACATTTAGCTATTTCATTCTTGGTTGTGGGGTATTGTTTGTTTGTTTTTCTGTTTTAATCTTATATTGACACTCAACTACACATGGCCATGTTAGTTTTCTTCTGTACTGCCATATAAGCAGTGAACTAACACTGAACAGGTTTTGAATGGACAGAATACTTCCACACGAACGCTTGATTTTTCAAGGAAGGAAAAGATGCTGAAGGATGGTTGAGAGTTTAAGCTTATAATAGCTCTTCCCAATGTCTATTTGATTTGAATAGTTGAGCTAGACAAATGTCAATGGTAGTGAGTCTACCAGGACAAACCTAGTAAACTATAAATATTTTTTTTCAGAAACTGAACCTGAAACGAAGGACAAAAGGTGACAGACACATCATTCAGAGTTTTTGGCTTCCAGAACAAGTGAGGACAGGACAGATGAAAAGAAACCATGATTCACATCATCAGATTATATAAAGAAATTAATGAACTTTGTACACTCATTCTCTATAGGTTAATTATTCACAGTAAATCGAAGATCAGATATTAATTTTATGTTTAATTAGTTAAAAAATAACTTTGTCTTGTTCTGCTTTGTTTAAAGCAACAGTTAGAAAAGAACCAGAGTCTTCAGTCACAGCTGTAGCTTTTGTTAACTATAGTGATGTTTTGTAAACAATGTGCCCTTGTGGCAAAGCAGGCAAACAGCCTTCTAGACTGCCTTAGGAAGATCATGGCCAGCAGACTGAGGGAAGTGTTCTTCCCTCCACTCAGTACTGGTGAGACATGCCTGAAGGGCTATGTCCAGGTCTGGGCTGCCCAGTACAAGAGAGACATAAACATACTGGGGTGAGTCCTGTGAAGTGCCACTGAAGTAATTAATGGGGTGGGGCATCTTCCATATAAGAAGCAGCTGAGAGAGCTGGAACTGCTTTGTCTGGAGAAGGGAAGGTTCAGGGTGATCTTCTCAATGCATATAAATAGCTGAGCAACCTGCCCTCCCTGATCCATCTTCAAACAGGGAAACTGCACCAGGTGATCTCTGGGGGTCCCTCCCAAACTCAGCTGCTCTGTGATTCTGTATAGACATTGCCTTCCAAATACAGTTCTGAGTTAAAAATATATTTGTAATTGCATTACAATGTGGATTTGAAACAAGTTTTTCTCTATACAGTGAGATGAGAGTGGATATTAATAAGTTCAGGCCTACCACAGAATTCTTTTATTATAATTACCTTGTGTATATGTGTATATATGTGTGTGTGTGTATATATATATATGTATATGTATGTAATTATATACATGTATTAATTGGATAAGTAGCAAACAAAAAATGAGAAGTGTTAATCTATTTTTGTCACTAGACCTCCTGTGTACAAAATAAATGGGCAGTCAGATAATGTTAGTGCCAATAAGCTTTCACATCCAAAGGAAAAGCAAATTGAATAACATACTTTGTACAGTGAAGCAGGTCACTAAAACACAACAGATTAATTTTATCTTTTGCTTGCAAAGTTCAAGATCAACACCATCATTTATTTGCCTGACATCCTAAAAGAGCTCTTGTTGGGGGAATTCTTCAAGGTAATGCATCATGTGCACTCTAAAGCAGTAAGTCCACAATACAGTTTTCTGATAGACCTCTGTATCCTGCAAAATAGTAGTGATGCATTAACATCAGTCATGTACTGCACACATGCAGGGTTCCACACTGAGGAATACAATACTGGACTAGTGCCATGAAGTTTATTATTATACAATTTTTAGAGGAGGTATTGTTTGCATGTTTTAAACGTTAATCTCTTCTGGAAAACAATCCAATATTTAGGATTTTTGGTAAAAAAAAAAAAGATCCAAAAATCACATGAAGAAAGAAAGATATAGGGGAAATTTCTTGAAGGAAATACTACCCAACTTCTCTTATTGTTGAAAAATATAAAGAACATCAAATATGTAAGAACTTTGGACATCCTAAGTATGGTAGTTCCTAAGAACTTCGAACATCCTAAGTATGTTGTTAAAAGTGGAATAAACTTGTTTAGATTCTCCCCTTCTCTCCATTTATAAATTAGTAGCAGACTAATCCTGTCTTGTGCACACACATACTAAGTTTTTTTTTTCTTTTAGCTTCTTTTATCACTGTGCCTTCACTGGCCCATCAAAACCTGCAAGCTGGGACTGAAATATAGTGGTGGTACGAAATTATGAATAGATTGTTCTTGAAGTTTGGATGCACACTAGGAAGACCAAGTAGCTTATACTGGAAGACAATTACCTTTTGTATACTTAAACCCCCCAAATCTTACATATAACAGTATATGGTTTGTATTCATACCATCATAGCTAAGTTACTAATAAATTAATGACTCTTAGATTTTTCCTAAGTAAAATAAAGATTGCAAACATGAATGCTCAGGAATAATATTGTTAATTCATATTTTAGGCATTTAGCTTGGATGAATTTCAAACTAATATTCACAGGTTTTCTAGTCAGTAAGAGCCTGTCAGCCAAATTTCTAATACAGTTTGCCAGAGGTTCACCCTGTTGTTTCTGCTTATTAGTCATTGTTACTATAATTCTGCTTTCATGGGGGTCTAGCTGCAAAAAGCACTGCATTTCAAAGCTAGCTTACACACTGGTATAGATAATTTGAAAAAAAAAGCTTTTAGGTCCCTTCAGGGTGAAAGCTGATACAATAAGTTGGTTTTGTCTTTTGATATTTACAACAACAGCACTGTGGGCTTTGTAATTTAATACCCATTTTAAGAAATCGTGTTGATATATATTTCCCAAAGAGACTTTAATAACATTAGAAAAGTTGTTCCAACATCTCAGGTAGATTGTATGCATCTTATAGCATTCCACTGAAGATTTACAAATTGCCCATGAAAAGAGATTTGGAAGAATTATGTTTAGGTAACATGAAACTTCTATTTTACACTGGAAAAATTTAAGATGGAACTATGCTGCATGTTTATCTTACATTGTAGTATAGTACTTTTGCTTTTTTAATGATTTAAACCATGGATCAAGTACGTAACATATTTTAAACAGCTTTTACTGGTTCATACACAAACCTTTGAAGCTGTTTATACATTTATAATACATATGCAGAAGATTAGAAAGAGTTTAGAATTCAGGTTCGTAGGCTTTTTAGTATTAAAGAAGAAAAACATTTTTTTGTAGTGATATGACAGTCTAAAACAGCATAATTTTTCCATTCTGCTTCAATGAACCAAAAGGTTGTACCTGGAATCAAGCCACTGCTTTTCCAGCAGTCTCCCTCTGCCAGAACTGTCCAGTATTCAAATTGTCATTTATTTATTCTCTCATCTATTTATCAGGATCACACTGAAAATGCATAGAAGAGAGCATCCTCTCGCATATACTGGGGTTTGTATCTACACCACTGAATGATCTCTAGAATATCCTTTAGGGTTAATGTTGCCTCAATGTGCAAATTACAGGCTGTCAAAAGCAAACTCACAGCCCATCACTTTATAAAAGAGGGTGGAAACATGGCTACTGTGAAGTTGTTTAGAATTTCCATCAACATCAGAGAAGTTTTAGGCTTATGACATTAAAGAGGTATTTACCAAGATAAAGTAATGGACAAATGCAAAAAACAGATAAAGTTTACTCAGGGGGAAGCATGCTGAGAAGAAAGGCGTGCTTCACCATTTTCACTGAATCATTGCAACACCAAAAGCTGTGCACGAGATGCATAGCCAAACATCATCTAAACATCAGCAGGCCAAGAAGAAGAATCTATTATTAGTTCCCAAACATAGCACAGATGATAATTAAGCACTTCTGAAGTCAACTGACTGTTCTAGACCATGGCAAAAGGACTTTCAGTGCAGTTCTATTAAAAAAAAAAAGTGGAGAAAGGTATAAAAATAAGATTCTGACCTGCAGTAGTAGCTTGTATCGTGAAGGTTATCTTGAACTGTAGCAGAAAGTGGGACTCTGTTCTTTTTATATATTGCCGTGGATGCATTTGTCCCTGAGGTGAAACAGGAAGGCATTCGTGCCAAATGTTGAAGCAAAGCATGCTTGTGCATAAAACATGAGCCAAACAATTCAGTGAGAGGACAACCTTTTTGCCAGGTTTTTCAAGTCATGTTGGCAGGGTCAAGATCTGCAGAAAGTAAGTTACTGCTTTTATTTTACTTTGAGTTATTAACCTGTGGGTGGATTTAAAATACATTGGATACTATCTCAAACGTTCCACAGCAACATTATTATATCAAAAAACATAAACAAAAAAATGAACAAAAGAGACTGTCTGATTTGTGTTAGCAGCACTATCATCTTTATCTTATTTTCTTCCCGATATAAATATAAGCTTTAAGAGGAAGTAGTTTTATTTTTTTAATATATCTACCAATTCCATTCTAATGTGCTTATCTAGCCTTTGCTACAAAAGCTCTCAAATCATCACAGAAATCAGATGGGTGTATCATTTAAAGAAAGTTTGCTCAACAAGTAGTTGCAGTAAGATGTTGGAGAACAACAGAGGAGATTAATAATTTGATTTATTTTAATGCTATGGAATATTTTACTTTTTTTTTTTTTTTCCATCACAGCTAGCTGCTGGTTCTCTTCTATTTCATATAAATACTAGCATTTTAAATAACTATACACCCAGAAGCACCTTTTGTTATAGGTAGAAAATCAGATGTTTGTGTATTTGTATACAGGTACATTGGAGAAAGACACCTCGTACTTCCGCTACTAAAGTATATGCAAATCAGCATGTCCCATATTCACACAGGAAGCTTAATGATCTTGAAGTGTGTGCCTTTACTAGATAAGAGAGGAAAGAAGGGTAGGATTGCTGCTGTTGTTTTTATGATTGTTTCAATGGATGCCCTGGAACTCATTTGTTAATGACTATGTAAATATTCAGCACATTTGTAAAGATTTAAATTATTTTTCCTCATGCATATTTATGTATGCATGTGTATTCTGGAACTCATTAAAGCAGTTCACAAAAGATTCTGTAACACGCATCCCTCTTCCAGCATTGTCCTGGAAATAGGTTTAGTTAGAGCAAAATTCAGGAAGACACTTATTCATCCCTAAGTTTAAATATACAATCACTTCTAGTTCCTACCACACACCTGGACTAACGCCTTCAAAATCAGACTTGGAGGTGGGTGCATTTCTGGATTCATGTGCAGTGAGTACTAAGTTCTACCGCTTTGTAAAACTGAAGCTTCATATTACAAAAGAGTAGTTTAACCTTTAGCTAGGCACCCACATTGTTTCTCAGTCATCCCTTGCCAACACGGTAGGATTGGAAATGGAACAAGAAGAGCAAATGTGAGACAAGTTCAGGTTGAGATAAAGACAGTTAAATAAGTGAAGGAAAGAGAAAAAAACAAGTTACGCAAAGGCATTCAGTCACTATCTCCCATAAGTAGACTGATACCCAGACAGCCTCTGACAAAGGGCCACGTTGGAAGTCAAAACCCCTCACCCCTTCTTCCTCTACCCATTTTTATCAATAAGCTAGACATTGTGTTGTGTGGAATGTCCCTTCATCTAGTTTGGGCCAGCTGTCCCAGTTGTGTGCACTCCCAATTTAATATTGGTGTATTATCAAGATTGGTTTAGCCACAGATCCAAAGCACAGCACCATATGAGCTGCTATGAAGAAAGCTAACTCTATTCAAGTCAGACCCACTATATACCGTAGTAGTTTCTATCTTATTTTTCTGGAAAGGTTTGCCTACAAAAAACAATTATTGAGCACATTTCTGTGTAATGATTTCTCACAAATGCATTGACAAACAGCTTCTGTGGCAAAGGATTTTTTTAGCTACTTTCTCTGAAACCAAGATTTTCTGAAAATCCACTAATATGGCCTGCATACAGGGAAAACAAACAAACAAACAAACAAACAAACCTATTTTCTTGACTTATTTTGCTCAGAAATAGGATTAAGTGGGTGGAGTTTTCATCTTTTAATATAAAACTTAGTCTGTAGCGAGGCTAAGCGGTGGCTGAAAAAGGTATTGTCAACTGGGAAACATAAGAATGTAGAAGAAATTACATTAAGAAATATTCATTATATTTAAAATGAATATGTAGCTCTTCCATGTCAGTTATGTTTGGAGAGAATCATATGTAATACAGCACTGTCATTTCTAATGGCATCACTGAGTCTATGTTCCTGTAAAGTCCAGCAAGATAAGCATACACTGTTGGACATGGGAGAGCTTTTCTGTTCATTGTGTGCATGTGAGCTCATCTACCTGGCAAACCCATGTTAGAGCAACATATAGGAGCTGGTTTCCATGGACAGTCAGGAGGCAAACACTCCACTGTTAGCCCCAGCGTGCTCCATCAGATAAGTATAAAGCCACGCAGAGAGGAATTTCTTACGTATTCAATTTTCCAAAAAGGGATACAAACTATCTTCTTGTATGTAAACACAGGAGAAACCAAACCCATCCTGTATTGTAGGAAGGAAAGCATCCAGGCTTGTAAAAAGCCATTAGGACATAACTGTCTACTGTTTCTATTCACAGAAATTTTATAAAGTCAAACATCTCATACATAAGTGACAAGGAATTACACGAGGGTGGGACAGCAAGGAAGTGTGGCAAAGAGAAAGGTTAGTGACTCAGGAGCAAACTAGATGAAAAGTGGAGGAGAAAGTTACAGAGAGACCACCTGATATTTTTTTCAGCATAAGAAGCACTTGAGGATGCTCTCAACAGCTCTGTTTCTCTGTCTTCCAGTTTCATTTCCTCCAAAATGAGAATTGTTTGCATACACCAAACATTTGCAGTGGCCAAAAGAGTATATGGTAAATTTGGATCATATGAAAGTCAACTCCAAGAGCAAGGCTGAAAAAATACCACTCAGCTACTCACTGACGAAAGAGGGAAAAATTGAGAAAGTCTTCAGAAAAGCTGAAGAGAAAAGAAAGGGAAGAGAAATTATGTAAAGGAATTGATGGGAGGACTAAGGTACACATCAGAATTCATTCATGAGAAACAAACCTCTTAAAAGCACAGGATGCCAATGCAAACTGAGAAATTAGATACTAAATTTACATTGGATAATGTCTCAAACACTGAATAGTCCTATTGAAGACCACATGACTAACTCAAAAATAAAGTGCTGTGCAGCATGATCACAAGGTAGTGATAAATTACATATAAAAGACAGTACTGAAAAATTTAGTGCATTTCAAAAGTCAGCTATCAGCACTATTCTCTACAAAATTCCTACTGAACTACAGAAGTGTTTTCAGAGCAAGTTGTTTGATTCCCAGCAGCCCTAAGAAGGAGTGCACACTAAACTTACATTTTCTTTACAAAATATTTAGGTGCTAAGGAATCTCTACTAAACGTGTATCTAACATGGTGTCTTAGATTTTTCACGGTAATACAATACAGCAGTTGAATCTCAAGTCCTTTTTCAAAGCATTTGTTGTGTATTGATAAGGACCATGGCTGAAAACATTGTAGCGAAACTAGTTCAGCCAGCCGCCAGAGGTGATACATTCAGTGCAGGGGGAACTGCGATTTACATATCAACGACAAGCTAACGAGCCACAGAGCAGGCCGGCTGATCGATACCGGAGATGGGGGATGTGCCGGAGGGCACATAGCCCCACCTTCTGATATGCCCAGCTCGGCAAACAAAGGGGAAAAGCTGAGACCCTTCAACGTGGCCCGGGACTTGTCCAGACTCGTCGATCTTTCGCAATCACCCCTTCCCCCGAGACTTCCCTCTACTCTGAGAGCTATAAAAAAGCTCACCTAAAAAAGCACCGGTAAGGAATCCAGCACCCTGAGGACCCTCAGCCTACCAGCCTCACCGAGAGAATCCAGCACCCTGAGGACCCTCAGCCCACCAGCTTCGCTGAAGGGAATTGAACCAGACATTAGAGGACGCTGCGGTCCTGAACAGCAAACCCCGGCATCCTTGCCGTGGAACGCCAAGGCCATACATCATCGTACAAGTCCTGTCATCCACGCTGTGGGCCCATAAGAGACTGGATCCCTCACGCTTTTCTTTCTTCCTTTCTCTCTGCTCTTTCCTTCTCTCCTTTTTTCTACACCCCCATTTCTGCATCTCTCCTTCCGTATATCTCTCTCTTTCTCTCCCTTATACCTTAATTTTCCTTCCCTCTCTACGACTCTCTTTCTCTCTTTCCCTTTTGAACATATAAGGATAACACCATCTTTAAGCTCTGCTGTTGGATTCTGGTTAAATTTCATATTATAACTACTAATGATTGCCAATATATCACTCATAGTAGGACTTTTGCTGTTAATCTATTGATAAGTTCTGTTATACTTTTGCCAAGTCGCTATTTGCTGTAACCAATATTCCAACACGTACTTTTAGTAGAACTCACAATTGAATTGGACCCTGGGAGTGATTGTCTGTCATTCATTTCACATAACCGCGCAGAATTAACCCAGAGTTAACTCACACCTGGTCTCATCTGTTGAGTCAGGGCACATGTCACGTTCGGAGTTAACTCTTCCCTCATCCCATCTGTTGGGATGGGACAGCATTTTGTGAAAGTCATAAACTCTTCAGTTTAATTATCTTATGAGATCTTTAGTAGATTTATTGAGTCTGACCTTAAAAAAAAAAAAAAAAAAAAAAAAAAGTTTTACCAGCAATTTTTGCAAAGATATTAAGAATGTTTTACAAATCATGACTTGGAATTCCATTATGTTCTTCAGTGATGAGTTATAACAGTATCTCAGTCACCCAGTGATCAAAACATTTTCTTCTGTTCTTTCCAAATGGACACACAATTTAGAGCAGACATTTATATGATTTTTTTTTTCTAAATGTAATACTTGATTTCTTGCATTTTATTTAACTTCTTCCCATATAATATTCTTACAGTGTTCTGTGTTACTAAAATGCCGGTTTTTCTACATCAATGGATTTCATCATCACATTCCTACTTTTAATACTAACGTGACAACACTGAAAAAAGTCACATTAATTTTAACATGCTTTGGCTCATTCTCCAAAGATAAAAAAATTACACAGTGAATGTGACAGGATACTTTTTACTATTAGTTGTTTCTCATTACCACAATTCATTTGTCATCCACTTTCACTTCTCTTGCTCAAAGAGGACATACAAAATCTTATTAAAAAAGAATCATCATGTACATGTAGTTATGCCATGTTTAGTTAAATGATTCTTTGTTTTTACCAGTTTAAATGATGTTTTTTCAAAAACTTCTTTTTGTTACATCGCTTCATGGACCATTACGTAATTTTGATGGTTCCAGTAATATTTTACATCATTGTAAAAATTGAATAAGAGTGATTAAATGCTTCATATTCACCTTTAAATGTTCTAAAAATATAAAATAAAGAAAAAGTGTTAATGGAAATAGCTAGGCTTTCTTAAGTTCTTGATAAATTCAAAAGGAGAAAAACCTTCTAATTAATATTCAACTACTATTTAAGCAGAAAGCTGAATTATGATACAGCTAGTCTCAAAGGAGTAGCCTAGTTTACTCACACTATTGCAATTCTTTCAAAAAAAACAAATTAAGTGGAGCAGCCTTTGTTGTTAACGTAGACAATTTCTTCCTCCAGACTATTTGAATACAAATAATATGCACAAAGAGAAAGATAACTAAGATAAAACATTCTAAAGATAACAACACCATCCGACTGTTTAAAACTTTGGTTTACCTTTGAAACAAACAATGTAATTGGATCCTTTAGAACCTCTCTAATTAAAAGACTCTCACCAAATATATTGCATTTCCAATAACATATACCCATAATAGCAAAGGGACCTGATAAATATGACATATAGTTAATCTTTAAGGTTGTCTTTTCTTGGGAACACATTGTTATATTATTTCTTCTTACTTTTCAGCTCAGTTGGAAACATGATCCAAAAACTATTGCAAAATTGTAGTACTGATTTTTTCATGATGACAACAAATATGATAAAAGTTCCAAAATCAGAAATACCTCTATTTTTTCAGAAGTCTGACATTCAGCAGCAGTGGGATTCATAGTGTTTTGTCTGACTGAAAAACAGCTCAGATCTCAGCTAAGTTTCATACTCCAAATGACCCATGCTGAGCATCAGTTCGTTCTGTGCAAGCACTTTTTCTTTAGATCTATACTGCTCCTCTTGCCTACGTATTGTTTCAGTTTATGCCTGTTGTTTCTCACCCTGCCACCATACACCACCATGAAAAGCCTTGCTCTGTGCTCTTGATAAACACCTGTGCATTCTGGGTAGCTGCTGTTAGGTTCCCCTAAAGCCATCTTTTCTCCAGGCTGTACAATCTGAGCTCCCTTGGCTTCTCTTCACAAGAAACATGCTTAGTCTTCCTCAGCCTGGAGACCCTTCTCTGGACTTGCTACAGTTTATAAGCATTTTTTCTCTGTCAAGGGACCCAAAAATGAATGCCAGACTCTAGATGGAATATCACAAGTGCTGGTCCCCTGGACCTCCTATTATACGTCAGGTGGTTCTTGGCCTGCTTTGCTGCCAAGGCACACTGCTGCCTTATGTCCAACTTTCTATCTACTAGCACCCCTAGGTCCTTCTCAGCAGAGATGCTCCCCTGCCATTCAGGTTCCTGTGTAATTTTCCAGTGTTTTTTCAGTGCTGTGACCATATGCAGAGCTCTAGTTCCTCCTGTTTGTTTCTCACGATGCACACATTTGTGTGCATACATGTGGGGTGGTGTCCTTTCACCCTGTTTTATCATCCTTGTGTTGTTACTCCTATCATCAAGCTTCCTTGGCTCACTTTCTTGCTTAACTGTGGGTTGTAGTATCTCTCCCTTGATGATGTTTGTTTAGAGTTCTCCTCAGCTGGTCAGTCACCCTGCTACTGGCAAAGATGTTTTTGTCCCACTGTGTCAGTTGGATCCCATCCTCAGCAACCTGCGATCATTGGAGATCTTGTGTTTGCAAAAAGTATATCCCTGCCAATTACATCAGTCGTGAAGCCAAGTATTGAACTCCAGCATACACCCACACCTAGTCCAGGCTTTCTCCTTCACCATCAGGATGAAGAAGACAGCAGAGACGCTGCATGCCCTCCATCCTTATCCCCAAAGCCAAGTAGTCAGTCTTGACATCATCACTGTTTTTTCTGGCAGTACTGTCTGGAGGAACAACAGAGGGCAACAGTCCAAAGACCACACATGCCTTGGGAGTGTCCCTACAACTTTTTGAGCACCTGGCAAGTGGCAAAGACAGCAAGTTGGTTGATGGGTCATCCATCTCCCTGAGAAGACAACCTCTCTCTGCCACCACTTGCCACCTCTTCTTGGTGCCGATATAGCTCAGGCTCAGCTGCGATGTCTCCCTAGGCAGAATTTTCTCCCCATCATCTGCTACCAGGGCACTGAACCTGTTCTGCAGTGGCAGATCTGCAGGGGAGAAGGAGCTTGTCTGATGTTGCAAAAAGTCATGAGTCTCCAGTCTTCCCCAGCCTGGGACTCTCCAATGTCATTGCATCAAGGACAGGCTCTGGCTGTTCCTTCATCATCTCTTCAGGCTTTTGCCTCCTCAGGGTTTCTGTGAACATTCTTTCAATCTTATGAGCATCTGTTTTGCCATTTTCCCTGATGCTGTGTAGTCTGCTGACCTCCTCCCACAGCTCCTACAAATCTGCCACCAGTGCACACCTCCTGCAGGCAAAGAGCTTTTGTCCCCTCATCGCAGCCCCAGTGGGAGGCCCCAGGTGCTTTCTGCAGACCCAGATCTGGAAAGCTGCCTTCTCCCTCCTCACCTTAGTCTGAAACCAGGCTTTTGCTATACCAGGAATAATTGCTCTGGTCAGTGCCAGAAATCCTGGCCTGTGCCACGTCACCACCATGGTTGAGCACTTGCACGCTATCTTCAGCAGGGTTTCCAGCCCCTTCCCATGAACCTGTGCTCCAGACCTGCACTTCTATAACTGCCTTTCTACCACCACTTGAATGAATCCTTGACACTTCCTTGTCAGCTGAAGGCGAAAGGTCAAAGCACCATGGTGTGGGCTTTTTTGTTGTTTTGTTTGTTTGTTTGTTTGATTGGTTGGTTTTGGAGGGTTTTGTTTGTTTATTTGTTTACCCAGAAGTAGTTGAAATATGTCATCCAAAAGAGCTAGAATTTTACAGAAGTAAAAGCCTCTGTTAGCTCCCCTTCTGCAGTGGCAGCAGGCACCCCTCTGAGCTTCCTAGAGGAGCAGTTCTATTCCTGCCTTGATGTTGTACATGTTATCTTGCTCTGTAATTCTTTTTTTTTAGGTGAAATTTTTCTTTTACTTATGTTTTAGGGTCTGAATACAGATTCTCTGATCTTTGCATCTCTCTACTTGAAAGAAAACCTACTGGGTGACAAAAGCATCTACTATAAAATTTAGAGTACAGTCCATTTGTGGTTAATGTAGGCCTAGCAGGAGTTTCACCACCAGTTATTAATCCCACTGCGTATTCTTTTGATGTGGCTTTCACTGCAAACTTGTATTTCCCAGAAGAAGAAATGCTTTTTAAAAATTGAATTTAAAGGCACTAAAAGTATACATTTAAAAAGACAATTATGCAAATTCTGTAGAAAACTAACAGTTAAAAACCAGTGAAAAAAATGAAGTATTCATTAATTTTTTTAAGTTACAGAGCTGTAGTACTCAAGGGAAAACTAAGTGACAGAGGTTCTTAGCAAAGCATAGCAATAGTACAGCACTTGGAGACTTTCACCCCCAAACCTGGCCATTTTCCTCTTTGTTTCAGTGTTTCACTATCATAGCAAAACCCTGAAACAGACTGAAGGAAGCAAGAAAGAGGCCTCAGAGATTTATCCTAAGCTGCAAATTCCTTTCTAAGTACAAAGAGCTACTCCATAAAATAAGCACGTTTTTATGTATCATCACTGACAGAAAATGTGAGGTAGTAGTTCATTTCAGGAAACATACCCCACAGAAATTTGTGAAAATACAGGTAATCAGTACAGCATCAAAAACCAGGCAAAACTAAAGGGTCTTAATCGAAAAATTGAACACACCACCAGAATGGACTCAACCCAGCATGAAATCACTGAAAACTACATACACAGGCCTAATCAAAGTCTGGAAAAATAAATGTAAGTAAATGAAGATTAAATTTTCTACTATTTCATCAGGGAAAAAAGGTAAAAATAAATGAGCCGCTGTTAGCAGAAATAATGTCTGAAATACTAGAATGGGGACCAAAATATTAATTAATGCACTTCCAGAGAAAAGTGAGTGTAGAGATTTAATCCAAGATTAAATAACTTTATTAAGTATCTAGTACTCAATTCACCTTCAGAGATATTAAAAAACAGTTTGATGAAGACATGAATATTCTTTAACATGGATGAATTTGAGACTTTCATCTGGAAACCAGGTCAGATTAGGAAACTTGATTTCTGAGGAGGTCTACCCAGATCCTGAGACAGCAAGATGTTAAAGAAATATTTTATATCAAGTTGAAAAAAAATGAAGTAAAATAAGGTAAGTCAATAAAATAATTATAAAGTCCTAAGCACAACATATTAAAAATACTGTCTTCCATTTGGGTGATCTAAACAGTAGTGAAACTGCAGTTGGGATGGGGTTGTGATATGAAAGTGGTAATAAGATCTGATAAAATTAAGACAGTCAAATGTGTGATCTTTTCAGCAATGATGCATAGGCTTGATTTGAAAACAAAACCAAAACCAAACAACAATGTATGAAATATACCAGATAACATATCCCATACCTGAGGACAGCAATAAGCTCTGGATCCTAAAGAAATTATTAGGCTGAAAGTTAAATAAAAGTCAAGAAGGAAATTTGTTTTCAACTAATTTGAGACCATGACTTAAAGTGCTCTGCTAGGGATGAAAATGTGCAGTTTCATTAAAGGGCATTCAGAGCCTCATGAATACAGCAGTATAATATGGCATAATGGTCAATAATACACATTTTAGCACAAAAGAGGACTTAATATGATAGAGTAAGCTGTTATCTTTCAAGAAGATTCCTCAGGAAATATTATGAGGGTATCGTATTGTAAAAAGAGATTATAAATACTTTTCTGTCCTTTAGACTCCACTGTCAGAACATTTTGAATTTGTTGAGTATGTATATGAAACATTTGAAAAGTGATAATCTTGATAAAGATTTTTCTTACGAAACCTCAATGGAACACGTTTCAGTAGTAACTTTGCTAAAATTGACTTTTCCTTAAGTATTAAATCAAATTATTATTTTCATTCATTTTGTAGTGTTTTAGTGACAAAATCGAAAGTGCTTAGTCATGAGTATTGCACATCATTTTCACATATTGTTCCCTTTTTAATTTATGGACACCAGTAATGACTCATGTAGAAAAGTACTTGACCCATTTTTTTGTATGAAATACTTCACTGCAGAGGAAGAAGCAATATCGTAAAAAGAAATGAAAAGATATAATAACAACAGCAATTCAGAGAAGCTGGAACTGAAGTTCTGATTTTCAGTGTTCTCAATAAGCATAAATGGGTTTTCAAAGCAGTAGCTAGATCATTTAAAATGGCTTGATTTTCCAATGTCTTGAAGCAAGATTTGATGAGAACCCTAGCTTTCTAAACAACACATAACACTAAGAGTATATTTATTTAACAAGCTTATGAAATCTTATAATATCAATTACTTTTTAAGAAGACTTTAATTTTCTTAATTCAAATCACTATTAGGTAATACAAGTCTTTTAAAAGTTATACTGAAATGTGTTTGCAGCTGAGTTGAACTCAAAATGGTTCATAGAGTTTCATAAGTTTAACAATCAAAATGTTTGAGAAACTGACGTTTAAATGGATTTGATTTTAATAAAACTTACATGTAACAGCAACAGAAAGTCAAAGATAGGAGGCATAAAGGGTAAGATATGGGATGATTTGTACTCATGATATCTCTTAAAGCTAAAATCACTGAAAGAAAACAAAAAAATACTTATGTCTTCAAAGACAATTTTTTTTTTCCTTATGAGGGACTCGAATTACAAGGTAATGGCTCGGATAATGACTCAGTCAGTCTTTCACACAGATACATCTACCTATTAAAAATAAATAGTTCTAGGCCTAATGAGATTGAATCTATTATTTCTTTTTTTTCAAAATACATACTTTCTAATGTCTCTAGACAAAAAGCAAAAAAGAATTCCAAATCATACAAATAAGGGAAAAGGTTCATATATTTAACCAAATGAATTCAATGTTTATCTAAGTTTCGTATTTTCCCTCACCATGTTGAAATGCAAGACTAAAAATATCAGGGTGGAAGAGGAAAAATGACAATAACCTTTTCATTTTAAATTTGGGTTCTTCATAGAGATCTAATTCATTTATTAATAGGTTTCTATCTCACTATAGGAAAGAAAGTTCCTGTAAAAGGAGATACTAGCAAACTTCATTCCTGTAACAACTTGTTCCATTACCTGTCAGAGAATGAAAGTATGCAAATTAAAAAGTCAGGAAAATGGTATTGCAAAAGTAAAAATGATGTTCTCAACCTAGAAAAAAATGTACCAAAATCAAACTCTGAAAATTACAAAGACAAGGCAAAAAAATGACTTGTCATCACTGTGAACCTGGCTGTATTATCCTCAGTGTGTCAGAATGGAGTACTAAAGAAAAAATAGCAAGAAACAAACAAGCGACAACAAAGCCCACAATGCATAAACATGAGGTTTATATTATTACTTCATGGTTACTAAAGAATTTTTTTTTTTTATAAACCTCCAAATTGGTAACAATTGGAAAATTGTCTTTGGACTGCTGCATATATAAGTATGTAATATATGAAAGTACAATATTTCCCAGCCACAGATGTTCCAGAATTTATATTCTATGCTAGAATTTGTTGACTCAGGCATGATTTACCAGTCTATTTAATATTTATAAATTAGTATTCATAAATCTACTCTGAATTGCTACTCGGGTATTTCCATTATTAATATCTGATAAAAAGTGAGGTACAGTCATTTATCAAGTGTATGATCTACTCTAAAACATAAAATGACCATGTCTTCTATGTGTTTTCTAAATAATAGTACGCATCAAGAGCCACCACTGAATCAGTTTCTAAATCACAGTGTTGCAATGGGCACAACTGTCTTAAATCTGGGGCTTTAAGACTGCTTAATGAATTCAGAACATAGGGAGACAAAAGTTCAGAAGGTATTTGCCATGGGTAACTTCAAAAACCATATCATGTGTCACCCTCTCACCTAGACCCATTGTATCAGCTGAGGATGAGGGCAGAAGAAACCGAGACTTGTGCTACAACATGGTGTCATTTTGATTTGGTAACAGCTAAAATACCACTAGGTAGAAACCATCTTGGGTCCTACATGGAATTGTGGTGTAAAGTGTTTTGTTACTGATACTTCCACCATTTCCTCTCTTGCATATTCTCACATGGTAACTGCTATCAAGGAATACAGACTATATGAGGCTGCACAGTGTATTTCCTAATAACTGGTTAGTAGAAACAAACAGATTTATGCTCTGTACTCTGTCAGTCCTATCTGGAATCTATCTGGATTCTATCAATCTTTCTCAAGACTTCATCATCACGCGTTTTTAAGTAGAGTTACCCAAGCACTTCAACGTTAATATTTGTGGAGTATCTGGCCTTTTAGAAGTTGATCTGTTGTTAAATATATGAGACATTTATAAATATGGAAAGTATATTAAAAATTATATAATGTGCATAAACCCCTAATGTTTTCATATGGTGATTTTTACTGTTAGTATTTTCCAATAACCTTCAGGAATCTAGTTTTATGTAAATCACCTTCACCCCTCTCACAGATATTGGCACATAATACCTTTGTTCAGCATATTTGGCAACTACTGCAAGCATCCTTGTACTGAAAAGCTGTTTGATACCTGGCAGTACAGAATGCAGAGATGCCAATTCCTTGCCTGGCACATACACAGCAAAAGTTTCTTACTTGGTTAGGTGACTCTAGTGCAGTACTAACCCAATTAATGGACACAAGCAGCTAGGTACACCCACATTTAAACAGGGAAAACAGTCAATCCATTATACATATCAAATTATAAGAGGCTTTCCTCTTTTCCTGAAACACAAAAGCAGAAAGATATAAAAAATAAGAATTACACATGTAGTGCTTTTATAAAGTTTCTATGACTACATATAATATTTCAGTTACAGTACATAATACAGTTATGCTGCATGCACATTTAACAATCAGAAAATTAATTCAAATTATTGCAATGCCTGTTCTTATATTTTTGTCTATTCTGATACCTGCATACAATTCAAACTAGGAATTTTCCTCCTAATTCCACTTCTAAAGTTATAACTTCCAGTCGAGTTCAAATGTATCTTTTACAAAAACATGAAAAGAGCCTTTTTGCATTCTTACTCTCCAAAGTTTAAGGAACCTTTGGAAGCTGCCTCTAAGGAAAAAAATATTCTTCCTTCTTTTAATATAGTTTAACCCTGTTAAATAAATCTTCCAATGCTGACTTACTTTCATTTATGCTAGAATAAACCTAGTGTAACTCCAATAAAGTTGACCTAAATTAGACTAAATTTGTATAGGGTTGAAAAGTAGTCTCCCACTTTTAATATAAATAACAGTAGAAGGTCATTGTCTCCTATCTGTTGAAGGTTTTCAATGAAATTTGGTTTAAAACAGGTCTATCTCCATCAGCTTCAGTGCAGTTGTCTGGTTTCAATATGGGATTAAACACCAAGTGAAGATTAAGGATGTGAATATATGCTTTGTAGGATGAAGTTCAAATGAGGCACAATTAACGTCCCATGTGACTATCTGTTTATTTCTTAAAAATGAGTAGAAAGTGGAAGTGCCAGTAACCCCATCCATGCAGAATTATCTTACCAATTGTGAAGCTTTCAGTTCTGACCTTACAGTAAGGTCACTTTTCATTTGACGAAAATAAAGCTGCACAGGGACAAAGCCATTTTTTTTTTCATCTTTATACTTTAACATACATGACCTTTTCACAAGACTGTACGGAGACATCACTACAATCTCAAAGATGAATTTATCCAACAGTTTTTATGACTGCTCAGAGCACAAGGGTGAGTGGTAGGTGCTAAAATCTGAAATATTATCATTAAAAATATATTTAACCCCCTCTAATCATTAAACAGCTAGATTTATATTTGTAGTAGAAATTGATTACATGAGTAATGTCATTTTTCATATAGCAGATAGCTAAGAAGACTTTGCAACAATGGACAGCAGATATATTGTACATTGCTCCTTCTTTTCAATAAGAAGAACCTCAGAAATAGATTCCTGGACTATAATACAGAACTTCATCATTTTATCCATCAGAGGAGAATTAATTCTGCAGAGGAGTTTGCCAAGCTTCTTACCAAAAATACCCATACAATTTATGCTTCAATCATGACAAAATTCTTTCAGTTACATGAGGACTAACTGGAACCTCAGCAACCCCTCCAGTGGATTATGCCAGTTTCATTCCTTTTATGTCGATAGATGACAGGTTGTTGTTGAAATTGATCTCTTTTATGAGGTTCATACCATACTCTTCAAACTACCATGCAATTTCAGACTTTCTTCTTTTCTCAAAGGTCTTAAGGAAGGTTAATAACATCAACAATACAGTCTTGGTTAAAGTAGCATTACTTAAATGAATAGCTTTAACTACACTTTGTTTAGGTCTTAAATTAGCAACTGGCAAGGCCAGTTTCTATCAGCCTTAATTTTCTGCTTATTTTGGGGGTGATTTCAATGGTGTGAAACATCTCAAGAAAACAAATGTTTCTTCACTGTAAACAAGCCTGGAAGAATCTGACCTCCAAAACTCTGAACAGCTGCACTTCTGAATGATCAAAACCTGTCAAGATCTGACCATAAAAAAAGGAGAGAGTATATTCTGTCCTACTGCCCCAACTAAATGATTTGAAGAGATCAGTTAATATTCAGTTTTTCAGTGATTTTTTAAATGTTTTTTAATGTTTTCCCACTATGTTACCCTCACATTCATTTAGAGTTTTTGAATAAAGACTTTACACTAGTGTTATTTTCCTTAGAGGATTCTCTTATCATCATGTGTAGCAATTTATTTAGTCAATTATCTGATGTTATCACTTGGACTGCTGTCAGTCCTTCAGCTAATATGTTTGAAATCTAGCATGGATTTTTCTACCCTATAGCTGCATTCACAACAGATGTAGTTCACACACTTTAAAATTCTTTACAAATATATGGACATATACATATGCTCGTCCTTCCAAATAAAACTTTTTCATTTATAAAACCTTGTTTAATACCTGTGCACACAGACTGAATGTATTTTTTTAACTGCAGTAAAGTTGTTGAAAGCTGAATCCCCATCAATACTAATTGGAAGCAATCTAGTAGTAACTGCTATTTAGAACTCTCTCTTGTGCTGCCAACCTTTAGCACTTTTGCTGGATTTTTTCATGACTGGCCTAGGGTGTGTATTTTGGGAAAGTCTCAATGAAAATTGTTCAATCATCTTTGACTTGTGAGTCAAAGAAAAATGCATTGTTGATCAATGTAATAAAGTTGGCAACCTTTTTTTGTGTGACTGTGATGCCTCCAAGATTTGGAGCAGAAAATTGACATTTGTCATCGTAGCTTCAATATTAGGTATCTTCCTTTCACCTCAATGAACTTGACCAAAATATCACCAAATTATAAGAACTCAAGATATTGAAGATTGCATAGTCATAGATTATTTCATTGATTTTTAACTACTGATGTGCCTACAAAATCATTTTTCATGTCCAAGCTTCTTACAGATCATGGCACTTACTAAAATATCATTTACTAAACTGTGCGTTTGCTTTCTTCAAAAAAGAATTGAGCATGCACTAGCCCTGGGTTGGAATAGGGCACAAGACCTGAGTCTGTAACACCTAATTAGCCTCTCAATGATACAGAGCAAACTTCATAGTGATACAGAGAAGACAGACAAGTAGAAGACAAAATTTTAGATGTGAATCGTCTAAGAGAGAGTGTGAGAATAAGGAACAAGATCTGATAAAGCAAGAAGATAGGATTAGGAATAAAGGAGGGATATGCTGGACAAGAAAACTGAAACAGGAACTGCTGGGAGAAAGAGCACAAACCAGGATGAGCATGAAGTCCAGACATAGATCAGCATAGCACATATTCTAAGAATGCCTGGATGAAGGAAAAGAAAGAATACAGGCATCCACTCATGATAACACCCAAACTTTCAACTAAGACTTAGAAAGTAATCTTGTGTTAGTTCATAGAAGCAGTAGGGATTTTTTAAGTCATTAACTGCTTTTTACCATTCTGTTGTCTCTTTAAAGACTTTCCATTCTTTGAGAAACAGAAGTGGCTCAGATACATTAATGGTTTCAAATCATACTAGCTGGGAGGAAGTTAATACAGAATGACTTCTTTCATGGTTGGATCCTGTACTTTCCAGATCATGAAGATATTATTTAGTTGACTACAGAATCTCTTTGATGATTTGCACTTTCCTGTATTTGTTACTGAACAGATGCCCAGTTCAGTGTAATCTCCCTTGAGCAAATTATCGTGTTGTCCTGAGATCTTTAATAACTGGCCCAGTATTTTTGTTTGTTTGTTTTTGTTTTGTTCTAATCAGTCCTCAGGGACTGTAGCAGATGTTTATTACAGTTTCTCTTTCATCTTTGCTATTATTCTGTCCATACATGGAATATTGTGTTGACATTTCACAGTTCTGGAACTTTTGAAGAATGGTGGCCCAAAAACATTAGGATGAGAGATTGGGGAAAATGTAACTATTAGCACCTGCATAGTTAGTGGAGACTAAAAAAGACACACAAACTGCCCGAAACAGAAAGAAAATATTACTTTCTTCAGCTTAGAAGGCATCACTGGCATACTTTCCTCACCAGTCATTTTCTCTTTACTTAAAATTAGCTTATTCTTTGAAGTTTATTTTAAACCTGATTCTTCTATATTTATTCTTGTCAACTACTGAGCAATAGTAGCATTCCCATAGCAACATTTAAGCTAGGGGAATAGTATCTGTGAAACTACATACCTGCTGCTCAACTAATGAAAATGTCTCACAGGTTAATTCTCTTGAATATACCAGAACTCCCCTGCAGTTTGAATAACTATAATGGTAAGGCAAGACTTTCCCTCCTGGGTCATCTTCAGTCCCTAAAAACCACCTTTCCTTAATCTACCCACATAAAAATATCTACTTGTGTTATCTTATTTTTGTTGACAAACTTAGCCAAGAAATGTGATGCTTCATTCTCTTACTGTTCAATAGATCTCCTAGGAGAAAGCTGAATCTGAAATGGATCTTGTAATAAAAAAAGGAACCCAGCACAGCAGTATCCTCCATTGAAACACTTGTTCTAGCAACAAGAACACCCTTCCTCCCCTTTTTACTGGGCACCCACTATCTGAAGCTCATACAGTTTTACTGCAGTGTCTTAGGTTTTGACTGAGGAAACACAGTTTGGCCTTCAGGTGATTTCCATAATAGAGGGTGTGAATACAACATCCTTGTGTGGGTCTTCTGGCACACTTCAAACCAAAACCGAATAGGGATTTTCAAAAGAATGTGAAGTTGTTCAGCACATATGTTGACCTAAATACTTTTTTCATTTCTGGTTCTATAGATCCCTTTTCATCATAGGTACACAGACAGTATTCTTAATCTTGCAATTAAGTGAAAGCACAGATTGACAACATTTTCATTTGCCTTCTTTAATTTTCCTAAATAAAGCAGCCTTAGCCACCATGCAAATGTTTTCTTGTATTACAGATAAAAATTTGCTGTACCCAGTCCATCAATGTAAATATATTGTATAAAATGATCCAAATTCAAAATGTGATCCTCATTTCGGAATTGTACCTCTAGATTTCAGAATGTCTTAGACATCTGACAATATGTGAAGAAGAGTGCAATATATTCTCTACACATCCAGGTAGCTATGCTTGTAAGAAGAGATGTAGTCATGTTGTTGGTTAATCTGTGCTTTTTCTTAACTTCTCTGAACTGCTGTACTTCTTCAAAGGAGAAAGAGAAGCATGCTTGCTAAAATAATTGTTTATTGTCCTGCTTTCTCTTCAGACGGGACATAGGTACAGTAGTGAAAACATAATCCTTAGTCTGTCATGTTGATGTACCATCAAGAAACTGACAAACTATTTAGACCATGACCAGTTCTTCAGTATTGTGTCTGCATTTTTGTAGTTTTTTAAAAGGAAACTTAAATTGCACCTTCAACCATACCTCCACAGCAGCAAGGTCCAGAGGTTCCCAAAAAAGCATACACCTGAATTGGCAAGATCACCCAACAGTGTATGACCTTATTACTGTGACAGTATAACTACGTCCATGTAACCTACTCTGTGTGATAATAAACCTTTCTAGCTGGTTGTTCCTGCACCCCGAGTTTATGCATGCTTTGAAAAACCACATGACATTCTCTGACATCTAGGCTCTTCAGTATAGAGCGCAGCTATGAGAACACGGCTTTGGTTTCTGAATCACTAATGGATGATTCATCTCATATAACTTTAGCTATTTAAAAGCTAGGTCTTTCACTTAGAGATACTTAAATTCAGCAGAAGAAGGGAAATAGTCACCTCATAAGGGAAATTAACCCCATTTGTCAGTCTTTTTCCAGATGGGTGATCACTTAGCTGCCTACTCCTCTTGACTTGTCACTAGATGAAAATTTACTCTAGTCACCTGACAATTCATTCCAGTCACCTACCTTCTAAATGGCAGGTCAGGTTGAACACATTATCCCACCCATAAACCCTTCTGAAAACCTGAAGTGTAGCACACAATCTCTGTACATATCGAGAAATGGTTAAGCATGGCAATTTCTATACTTGTTTTTTTTCCTAAATCAATCTTTTAAAATGCTGTCTCTCTTTTCTCTCTGAGGAAAATCTATGCAAAGAAACTACAATGGTTTTGATGAACAAGCTTTTCCACTACAAAGACAGAAAAAGTAGGAGCATATTTCACTCCTTGAAAAGGTTAGCAAACTATTTTGTAAAGTGGTTTCCTTGGGGCTCTGCAAAACAACTGGGCCAGTTCTATGCAGAAACAATGCACAGAAGATATAAGAGGAGTGGAGTCTTTTGAACCAGCAGCTGTGCTACCTGCGGCTCTCCATAACAAGCAGACCAATTCCATGTGGAAACAGAGTGAGCACAAGATATAAAAAGATCAAAATTCTTTGAACCAGCAGCTGTGCTACCTGTAGCAGTTAATCTTTCCTGGCAATCTGTTAGAGACACACATTCCTCAGGCTAAGAGGACTAAGAGGCTTTTGCTGACTGCTGTTCCTCTGAGAGAAGCCAAGTCCAATCCTCCCTTCATATTACTGGAACACTTAAATTGTGGACTCATATATACTGTGGAGAAAAAAGTCACTTTCATTTGCTCTATTGGAAAGGACTTTTCTGATTGGTTGCTTTGAATAAAAATATATTGGCAGCTTACTTCTTAACCAAATTTTAGTTTAACCAAATGCTAAAATCTTTTACTACAAAGAAGCTGACACCACATAAATTATAAATGTATTTAATAATAATAATGACAGGCATGGACAAAAAAGTATATTCTCACATAGACCAAATGACTGCAGTGAAGACAAAATATGGTTTTATACTATTATCAATTAAAATTGAAGTTTATTTTCCCTTTAAGGTATTGGTACTACTTCTCTTTAAAGAACTCCTTATCTCTTACTCTCATTGGACAAGTAATTCCAATAAAATAGTACTTTGGCCCTTCAATACATGCCCTTTCCATCTAAGCCTTGTATTTCTAAGTATCTTTTTTTATAAATTTCTAAGTACCTTTTTGTTTTCCTAAGCGTCTTTTACATTATGGTTAATAATCTTGTACCTCCAAATACTTTCCATTTATAGCTTTGCTTCTTCACAGTTGCACTATCTTATCAAATATTTTGATAGTTAGCAAAGGAATATTTTGTATTTGATTAACATTCCAGAAGTTATTTATTTAGTGGAAGTACGAAGTAGCTGTTTGGCTATACGTCTTTCAACAACTTTGGAGGAATGGAGTATGGAAAAAGAGACCATTTCCCCCGCATGTTAAAAAGAAATAAGAGAATTACCCAAACACACAACCCCTCTCCTACAGATTTAAAGGCAAACACAGAGTTACTTGATATTCTGATGCATAGCCAGGTTTTCAATGTTCAGTCAAACCTGAGATGCACCAGGAAGCTCTGCTGCTGCTTCCCTTTTATGTTCCTCTCAACAGAGGTGGGGTAAACGAGTCAGTAAATGGAGTAACAGTTAGCCACACACATTTGTGTGCTAATGAAACATCCTGTCTGTGTTTTATACCTACCTTTATGCATGTTTCTATACAGAAGTCTGCAGATATCAGGGAGGCGATGTATACTGTAAGTAGTACACAGATCGCCCAAGCAGGTTTCCTGCAGTATGTGCAGGCAGGTAAATAAAAAGAAAAGTAACTTTTGGTTTTCATCATAAAATCTGTGAAACCTGTTCTGGAAAAGTAATGCTGAGAAAGACTGAAAAGAAAGAGCACATTCTGTTGGTGGTATATTAGTTTACTTCCATGTTCAAAAATAGTTTCTTAAGAAGAATCACCCTGAACTTTACACAAGGGTGTTGCCAACTAAATTTTGAAGACATAATGGCTCATTCTGTAGTTCCTAAGCAATGATTTTAAGTAGTCTATCCACTAAATGGAAGTCTACTAATAAAAAATTCTTTATGTCTGATTATCTCTGTATCCCATATTTCACTTTCCTCACGTACCAATATCAGAGATTTTCCCATTGCTACAAATCCAAACATTACTGACATAACACAAAAATAACCTTGTCCTAGGTTCCTTTTTCGTAACTTTGCAAATGTTAATCTTCCATATTTTTTCATTCTTTGAAGAGTACACAGTTGTAGTAGCTAATATCCCTGCACAAGGGCTGGTAGAAGATTAATTTGAGATCTATACATATATAGTAAGGACTATTAGCAAAAATATCTGTCTTTTCTAAGTACAGGTGAAGAATACTCATAAGTTATATGCTAGAAGCCTGTCTAAACTTTTTCAAGGAAGGAACTTGATTAATGAAGTAATGGCTCTCAGCCCTTTCAACCTGATGAAATCTGTGTTCATTTTGGTCTTAACAGTGTTCTGAATTATTCTAGTCTAAATTAAAACTACTACACAGCCTGTGTTTGTTGGAGCATGAGGTTCAGACATGCTCTATATACTGAAAAAAGCCGGAAGAAATGCTAAAGGTCTGTGCCATATGGAAGTATACCAAAGGCTGTTTCAGGTCTTTTTTATCTCTTGTGCTGAAAATAGAGATTTAAGTTTGGTATTTAGAAGTTATGTTCTATATGGGTAATAACTTTATCAGTGAAGGGATTTGGAGATATTTTCACTGAGGTGAATTAAGGATAAAAACGGAAGAAAGTTATTCATAAAATCTGAAGAAAAAAACATACATTTTCAGAACAACATCCAATTCTCAAGAATTCAGATGAACTCTCACATCCTGTGAGAGCTCTTCTTCTTACGATTCATTGTACTGAATATCTCAGATTCTTCATCTTCTTTCAGAAGATTGTGTCTCCCATTTCTCAGTGTACATTAACATTCTCTGCAAATGCACTAAATCCACAGTAATTACCATTCAGGGAAACTGAATCCTTCTCAAAACTAACAAACTAACACATACTAAAAAGATACTATATAATTCATGTCTCAAATCAGTTTCAAATAGAGATACTAATGAACATATTTGGTTTTTATTAAAATGAAATTGACATTTTTATACCCAAGAACTTCGTTTAAAACTCCAAATTATCACTGTCTTAGTCCCTTGAAGAAACTACGAATGAAGATTTACTAAATACTTTAATGATATCTTTCCTCTAGATATTACACACTGTATTGAAGATTATACACAGGGAAAGGCTGAATAATGCAGTATGCTTCAGTTAAAGAAGAGATGACTGGGGCTTCAGGAGAGAGTGAGATGTGACAAGCATCCATAAAATAGACACTGTTAAAACCTTACTCATTCACTTTCTCATCAGTACAAGAAGAAGAGATCTTGAATGAAACATGGCAGATTCAAAACAAATATAAACAAAAAAAAAGAATCTGACTCTCATACAGCTTTTAGCTATGCTGTGGAATTCTACTTCAGAGCATACTGTGGATGACAAAACTTCAAATGTATTCAAAGGAAGATTAGTGGAAGGGAATTTCACTAATGGTTACTAAGTGCGCAGGTAACACTAGATCAGGAAGTCTCTGGCTAAAAAATAGTTACAGACCAGAGCAATGCATTTCTCAAAAAACATCATTTCCTAATGAGAATAACATCCTTACACCAATGAACTGCTAGTTTAACGAAGAAGTGGTTTGTTGGAAAGTTCTAGTTGTATAATTCAGTTGCTAAGGGAGAGTTATTTCTTCTTGCAAAAATATCAGAACACAGAATTATAGAAGTCTACAAATGTGACAAAAATATTTAGTAGCACTGGCGTTCAGTAGGTGTTCCAAAAACACGTAGAATGAGAAGGCTCTGGATGTCCCAGTGAACAACAGGCTGAACATGAGGCAATTGTGTGGAATGGCAAAGGAGGACAAAAGTTTCTTGGGCTGCATTAGGTAGAGCTCAGCCAGCAGTTCAAGGGAGGTGACCCTTCCCCTAGACTGAGCCCTGGTGAGACATATCTGGAGCACTTGGTCCAAATCTGGGCTCCACAATAAAAAAGAGACATGGATTTGTTAGTGTGAGCTCAGCAAAGGGCCATGATTAAGGAACTAGTGAATCTGTTGTATGAGGTAAGGCTGAAAGAACTGGGACTGTTTAGTCTGGAGAAGAGAAGATTCAAGGTGATGTCATTAATGTGTATAAACACCTGATAGGAGAGAACAAAGAAGATGGATACAGATTCTTCTAAGTGGTGCCTGCTAACAGAAGAAAAAATGACCAAAATTGAAACAAAGGAAATTGGATCTGAACATAGGAGAGCACTTTTTTTACCCTGAGAATGGTCAAATAGGTTGTTCAGAGAGGTTGTGGAGTTTGGACTCCTGTAGGTGTTCAAAACCCAACCAGACACAGTCCTGAGAAGCCTGCTCTAGCTGACCTTTATTTGAGCAGGGGAGGTAGACTAAACAATCTCCTGAGGTACCTTCCAATCTCAACCATTCTGTGAATCTGAGGCCAAAAACTAGAAGCAAAACCAAATCAGTGTTTAAGACATTACATTAAAATACACAGAGAAGATCCAAAGGTCAAAACCAAAAGTATTGACAAACCCTTGATCAGCAGAGTTCTTTCTCCATCAACAGTAGGACTGGTATCACCAGTTAGAAAATATTTCAGTTTCTATAGAACAGAAATCATAAGTAAGGCCATCTGAGACCAGATATTAAATCTGGTAAGAAAGTAAACAAAACATGGGATCAACTGAGACAATTGTGCCAACCTAATTTGTTTTTTCCTTAGGGAAAGGAAATTACACAAAACTTACTAAGCCAAACCAAAGAACAGCAAGAGAAATGAGAAGAATATACAGCTTTATTTTTAAGAAAATAGTTTATCTACAGCCTGTGAGCATGTAAGCCCATTATATCTTGTATTTAATAGAAATCCACATTATTCTGATGAAAAATATCTTAATGTTTTCACTTTTTCATGTAAGTCTGATAGTAATGATAAAGATTCACAGATCTAATCAAGTCCCTCATTTCTGATGCAAGATCAAACCTCAGTTCTGTCCACAGGCAGCAAAAGGACTGTACTCACTCTGACAGTTTTTTCCAGTCATAAGTTTTTTCTGTTCCCCAAATGCCAAGAATGTTCAATATGCTCAGTACATGATATTTTGTGAATTTACAAAGCTCTAACCTTCATGTTGTTGGATCAGACATCAAACCAGCATTTAGATGAAACATCAAACAAACATTTTCTTTAGAAAGCATAAACATTTGTTGTGTGTGCTCACTGTCCTGGGAATGGAGAATGGTCTGTTTTGGAGTCAATTTGTGTTTTACATCTTCAATAAATAAATGTTATCAATGTAGCTTTGCAAGCGTAGTATGCTAAAAAAAGGGTTATGATTTCTTCACAACAAAGCAAGTACCAATACTCTAGAGGAAGTCCAAACTGTGAGTATTTACTGAGCTCAGTGTTTATTTTGTTTAATCAGAAAACCACAGAATTGTTGAGGTAGGCACCTCTGTAGGTCATCTTGTCTAACTGTCCTGTGCAAGCAGGGCCTCTAGAGCTGGTTGCCCAAGACCCAAGACCAAAGATGGAGACTCTACAACCTCCTCAGGCAATCCGTTCCACTTGCCTGACTACCCTTGTGGTAAAAAGATTTTTTCTTATGTTTAACTGGAATTTCCTGTAATCTACTGGAATTTCTTTACTACCTCCCATCAGGCACTTTTATACACAGAGATGAAATTCCCCCGAACCTTCTCTTCTCTGAGCCAAACAAGCCCAGCCCTCTCAGTCTCTTCCTATAGGTCAAATGCTTCAAGCCCTTAACCATCTTCATATCTGGAAGTATGATAGATTTAGCCCACATTTATAACTACTGAGCTGAAGATGAAACAATTTTGCTCATATTTCCCACATTACAAAAAAAGAGGGAAGTTTCTCACTTCTTTGAAATAAGAGATAGAGCCATCTACTCTGAGAAGATAATTTCAGGCCATTTATCTCAGGCTCACCAACCAGATAATTTCACCTGTATTAACTTCTTACTATTTATTCCTATGAAGTTCTCTGTTCTGCTTGCTGGAAGAGCTAAGCAGCATTGCTCTTGATCCTGGACTAATTCTCCTCACACACTGTATAGGGAATCCTATTTCTGCCATAAGCATCTGAATTCTACTTTAAGAGTGAGACATAGAGAAGCTAAATGCTGCATTGGCCAACCAATAGCTAATTAACTCATTTTGGTTGAGAGTATTAACACCGTTAGATTCTAAAATATCTGAAGGAAAAGATGAAGTGATCATTTTAATGAAAAGTTGAACATGAATTTGTGGACAACAAACAAGTATATTAACCATATTGCATGTTACAGAGAAAAGACAAAAAAAAAACAAAACAACATGAACCAGTTAAATGATATGATGATATGTTATCTCCTAGAAGTATTGAATAAGAAAATAAATTCCATTTTTACTTGGGATGAATAAGACTGAATTTTATTTATAGTTCATATTCAATATCTTCAGCAAAAAAAATGCATTTTTTATACCAGTTATCAATCAATATTCCTATACATTAGAAATGTATTTTATTAATCTGTATGCAAAAGGCAGTCATTTCAATAGGCAGAACATATTAAGTTCAAAAGAATAACCTTTCCTCAGTATGAGAACAAAGCCTTCATCCTGACAGTCTTAGAGATACTTACTAGAGATACATGTATTTGCCTCAGCATTTTGTTTGACAAAATTATGCTTCCTCCTTTGCTGTAGATTCACTTAAAACTTTCAACACAAAGTCCTTTATCTTTCAGCCACTTTTATGTGTCCATTAACTTTATATGTTTTTATTTGGGATGGAGAGTGGGAAGTGAAACACAATTATGGGATGAGACCCAACAATCAGCTAAGCTGGGTCTTACATTTTAGATAATCTCTTTATCTCCTGCACACAGCAGCTACACTAGTCTCTGCTGCAGCTTTTACCTTGTGCTGAACAAGATGCTGTGCAACAACTGTCAGGTTTTTTTACAGAAAATGATATAAAAATGGATGATATAAAATGAACAACTGCTTTGAGGTGTAATTGAACCACCAGCATGTAGGAAAAGCTATTCAAAATCTTTGTTTCAAAACCTGAATTCCACCTATTTTTCCCTTATGTCTCACTCCTGCCTGGATCAGAGATGAGAAAGCCGAATGACAAACAACAGCCAGGCAATATGATTTTTCCAAATTGTATAAAATAACAATGCACTAAAAATATTATTACATTAAACTTAACTTTGTAAATATTTAAGATTTAATTCTGGAGCAATGGTATCAAAATCTGAAAAACAGTGTATCTAGTAATGGCTAGATCTATACTTCACATCTGTATTTTAGGTTATCTGTTGTTGCTGTGACTATGAATGGGCAAAAGGCAAAAAAATACACATTTGGTTTTTCAAAGGTTGATATAAGTTGATATCCATAACTGTAGCAATAGCATATTCATATCCATATCCATGGCCATAAAGTATTTTCTGTTCATGGGAGTAGCAGACCCTAGCACGGCCTCTCAGAAACAGTGTATGCAAAAGGCCTGAGAATGTTTGACTGCAATCTGAACAGAAATATGTCTGTGAGAGCAAAGGCTCAGTCAGGAGGCTTCCTAGCTCTATGCTTTTCTGAGGAATAAAATTAAGATCTACTTAGTCTAGTATACAAATAATTAAAAAAAAAAAAAATAAAAAAAGACAAAATATTGTGTTCGAAGGGTGAAGTCATTATGACAATAAAAAACACAATGGTATCTTGGCATGCTCTCCTCTAGGTGTTCCAAATCTGCCAAAGCAAATAAAATTATGTGATTCTATGTTTCTACATGAATAATTAAATCCCTTCAGTACCTCAGTTTATTTCTATTAATATCTTGCTCCCCCATCCTAAATAGCAGATAGTGTCTTGCATATGGGACAGTAGAATAATATTTTTGGAAAAATATTGATCATTTAGTGGAAGAGAGGAATCAAACTAAATTAAATTAAACTCAGACTCCATGGAGTAGAAAAAGTCTGAGTGCAACAGATAGTAAAAAACTGAGTTGCTACTTTGAGTCATTTAATTTCTGAAGGGTACTGCCATGTTTTAAGATGGGATTTAAGAATTCCTCTTTGATTAGCACTCATTACTTCTTTAATTACTACCATTAAATTGCTGCCATTACTGTTGAACTAAAGCCTGTATTAACATATTGTATGTTATTGTAATAAAATCATAATATACAGTATTTCAAGAAACTAAGGTATTTTGTTAAAATTCAGTCTATTTAAAAATACTCGTGATTATTTTGCTCATGCTGATTTAAAAAAAAAATATTTAATTTACAATTAACTACACACACACACACAAAAGGAAAACATGCTTACTTCAAAAGCTGTTTTACCAAAAATATTTACTAGTCTGCAGTTCTACAAGATGAAGTTGCACAATATGCCAGGCCTTTTCAACTTGTCTATATATACATATATATTATTTACATCAGACATCTAAGTCTTTTTTTTTTTTTAATCTGGGAAGTCATAATGTCTCATAATCTATTCCTCAGTTTTTATATCATTATTATCATATGCAACTATCCCACAGAAATTAGTAGTGTTCATTATGTAAGCTCTCAAGCTTTGTCTACAGTAGAAACTCAATAACTGTGTTTACAGCCTTCAGTTATAGCCTGCAGCTGTTAAGTTAGACAAGGTATTTATTGGAGGAAGAAACTATTTTAACATAGTAATTCAGACTCACTTCCCTTGGACAAAAATATGCTCTACCACTATTTTATCAGTAAAACCATGCAGACATCCCAGTTTTTTCCACATAATATTTTATTTTAATTATAACTAACTTCTAACTTTGCAGAGTGTTGAAATCATATCCATGCCTGGTAACACATGCTACAAAAAGTGTTGCTAAATATTGTAATAATAATGACTCAAATTATAATTTAAATAGATTTTCAGTGTTCTCAGTGTCCTAATTGACTTCAAAATAAGGCATTAACCAAGTTTTACTAGGCATTAATCAAGTTTTGACTGAAACACTGAAAATCTAATGCAATAGAAACTCTAAATAATAGTTTAAAATACATGTAGATCTTAGATATAAGCCATTGCTCCTCTGCTTTGATTTATATTTACCCATATATATTTTAAGATAAAAAAGCACTTGGGTGATAACTTTGGTTACCTCTGTTCCAGAGGAGGTTTACATTGACCTGACACCCGCTGAAAGGGTTGTCATGCGTTGGAATAGGCTGCACATGGAAGTGGTGGAGTCATCATTCCTAGAAGAATTTAAAAGATGTTTAGATGTGGCACTTAGGGACATGGGTTAGTGGTGGACTTGACAGTACTAGGTAACGATTGAACTTGATGATCTTAAATGTCCTTTCCAATCTAAAGGATTCTATGATTCTATGTATGTTATTTCATTTGCTTCTGTTTTGCCTTTCCTTTGCTACCAGTATGTATCAATAGGACACATCTGCAGTAATAAAAGCCCATTAGCCACAAGAAGAGACAGATGGGAGAGATACAATTATAATTAATAATGAAATAAATGCCACCTAGCTTTTTCTAAGCACTGTTCACTTGTTTACTGCAAGTTTTGAATTAATCTCCAGCTTATAAAAATATTGAATTTTACTCTGAGCTGCCAATACTTCCCTGACAATTTCAATTCATCATGCTAATATGTGTGGTCTTTGCTAGATTTCTATTAAAAAAAAGTAAATCTGAGTTTTCAAAAAACAGTTTGAAGTTATGTGGCTGATGCTAATATAGCTGTATTATTTTGTACTTCTGGATTATTTTTTCTGCGGCATTTAGTGTCAGCAAGAGGTTTCTTAGGGTAGAATAAAACTATTCGAATACTCATGTGAACAAACACACAAGTGCTGCCTTAGATGTTATCCTTTCTTTTTTACAAGGTGACACACATGGAGTAGTTGAGTGCATTATTAACCTTAGCAATGAGGAAAATAAGAAAAAAAACAGAGCAGAGTTGTAGGGAAAATATCCAAGGAAACAACAAAGGAAATTAAGGCATCTGCAAAAAGAAAGGAATGCATACCCTATGAATGAGAAGTTTATTTTTGAAGGTAATTGTCTAATATAAGGCATATGGAAGGAGTTTAAAAGCTGAGCAAGAGCATAAAATATTTGTTATGAGATTGGCATAGCCCATTATGTGGGATGATACAAAACATATAGCATTCAATATTTGTTAAAGAGGCATCTATATGGTAAAACCATTCAAGTGTGAGCCATTGCCTTTCTCTCCAGATGACAACATTAATGTTTATTCGTCTTGTCATTTTTACCATCAATAATTTTCCTTATGATTTTTGAGGATAATGTATTTCATATGTTGTCTATTACAATTATCAGCCCAGGATACTTCAGAGATAGGTAAAACAATGACCTTGATGTTAGCACACATTATGACAAAGAACCCATAGGACTAACTCTTATTCCTATTGACATAGTATCTGTTTAAAATCAAACTGCATTAGAAGCAGAGAATAACACCCAAAGTTCAGAAAAATAGATGGTGTGTATAAATTTTGCCATTCCCATAAGAAGTTTTAGAGATACAGCAACAGGAATCCATCATAGGGCCAAATAAATTGATGTTCACATTACCACTGGATCAAAAACACTGGTGATTCCTTTTCTTTTTGGAACAATTCCCATATTTATCTAAATCACTATCAGCAGCTTTCTGCAAGCACATTAGTAGTAATAATAATGGCATCTAATCTGGTTCTTAGCACAATAATTTAGGCATGTTAAATTTCCTTTATTATGCAAACTATTATCCTCCCAAATAATTTCTCACAGCTGGTGATGACTGATTTGTAAGGTATTATTAAACTAGAATAATATACTCTTGTCATATTCTGAAATCTTTATTAATAAACATAAAACATGCAGTAGCTCGGCATCAGTATCTTTCTGTTTTGAAAGAGACTATGTTGTTTTATAAACCTAGAGGGGAGGATTTAATAGCAGGATCCATTCCTAAATTGTGCATTCAAGTGTCCTGACCCTAAAACAAGCAATCATCTCAAAATATCTACAAAACCAAACCAGATTCTTTAGGTCTGATCCACCTGTTAAGGAACAACTATAGCTTCTTAAAAACTTAAAGTGTAAATAGACATTCCACCTGAATCTCTTTATATATGAAGTGTTATGTACAAAAGAGTCTGCAGAATGTGCCTGCAGTGGTGAGTAAGTAATTTCAGTTTATCTATCCTTATGAGAAAAACAAGTTGAAATGGATGCTATCTTACTGTTAAGCTGATTTTTCAAGCTGGCAGTCATCCTCTCCTCCTGTTAGCAAAGACAAATTTTATGATACTTAGCTGTGTTTAAACAATTATGATGACTGTTGTTTCCTGAAATTATCTTAGGTTTTGAAATCTCTTTTAGGTTCTTTTATGTCACATACCTTGGTATTTACCTACATTTTTTTTACTACTGAAATACCTAAATAATCCAAATATTGCAAGGCCTATTATTGCAGCTGCTGCACAGAGATAATAAAAAACAGCCTTTCTTCCAAATTTCTGACACAGGAGAAAGCCATTAGAAGAAATGAACACGCATGTTAGGACAAAGAACAAGGAGACATGGCAACAGACATAATGAGATAAAGCAGAGTCAGAAATTAGTGTAGGTTGTTTACCAAACATTTTTTACATTAAAAGATGTTGATTAATTAAACCTAGAATTGTTAGCAGAACAAGATCTGTTCAGATGAATACAGAAACTTGGTAATTTGTAATTAAAAATAACTTAATTGAAATTACGGTAATCAAACATTTTGATAACATTTTAATATACAAGACACATGAAAAAATGTAAGTATTTTTTCAATGATCATAATTGAATACTGATGACCACAGTGCATTACGTGCTTGTGATTTGTGGGGTAGGATTTTCTGCACATAGTGAGAAAGAGCTGTGTCTTGACAAGGTATCTGAAGCAGAAGAAGGTTGTCACAAAAAGATAAAACATAAAAGTTAAAGAAACCTGGGACGAGATTAAGGTCAGCATTTTTTGGCAGAGTGGCTCTCAGAAATGTCCTTTCAATACAATCAGAGGGAAAGGGCACAGATCAAATGTGTATGCCTCCAAAAGTAAAAAGAAATGGCCAAGCAATGGATGTACATAATGTCAATTGTCTATTTGTCACCATAGAAAAAGCCTTGAAGCACAGCTCAATGTGGAAGATGTTTCTAATATGGTCATACTTGTAACACAGTACTTTTATATAATGTAAACAGTTTTATGTGAAACATAAGGAAAAGACATCCTGTCTGTTATTACTGCCATTGTGTTGTGAAGTCATTGTGGTAGTCTCTAATAACAGCTGAAAATTAAAAAATTAAAGACCAACTTGGTCAATTTTTACTTCCTTTGGTAATTTTTTTTTATTTCATTGAGAGTGCACAATTGAAAGTTATGTAATATTTTGAAAACCTTATTGTGTTTTTACAGCTTTCAGAGGCATTATGTGATTTAAATGATAATGGGATCTACCAAAGGGGAAAAAGGGATAAAAGACAAAAGAAAGTATTAGCAAACCTGTTGTCCATTATCCACAGAGGACATTAGCATACAGCAGAGCATTTCTACCTATAATGGCTCTTGCAAATTAATGTCACGTATTTGTTCGGGTAGTTATTGAAGATGACTTATACATCAAACCAATACTGAATTGTCTTGTGAAACTTAATGAATATGAATCAGACTTGATGTTTAAGGGCTAAAGTTTTAAAAGACAGGATTTTTTATGTTAGAATTAATGACAATTAATTGTGTGTATAATTACAAGGTTTATTTGATCACTGTTGCAATATAGACTTGAATATCTGAGGAACAAGATGTAAATATTGCTACAGTGGAGCTGAAGAAGAAATAGGCTTTTTCTATAATGAGATCTGTCCTCCTAAAAATATAAAATCACTACCTGAAGACCATTTGCTGAATATTCAGAAATCCTCTATCTTTTATTGTTTCCTTTGATGGCATATTCTACACATAAGCAGAAAGAAACTGCAAGTAAGATGAAAAGCCAGTTGCACTTATTAGGCAGATAAAGTTTTGCTGGTTTGGTTTTTGGTTTTGGTTTTAATCCTGGGAAGTTTCATAGTCTCAAAACAAACACATAAAAAAACACAATAAAAAAGTAGACTTAGAACTAAGTCAGAGAGATTCGGGTTCTTCTTCTCCAAGGACTGAGAGTTCTTAACCTCTCTGGGCACACTGTTGATTCATGTTCAGCTTGGTGTCTACCAGGACCCCAATGACTGCTGCCTTGAAGCTGGGAAAAGAGCTGCATTGTATCTAACACAAAATTGAAGATATTTCATTCCCTTTTTATGATGCTTTTCTTACACGATTTTCATGTATCCGTACTTCTTCTTGGCAGCCACAGCTAGAAAACCTTTTAAAGAGAGAGTATCCAGAACAGCGAGCAAAAAGTTACTAAAAAACCCCACAAAACCCAACCTTAAAAAAGTTACTAAAGGCAAAGTATGCCTTCCTTAAAAGTAGCTTAAATACAGGGTGTTTCAAAAAGATGAACCCAATTTGACCAGAATTTGCTTTGAAATTGTGTCCATCTTTTAAAAACACTATATAGCTGTCTGATTCCTTATTAGCTGCAATATAGACATATCATTCTTGAACTCATGAAACTGTACCAGCTCAAAAAGCAGAGAACAAAAGAGAAATTGTCTTCCTTTCTTTCCATTTACAAAGCATGGTCATGTCTTCCAACTGCTAGATTCTCTGACCTAGCAAAATAGTATCAATTGAAATTAATTGTGCATATCATCATCCAACACCTTTTCTGACACTTGAATAGTGAAAGTTCCAGAGGATCAAGAAAGAGGTCATGATGCACATTTAGGAAAGTCCCAGCAATTTATCACTATTTCCCTGCATTATAAATGAAATAAAGGTTCATATTAAAGCTTATTGAAGGTGATATCAAGGAATACATTGGTTTCAAACATTGCAAGAACTTGGTAAAAATAGACTAAATGGAGTTGGAATACTGAAAGAGTCCAACTGGCAAAGGAGACTCTGGCAGAGAGAGCCATAATTGTCACACCATCTGTTGTCCAATACAATATCTTTCAACAATTCAGAGTTTAACAGACAATCTGTCTTATTCTTATCTCCAAAACTATAGTGCAAAGAAATGGACTATCATTTAAAAAATTATAGTACAATGTCAGTGTCCCAAACAAGCAATCCATTAGTAGCTCTGTCACAGAATTTCCAAAAGTCATCCTAGTCCAGAAACAAAAAGTTATTTCAGATTATCATGCACGAAATGTGATCATTCTTAGATCTTCAGAAGATGAGGAAAATAACCCACTTGGAAACCTGAAGATTTTCTTGTAAATCAGTGGCTCTAGTGATTCATGGATGAGATTAATTCAGATTTGTACCTATCCACTTCTCATTGCTTTTAGGCACCAAAAAACCCCAACCAAAACCCAGGATTTGACAGAAAGTCATAGAAATTTGTATAAACTTCTACTGTCTTCAACATTTAAGACTGAAAGAACATTCAGCAGCCCAACTGAAAGCAATGTCTTACTAGCAAAAATTATCACAAAATAGAAATTGGTTTATGCATTCATCAAGTTTCATACTAAGACAATTAAGGGTCTTTTTCCCTACAGTATGGCTGTTCCAGAATCTGACATCTCTGACTTGGGACAAAATACTTTACCTGAATTATAAGAAAACTTCTTTTAATATTCAATCTTAGTATTCACAACCACCTTACCTCTATTTCTTCATGTGTCAGTATTGCCTTTTGAGTCATCCATATTAATGAAAGTTGGAATGATATTGATACATGAATATTCTCTTTTTAATACTTCTGGGCATTTTGTAGTAGGTTTGATCTGACCTTATCATGAATGCTAAAAAACCTCCCAAAACCTTGGATTCTGTGATCTGTCATACTACCAAACTAACCTTCCATTACTGAAACATTTTTTTCCTGACTGTGTGATCAAAAGGCCTTGAGGTGTGCCTCACATGTGATCTTTCTTTGAGAGACTTTCTCCTTAACTGAAATGTAGAGTTCTTAGTTTCACCTGTGCTGTAGTTTTTTCATAAATCATGCAACATAAATTTATACTGGAATTCTTTTGCAATCAATTGATCACTCATGAGCACAGTAGTAGCAAGATCTGTTATAGCAAAGCCTCTTTGAAGTTCAGAAAATTTTTTTTACCTTTATAAAGGTAAATAATTAGTAGGATGAAGAAATCTATGAAAGGTGGTCATTTTGTTTAATGCCCTCATAGTAGATTGTATCAGATACTGACATTTATCCATCTGTGTTTCTATATGCAGACAAAGGGACTTCTAAGGGAAATATAGCACATCAGGAAAAAGAGTGAAGCGTCTTAAAATATTGGCAAGTCTGAATGTAAAGACTGTAAAAATAAATGTGTGATATTTTCAAATTCAGATTACAAAACATGATCCAACATCCAATTTAAACTAAAAAATTAGAAGTACTTTAGCATAGAAGACTGGTTGGAATCACACAAAATACAACACTTCTAAATATGTTTAAGTTACTGATATATATTTGAAATTCAAAGTTCACCTAAAAGGTCATTGAAGTAAAAGAAATTCTTCCATTGACTGCAGCATTTCAGCCTCAGTCCAATAAATTCTGTGGAATTGGTGAGAATCACTGAAGTTATTGATTTGTGATTTCAGAGTTCTTTATAAAGAAATAAATAATTCAGAAATCATCCTTGCCTTAGGGTGGTTTGCTTTAAGTCAACTCTATTATTTAATTGACTAATGAACTTAATTAATATAATTTAATTCAATTTAAAACATAGTATACAACCCTACCTGTTTTATTAATAGCAGCAATTATTTACTTATTAGCATTTATATAAGTAAAATGAAAAAGTGCTGACATTATTTCCAGTTCAAATCATGGTAAAAATGTTTAGTTTGCAAATCTCACTATTACTAGTATAATCTTTAGTGCTTTTTTTTAGTTTCAAACACAAAATTAAGTTAGTACTTACACATTTTATCAAAATCAATGTGAAAAAGAATGAGACTTTTTTAAAAACATGAAATTATATTGATGAAGAATGTCATATTCATTAAAACTAAAATGCTCAGGAAAACATCATTTTCTAATGAAGGCATCATTAACAAGTTAAATGTTTTCATAATATCAAAATACCTTCTTTTTAACAATGGAACATATAAAAATTTATTTTTTCTTTTAAAGTAAATTCCCCACTGAAAACGTTTACCAAAAACTTGTAAAAGTTTGGAAACTTTCCATGAATGCTTCTTATTGATTTTTTTTTAAAAAAAATATTGTTTCACAGAAATAAATACTAATAAACTGATTTCATTTTTGAAGCAAAGCAACATGAAAACATATTAACTTCCTGCAAAATGCAAATATTATTCTTAAAACTGATATTTTAGCATAGGAAACTGTACTGAGCTTAGTTAGGACATAGTGAATTTTCTTCATGGCAGCTCACATGTTGCTGTGTTAGATTTTCAACCAAAACAGCACTGAGAGCACATGTTCTAGCTTTTGCTCAGCAAGGGTTGCATAGCATCAAGGTCTTCTCTGTTTCTCACTCTGCTGCCACAGTGAATAAAGTGGGAGGGCACACAATCGGTTGCAAGGGCACACAACTGGACAGATGATTTAAACTAACCAAAGTGATATTCTGTACCATATAACTTCATGGTCCACAATAAAAGAAAAAAATGGGCTTTTAGGAAGTTTAGCCACATTTCGCTCAGGAACTAGTTGGACATCAATCTAACCCTGGGAGGTGGTGATTACTTGTGATCACTGTTTTTTTTTTGTTTTCTTCTCGCTACTTATCCTTCTTTTCTACTTAACCTTCACTTGTTAGACAATTTCTTTGTCCTGACTCCAAAGTTTTCTTGCTTTTGTCTTTCTTACCTCTTCCCCCATCCAACTGGCAGGGAGGGGAGTAAGCAAGCACTGTGTAATGCTTAGCTGCCCACTGAGGCTAACCCACAACAGAAAAAAACACTTACCTGTTTAAGCTATCTTAGAGGCAAAGGAAGAATATCTACTAAATCTATATGCAATCCTAAATACCAAATAATTTACAATTAAATTTATAATTATGCCATAAGAATGTAAGTGATTTTGAGGTTGTTCTCACTTTTTGTGATTATTCTGCTAAAAATATAGATAATAAAAGTTGTATATCCTTTTGACTGAACTCAATAGCACTACTCTATTAAGAGTTAAATTCAGTACAACAGTTTGGTGCAGAATTTCTCAAGATTAACTTTTCTGTCTGCCTGTATATTTCACTTTTTGTCCCTATGCACTTGCTGTCTCATTTAGTTCACATCACTTCTTTTGACATTTAAAGCTTAAACGGTGAAAGTTAAAGAGCATGGAAACTAGAGAAACTGGTTTGAAATCTAAACCACTGCTTCATGCTTTCAAAGATCTCTGTAGGTATAACTCTAGAAAACCCCAATGGAGAAAATCTTCAGAAAAGCACTCCCGCCTAGAATTTTTCTACCAACAGAAATTATCTGAAATGTCATCATTCCCTTCTTAAAGTTACAGAGCAAAGTCAAACTACATCAAGGGAAGGAAAGAGAGAAAGAAGCACTACACAGGCCATTGTTAAGGAAAAAAAATATAAATAAATAGTTGGCTTCTGTCTTATGATGTGCTGTTAAAGAAGCTTTTATGGATATGAATGCTCAGAAGAATTGTGTCTTTGTTGAGGAATTTGTTTTCCTTCTTTTGACAAATATTAATTTAAGAAAGATCCATGCAAATAAAATTGATATTCAAACATTTAGGGAAAATCCAAACATAACTAACAACATTTCTTTTTTGAGTGCAAGTAGATGAAAATATAACTGAAACATTGAATGAACCTGTGATGGATGGAAAGCTGATGTGTAATTTTTTCTGGGAGATGTTTGCTGTGCAAATATACTGACCTAATCTGAATAATAGTTGTAAGGAAGAATAAGCCTGGAAAAAAAAAAAAAGAGCAGTGTGAGATAAACTGCTTCTCAGAAAATGGGTGTTAAATGACCAATGGTCTTCTTATTTCCTTCATCTTAGAACCTGCTATAATCAACTAGATACACCATGGAGAAAACACCTGTGTTAAGCTGTTAATATACACAAAACTAAAGAAACCCACATTATCATTGATCTTAAAAACAAATTCCAAGCAACATGAAACACATTGATATATAATAGAGGAAAAAGTAATTACATTGGTCAGACTAGCACAGCACGTCAGTTGACAGTTTTACCTTAGAATAAAGGACCTGACTAAATGACAACTTGAGGTCCCTTTCATTGTTACAAGATTGATCAAAGCCAGGAGATGTCTTCCTGATACTGAATGGGTTTCAATAGCTAGAGGAGAAATTAGGCTTTTGACAGCTTATGCATGTGAGTACAGGGTGGATATTTTGGGAAAAGCACTATTTAGGGAGTGTCTACGAGTTTTGATGGGAGGTAGGACCTTAATAATTATTGCAAAAACTAAAACATATTTTCATCCTAAGATATCTGGGATTTATTATATACTAGTAGCTAAGACATCTGGATAAGAGGAACTCAGTCAGATACAGTGAGCAGGAGTGGGAGAACTACAATTAAACAAAATCACAAAGTCTAGCAGCTAGGTGAGAACACACAAGAGATTATGAAACATGCAGTAGTGGTGGGATACAACTGAAAAAAATGAAGATTAGACTGCATAATATGGAGGGAAGTCTGTTCCAAATGGAATAGAAAAGGAGCTCCGTGTCTGAGAAAGGAAGATGACAGCTGTCTAAGGGAAGTGAGTGGTGGGAAGATCTGGAAATGTGGAGGGACAACACAGGACAAAGAGAGTAAAAGGAACTTGGACTTTATGTATTTGAAAATCAGGTAAAGTAATGGTTCATAAGACTGAGAGATATATGGGAATGTGGACAAAATCCTAATAGTATATAAAATTATTTTAGAGGTTAGCTTTTATATTGGTTGGAGAGATTAGCTACCAGACATTTGCAAAAGAGACCTGTGCTACACTTAAGCAGAAGACAAGCAAGGGATGTTTCACAAGCTGGGGAATTAAAAATAAACTTCTGAAGTGCTTTAAAGCAATAATCAGCACAGTTGTGCACTGGTGAAGATGTACAGCAAAGACAGACTCAGAGACAAAGAGAACCTGAAAAAAACAGAATAAGAGGAAAACTAAACACATTGACTGGGATTGCAATAAAAAAATCTGCATACAGGCTTATAATTGAATTATAAAATCACACTACTTTGCTTTCTCTCTGGTTCAGTGACTCTAGTGGCACATTTTCACTTACCTCAATAAGAGCTGAAATTCCCAAGGTGATTTCAAATGCCTCTTTATTACAATGATGGCACAATATCAGAGTTTTTACCTTAAATTGCCACTGTTTCAGGGCATATTTTAAAGTTCTGTTTGTACTCTAAAGGAAAACAGTGATACCCATGACTTACCCAAATTAAGAAATTTAATTCAGGATTTGAATTTTTACTTGAACAGGCACCTAAATCAAAGTTGGTGTCCTAGTGTAAGAAAGGAACATGATTTCAGACTTTCTGCACTCTTCCACTGAACTCGAAAACACAGACACTCTACTCATAATTTTGGATTCTCTACCAAGTGGCAGCTACCCAGATATTAGGCATGACAGTGTTAAGTGTTAAGATGATGTGGTGCCTCTGCAAATGTTACACTGTGCCACACTGTGCAAATTAAAGTGAAGTGCTCATTTTTATATTGCTATACCCTTTGAATAGGAGAAGAAAAAAACAGAAAATGGCAAAGGAGGAAAAAGATAACAAAGAATGAAAAGAAATAAGAGATCATTCTTATATGAGGTTTCATTTAATTATGCCTGTCTCAATTTTCTGGAAGAAAACCAAGATGTAAAAATACAGGAAAAATAATATTAAAAAAAAAAAAAAAGAGTTTTTTTTTCATAAAATTTTGACTCCTTGGAATTCTTTAAAAGGAATCTGAACATGCAGTTTGATGAATCATTGTGAACCAATCTGGAAACGCATGTCCAAATGTTCTTTTTCTACATGTCAAAGGAAATTTATGTGAAATATACTTGCAATTAACATTACCTAAATGAAGGTGTGGGTGAGCCATTTTGACCTATAATGCATTTTGATGAATATTTTAAAATGCATTTTCTGAAAGAACTGAGCTTGCCTTGCCTTATGAAATACACATAAATCCATATACATTTTGTTATAATATCCATGTATTTATTTGATTTGCTGTCTTAAAATTACAATTTTGTTCAGCTTCTTTGGAAAGAAAACAAAAAAAATCACTTCCCACCCTAAACATGCATAGTGGATTTCCTGTGCACACCTGATTGTTTTCTGTCAGAGACCACAGAGGGCACCAGTAAATACTTTCTCTTATTTTGAATTATGATGCCAAACTGAAGATCATCTCTCCACTGCTTTGAACATGTTCAGGTCCAAAGCTTGGACCACTCTAGGGTCATCAGAACATCGTATGCAGCAGCATCCATGGAAAGACGTAAGATTTTGGTTATGTCTTTTACCTTACTCCTGTACTGGTCTTTTGAACCAAAGGTTTATTATTGTATATGTAGAAGAAGAAAGAGATTAAGGAGCTACCAAAGGCTCATAGCTCTACATTCTGTAGAGCTTTCTGGTCTAAACACTGATTTCCTGGTTTTCTCACGATGTCTGAAGATAAAATTAATAAACCAGACACCCCTTCCTCATTCTCTGTTCCCAAGTGCTGCTTTCTATTTAGTAATGATTTTATCTCCTGTACAAGACTTACCCTTGTATGGGATTTTTAATGACCACAGTATACCAAACTCTTTTAAACTTTGTCCCATATATGGAACCAGGTATCCAAAATTGCACTCAGTCATTAACATACTGTAAATGTATGGTGACAAAAATTAGTTCTGCCAGACTGCATTCAGTGTTCCACACTCTTTTCAGTAAAGTCCAAACTGTTGACTTACACTTCTTTATGCTAAATAGGTAAATCAGGTTGACTAAAATTCTGTAAAAATATTACTTCCTATCACATGCCAGGTTTCAAGCTGGAAAACAGTTTTACATATACCTCTGTAAAACAGGTATTTAAAATTGGAATCCTGGCAGAACTACTTGGAACTGCTATATTATGTTTTTTAATTAAAATTACTTTACTGGAGATGCACCACCTGGACACACACTAACATACAGGCACATTTGGGGCATTAGTCAGAAACAAAGAAGTTGTAAATCTATCATATTTATTGAGCTCTGAATTATGAGAAACAGGAATAGTACTGTTTTCCTGAAATGCCAATTGCAATTTATATAGTCATTATTAACCTATTAATGTAACTTAATATTAAGTGTTACTGCAGGGATACAGCACAATAACATTTGTTTCATGAATACGTCTTATTGTGTGTTTTAAAAGTAGCTCCTGTGAGAATGTCTGGCTGCTAATTTAAGGAAATCAATTAAGAGATTTTAAAATATGACCTTCTAAAGTGTTTGGAAAAGAATTATTCCATTAGAATCTTTTAATACCCCAAATAATTTCAAATAATTATTTCATTCTGTGTTTTGCTTTTTTTCAATTGCAAGAGGACTAATCTATTGTAAAGTCTAAATATTAACTGGAATGGTATTTTTAATTAATTGAAATTGATACAGTGATGTAGATTTTAAAGGATTCACAGATCCAATTTGTAACCCTCTAAAAATGTATTTCAGCTTTACCACAGTTACAGTTTTCTCCTCATTTACAAATCTTAGGTTTTGTACCTTTTTAAGTCCCAAAACCAATTGCACAACTCTGGAACCCTTGGCCAGGCCTAAAGGTACAGGTCTCTATGCACTCGTAACACTGATCCACTAAAACAGACTGGCTCTGGAGGTTTTGTTGTTTGGCAAGTCTGTGACCAGATGAAACAATACTCTTAAAGTGATTTCAACAGAAAGAAAAGCAGACTTAAAGCTACAGGTTTTAAACTATAAAGCAGTACATCTATCTCTCTTACCTCGAGGCTTCCTATATGCTGATACTGATGCAGAAACAGCAGGCATCTCAGTCTGTTTCTCTTCAACAATTACACTATTTTCATTTTTGATAATGTTCTTTTGAAAGGTTCTTTTACCTTCCATGCTCAAGGACCTTTTCCTATTCTCACTTCTAATAATTCTCAAATACTTTCTCAAGTGCGATTTATCCTATACCATTTTTTTCTGTCAGCTTCTGATTAAATTTAAGCAATTTATTCACACAGTACAACAAGAGTAACAAGAGTCACAAGAGTAACAGTATTCCTAAATAAAAGACTAGTTGCAAATCTATTACAGATTACTTGATATACCTGGCTTTTAAAGATTGCAGTTAAAATAAATACAAAGTGTAATGTGCCAGTGCTGCATTAGTACTAAGAGTTTTGTACGGTCAATTCTGCCAGACAATAAATGCTCAATTTTGAAATAAGAAAGACTAAGGACACAGAACATCAGTAGAACATAGAAGTTCTGAGCATCTAGATGTTTAGTCTTCTTTGTCCTGTTTCCACTCCTATTTGGATAACATCTTACCTAAGCCAATACTTCTGTGGTTACGATAGGCTTTTCTCTTGATAAATTCTTGAACTAGTCACCTTAGCTATTTTTCCTTACAATTGTTTCTGGAATTATATTCCATAAAGAAAAAGCTTCAACAGAAGACATTGACTACCATTGCACCAAACCAGTCCTCACTAAATTATACTTTAATGCTGCAAACATTTTACTGTCATCTTCCTTATTCACTGACAAGTTCAGGGCTACAGGTTTGAACTCATGTTGGCAGAACAGGAAACTGAAATTCAGCATGGGAAAAGGTTATACCTTGTAGGCCATAGTATCAGAAATATTGAAAGAAATTCAATTCTTTAAATAAAAATGGCCTTTACTTAATATTTGCTAGAAAGAAATCAGGTACTTTTTGACCAAGGAGGTTTCCAAATTACAAAAAGGAAAAGGGGATGGTGGCAGTCATTTATAGTGCTGGCTAAAGCCCTTAGCTTGGAAATATAAAAGTTAAGATAAAACTCATTCTCAGCTTAGTTATTTAGTATAGCAAAATGAATACTGTTGGCACTGGTACATGCTCAGCATCAAAATCAACTATAGAAGTTTCATGTTTATGCCAAAGTTCACTATAACATTAGCTATAGGCACAATAAATGTAACTGTGAGAATTATTATTATTATTTCAATTAGCTATGCTGTTCTATGTCTGTAAACCAGCTGATCAATGCATTTTTTGTATTGGGGCACACAAAACTGTTTACAGGACTCTACATGTGATTTGACAAGTACAGTGGAGAGGAGTATAATCATTCTCCCGGGCCACCTGAGCGTGCTCCTGTTACTTCAGCCCTGGTTTCTCTTGGTCTTCGCTGCCAGGACACACCACTGGCTCATGCCCAGCTTACCAGCCACCAGCACCTCCCCAAGTCCTTCTCAGCAGAGCTGCTCCCCAGACAGTCAGGCCCCAGCCTGTATCATTGCAGGAGGCATTTCCTTCCCACGTGCAAGTTTTGGTATTTATCCTTCCTGAATTTCAAGAGGTTCTTGTTGACCCATTCACCCAGCCTCCTACACCCTTCTGAATAGCAGAGATTATCAAGTGGTCCTCTCACTTTGATGTCACCTGGAAACTTGCTGAGCGTGCACTCCATAGCCTGCTCCAGCTCGGCTTCTTGCAATCTGAGTTGAAACGCTTTATTCATTTTCCTAACCAAGCCATAGAGACTTAAATGATATAACAATGTTAGATACTTACAGTGAAAAACATTCATTTATTGGTTGCTTGCAGCATCTTTTGGAAAATGCTGCCTTCTTTTTTCTCTTCTTTAAAAACAGTTTAAAAAAAATATCTGAGAGTGACATTTCAAACAAGTACAAAAGCTCAGTTCTGTACTTCTCTTTTCCTAGTTCCTACTGGCAGCATCAATACTACTATTATCATTTTAAACACCAAAGCAGCCATCTGCTCTCCCAACACACATGAAGTATCTGCTTCTTAAAAATATAAATGAAACAACATAGATAATAATTGTTCTGCACATTTATAATAGTAATAAGCATAATCCATCAGATTTTAGGACACCTCTCTTACACAAGGCAGAAAACAACATTATTGTGGAGGGACTGTTATATTCTTGTTAATGTAAAATGACATCCTATTAGATTTTATTCATTCATTAAATTCAAATTTTCCAAAGTTTAAAATTATCCTGAAAACTCACGACATCCTGTTCCTATTTAACCAAAGCAGATAGTTTTAAAATATACTAATGTGTTGATATTTTTAAAAATATACTAAGGGGGGTGGCTATAATTTGAGGGTTCTTTTAACAAACTTAAAGCATTTGGCCATTTTTAGTTATGGTCCTGACTGTTATATTGAGGGTATGATAAACTCATACATTCCCATCCACAATTTAACGTTATTCAACTTATAATGATGCCAAGTAAGTTCCAATGGCAGTAGCTACTGTTTGCATGACATGCAAGCAAATACATGATCTTGAAGCTTTAATCCACATTTGACCAGTTGTCTTAACTTTCCTCAGTTGTGATGACACTGTCTTTGCCAGCTATGCACCACAATTTACACAAAACCAGTGTCCTTGCACGAAGCATAAGCCGTATCTTTCATTGACTTGATTTTTCTGTCCTTAAAAGCCATGGCAAAATTATAATAAACTTACATTAGAGTGTAAGAGGTCTGTCAGTCCTTAGTTATGTGTCTGACCAGGTTAACACATTCTTTGATGCGTAGATCCACTATACCTAGCCCAGTTGCTTCATTGTTTCAGAAGAGCTGTGCAAGTAACTAAACAGACAGGAGTATCTCCAGAAGCGCAAGCAACAAAGTGCATCTCTGTTTCACGGCTACAAACCATTGCTATGGTCTGATAGTTTTCAACTCTGAGTAACATAAAGTGAAGTGGGATAAGTTGCAGTCTGTCTAATAAACCATGACTCAGCAGTCCTGGTTCATGATTCTTACAGTTGATATTTCTGAACTGATCCTACCAGACTTTGAAAATAAAAAACCAAACTACCACAAAAACAACCAACCAAACAAAATGACAAACTAAACTTCTTGGAAAATTAGGAGAGGTTTATAAGATGTTCATTTCCACAGAGGGAACAATATCCATTACACAAAATGGATTCAGTGGAATTTATTTCATTTTCCAAAGAGGTTTTAGAGTCCTTAGTCTTTGGTTTTGCTTGAATTCGGCTGTGCCCTTGATCTATTTTTAAGTGGTTGTGATTTTTCTGGAGTAGAGCTTGCTATGTCAATTTGCTGGAACAAATGGTCCTTCTGTTTCCCTGTGAGATTTCTATAACTCAAAGCAATTTGTCCCCTGACTTATTTTGAACTCTCTCATATTTTTCTACTATGTTGTCACTGATTTGCATTTCAAGTTTCATGAGGAACTGTTTGCTTTTTCTTGTAAAAACTTAGTTCTTTAGCGTCCTTTTGTAGCTTTGCTCTCCTGCTGGGTATTTTTCATTTTTTTCTTCTTCTTGAAGAGTGGAAGAAGAAGTTTTGGTTTCCAGTTGATAAGCTTTGGTCTATCATCACTTGAGTTTTATATTCTTTTTACCTTATAGATGTGTAATAGTGGCATCCTGCTAGGTCAGTATTTTACCTTATTACTTACATCTTCCTCAAATGCATTTATTTCAGAATTTGAAACTATGCTGTCTCTTTTGCTTTACTCAAAGTCCTCATTAGATTGTTACTAGAATATATTTTCAAAATTGTTTTGATTTTTTTTTATATACCAGAAGTTGTGGTAAATACATTAACTGAGGATGCACAATAGTAATATCCTTAAACTCAAATATATTTGGGGACAGACTTTTTAGAAGGGTGTGTTACAACAGGGCAAAGGATAACAGTTTTAAACTAAAATAGGGGAGATTCAGGCTAGACAGGAGGAAGAAAGTTTTTACAATGAGGGTGGTAAAGCACTGGCCCAGGTTGCCCAGAGAGGTGGTAGATGCTCCATCCCTGGAGACATTCCAGGCCAGGCTGGATGAGGCTCTGCGCAACCGGACCTAGATGTCCCTGCTCAGTGCAGGGGCAGTTGGACTAGATGACCTTTGAAGGTCCCTTCCATCCCAAACAATTCTATGATTCTATGATTTCAGTTTCATAGTCTGAATTTTGCAAAAGCAAGGATTGTGATTTTCTGTAATGGTTAACAATAAAACAGAACGTTATTAGCCCTACTTATCTAAGTATCCCAAAAATGCATCTCAAAGAAATTGAACAATTGGAAAAGTTCTCAGTTGCTCCCACTCTATGTTTTTTCTGACCTTTCATTTCCCATAGTAAAAATGCAAGTTTCAGGGAACTTGTGAGCCACTCATGAGTACATCTTTTTTTCACATACAACCCACCTGCTTTTTTTCATTAAGATCAGGAAGCAGTTGTAAATCTGCTTTATGACAGTGAAAGACCAATTGTGATTAATGAACAAGCAACCAATGAACCTTCATATCCCAGACAGAAGGCATGTAACTGAGGGAAGCAGAGAAGCGTCTGTGAGAATGGGAACAGAAAAGGAGGGAATACTGAGCTGCCTCACTAACCAGCCAACAGAAAACTGAGCTTAGTTCCTCATCCCAGGTGCAGCTTTCCCAACTTGAAAACACAAGCCACCATGCCACTCATTTCCAGCCACTTTCAGGTCCCGTAAACCAAGTTTTAACACAAACAGACTGAAGACGGAGACTGATCTGATACCATCATCATGACAGTTTAAAATTTATAGAAGGAGTCCTGAAAGCCAAAGTCCAGAGTCACTAAGAAGCCAGTAGTATTTCAAGCCTGGAGGAAACAATGAATGGTTTTCTAAAAATAATACCTTACAAGTGTAATATACCACATGGGTAAAGTCAGTGACAATACCATCCCAGTCCAGAGGAATTTTTCATGGGCTAAGGTTGCAGAAGATGATGAATGAACTGTTGGCATAAAAGTAAATAGGACACAGCTTAATTTTCAGCAATGTTGCTGCAAAAACTGGAGTACTACTACATGTAGTTATATTACTACTGAACAATATAAAATAATTAAAAGGGCAGGATCTGGATGACAAACAAATAAAACACAGATCTGCCTACAGCCAGTTAATCTATCCAAAGGCAGAGCATGTCTGGGTTCATCTAAGCTAATGCTAGACACTCTAAGGCACTTAAGTTAGATATACAGCTGCCCAAAGCATGCTATGTAGTTGCTGAGGAGATGCAAATGTTTTTAGAGAGCATTTACAAACTCCTGAGATCTGACTTTCCTTTCAGAATATCCATCTCTTTGCAATGAAAATAGAAACAGCCTTGGGCAAGTTAGCTCCTAATTTCATCATCATGATTATCTGCCTAAAATAAGGAGATGTAAAGTCAGTCAAGGACTATGTTTCCAACTGCCTCAATTTAAAAAAAAAAAAAAAATAAAAGAAAAAAAAAAAGCTGTTACTGAATCTTAAAAGGAGAACATTTTTAACAAGTAGTTGAAAGCCAAAAATAGAACAAAACCTAAATAAAACAAAACAACAACAACAAATTAAAAAACAAACAAACAAAACCAACAACAACCACCAAAAATCAAAACACCACAAACCACAACTATGTTTTTTGCAGCCCAGAAGTACTGTTAGCCTTCTTTGATGCAAAAGCAAATTGCTGACAGAGTTAAATAAAAAAGCCACAATAAGCTTGACATTTCACTTACAAGAGGCAAGTGGAATCTGAAACTGACCATGAATCACTCATCATCATTTTTTAAAGACCTTTACAATTTTACTACTTCCATTCAGAAATACAGAACCAAGTTTCCCCAAAGTATTTTCTACTATTCACAGATCAAATAAAGGAAAGTACCAGATGATGCAGATATAGTATCTTGAACACGGAACAGAAATCAGCAAGGCGAAGTCCAGAATACAATTAGGTATATAATAATTATTATTTTAAAAGTCCACCTAGAGAGGAAATATAGGCTACCATTGCCAGAAGTATTTCTCAGGGAAAGGAAAATCAGTATTAGTGTTATTAGGAAAGGGAAAAGGAAAATTAGTTGAGGCTGTTAATGCAGTAGCAGAACTATTCCCAAGCACTATTTCTGACTTACTACAAATGTTGCTATCAAACCAAGTCTTGTTTAAGTCAATGAAAGGGTGATAAAGACTTACAGAAATATATATATTTTTAAGTAATTTTTAATTTATGGAATGAAAATTTTAAGAAAACAGGTCAGGTATTCTAAAACCTCACCCAAAGTGAACAGTGTCACTTTGGAAGCTGCAATATAGTTTATTGTAAATGTCAGAAATCAAGCACATAAAACACCCACAGAAGAGAGAACATTGAACCTTAGAGAACAGACCTTAGAGACAGAGAATTGTTCATCTTGACTGGGAAAAAAAAACAATTGATTAAACATAGACAAGTATTCTCACTTCCTTGAACTAGCCTTCCTATAAATAGTAAGGTCTGCAGGTAATCAGAGCTGTCAAATCCACTTTCCGCAGGTATGACATAACCATCATGGTAGTTTTTGTTAACGGAATATAATTTCTTGAACATTAACTGCAAGAGTTGTGTTTTAAACACAACATAGTTTGTTACAGAACAGCAGTAATCTCCCTAAACAGTGTCTGGAGAAAAAACATGTTGAAGAGAGGAGCAGATGTGAAAAGGTACACAGCTTAACTCTGATGCATATTTGACATTAAGACACCAGGTAAGACCTCTGCTGAAGAATGAGTTGCCACCTTCTTAAAATATGTTCACTGTAAATTCAAGAATACTAGCCTTTAGAAATGATGGATAGAGATATTGAGCCTTGCTTCATTGATGGGGGTATTGGAAATTACCACCAATTCCTGAAATGATATTAGCATAGTAGCATCATAGAATGGTTTGGGTTGGAAGGATGGTCATCTACTCCAATCCCCCAAAGATCATCTAGTCCAAACCCCACTACCATGGCAGAGACATCTGAGACATCTTTCATTAGAATGGTTTGCTCAAAGCCCCATCCAGCCTGCCCTTGAACACTTCCAGGTATGTTACATCCACAGCTTCTCTGGGAAACTTGTTCCAGTACCTCAGCACCCTCTTCATCAAAAATGTCTTCTTTATGTTTAATTTAAACCTACCATCTTTTCTTTTAAAGCCTTTATTTCTTGTCCTATCACTACAGGCCCTGGTAAAAAGTCTTGCTCCATCTTTCCTATAAACCACCTTTATACATTGAAAGGCTGCAATAATATCTCCCCAGAGCCTTCTCTTCTGCAGACTAAACTACTCCAGCTCTCTCAGCCTTTCTTCATAGGAGATGTGTTCCAGTCTTCTGACCATTTTTGTCATCCTTTTCTGGATCTACTCTAATAGCAAGAATGTTGTGGAGGACCATATCAAAGGCTTTACAGAAGTCCAGGTAGATGACAATTGTATTTCTTACCTTGTCCACTGATGCAGTCACTCCATCATAGAAGACCTTTAGATCTTCCCTATCCTCCATATGTTTCAACATGTCTTCCAGGACAGTTTGTTCCATGATCTTACCAGACAGTGAGGTGAAGCTGACCAGTCAGGAGTTCCCAGTGACCCCCCTTCTTACCCTTTTTGGAAATGGGTGCAATGTTTCCTTTTCCAGTCACTGATGACTTCACCTGACTGCCATGGCTTTTCAAATATGATGGAGTTTATATTATGTTTATATTATTTGGAATTTCAAATACTATGCAGTTTATAAAAGATCACTTTGCTCTCACATATGACAGTACCTATATAAACACTTGAAAAAGACCATATAAGTTACTTATGTTGAAAAATCAAATAGAAACCTCAGTAAAATGTGAAGGAATTCCACTGACAGATTTATGTTTCATCTGTTTCTTTGTAATATTAATTTGTAGTTTTACCTGGTTGCTGTATAATGTGACAGCACAATCATTTTCTATTCATAGAAGACTAAAGTCCTGTACTATCTAGGTGCAGAAGAAATTCAACAAAATTTGCTACAGTGCAGTATAATTGCAGAATGGGTGATCTTTTTTTGGTAGCTTCAGAAGTGCTCTAAAACTTTGCTTATCCCATACGATTGGAAATCTTGAGTGACAAGGCTTCTTTTTTTATACTTTGTCAATGCTTGGCTGAACTTAAAAGTTTCAGGATGTTTGTTGCAACATTCAAAACTAGCTTTGATGCTTGACTGTCAGCAGAAGATTCTTTCAATGTAAGTCATTATAGTAAAACTTCACTAGAAAACCTTATATAAAAATGTATTCTTAAAATCTTGTATTTATATTTGAGAAAAAACTTCTTCACAGTGAGGGTGACAGAGCACTGGAACAGGCTGCCCAGGGGGGTTGTGGAGTCTCCTTCACTGGAGACATTCAAAACCCGCCTGGACATGTTCCTGTGCGACCTCACCTAGGCGTTCCTGCTCCAGCAGGGGGATTGGACTAGATGATCTTTTGAGGTCCCTTCCAATCCCAAACATACTGTGATACTGTGATGAAAGCAACTCATCACCATTTGATTTTAATACTTTTTTATTATTTCATTTCTGAAACCACCATTCCAAATAATGCAATGTCTATGTCATTGAGATTATTCTAGAATCTTCTCTCTAGTGGTGCTTGAACGACAGGATCAGGTAGCATTGCTAACAAAATAACAAGTGTCTTTGTGGAATATAAACAAGTTGGAAACTGTAGTCATACCCCAAAATATAGACCAAGAAGCTAGATATTAATTTCCTGAATGAGCTGTTACAGTTAATGGCTAGCATTGTCTGTAAGTAGCTTTTCATTTCCTAGGCAATATCCTCCTAGCAATCCTACACCCTTTAAATTCAATTATAGTTTATTGAGCTCCCATCGGTTTATGTCTGGACATTTTTAAAGTGGATCTGGGATGGGGCAGATGAAAGTACACATACAGCAGATGGTTTGGGGCAGAATCCATTAAAAAATGTATGTTTCAGACAGCTCTATTTGCTGTAACAGCAGAGTATAGAATAAAGTATGAATTTCCCTATGGAAACGGAAATTATTTCTGGCAAAATGCATGGTATCCACCCTTATTTAATTCTGGTCAAGGTCTAATAAAAAGAATTGTTCAGATTAAAGGCATAGCAGAAAAAGAGGCAATGAAGATACCACATTTTGGCATTAATGCAGTATTTAGGCTGCAATTATCAAGTATTAAAAAAAAATGCATTTAATGAATCTGCTAGTTCCTTTACTAAAACCACAAATGAACATTCAGTACAGTGCATTGCAAAAGCAATAAAAGAAATCAAATCCCAGCCCCTGCAGTCATTACAAAACCAGAGAATTTAAAAGGTGTTTCACAGTTGCTATTTAAACAGTCACTAATGTTTGTAAATGCATGCCTCTACTACACCTTGTACCATCAGAGTAACTCCATATCCAGCCATCATATGCCTCTTTATCCCAAGTGCTCCTAAAAAACTTAATCAATAGATTCAATTTGATTTATGAAATGCTATCCCTTCATTTTAAAATATCGCTTTGTTTTCTGGTCTTAGTAAATCAATTGTGTCATTCTATTTTGTGAAGAAGGATTGTTCAACTGTTCTTTATGGTTGGCTGAAGTTTTCCAGTGGCTCTGTTATTCAGCTAAGTCCTTATGGACAATTTGGTTTGTCTGTTCTTACTTCACCACCTGCAAGGTGAATCTTAATACTCCATTCAGATCTCTCAAGATCATCTTAAGGTAAACCTGCTCCTGATAATGTCTTTGAATGGTTCTTCCTTTATTCCTGTTCTCCACGCGTTTGTTTTTTTTTTTTTGTGTGTGTTCACAAAAGGAATGAGTCTGCACCCACATTTTCTGTCTTACTTGCTAGAAAGTACTGAAAAGTCTCAGTGCTGATGTTTTGTTGACAGGATGATTATGTCTCTCTCCCCGTTTACAAAGACTGTCTTCATACTACTTGTGTCCTCCCTGTGATCCCTCCTGGTTCTTGGTCGTTCCAATAATTGACAACTTATTTGTCTGGTCACTTGCAAGGTGTCTATCCATTCACAGTGCTCAACAACATTTATTTACATTTTATAAATTGTATTCTCATCTAAATTTTAAAGGCAGCCTTAAAACATGAACAGCTACCACAATGCATTTGTGATTGTGTACTATTCATAAGACAAAAAGCTTGTACTAAAGCCTGAATTTTCAAAGTATTTTATTTTAACATAAGCTTTCTGAAATGAGAGACTTTCTCTGCTAGTTGCTGGTTAATATTTATTTGTTTTTCATCTGAGATAAAATGGAAACATTTCTAATCCAGCAATCTAAGGTTTAACCTTTGTCTAAGGAATTCACCTCCTTTTATTGCTGAAAGATACATTTGTTTTACGCTGTGCCAGAATGGCAGTGGGGATTATTTTTCTGACAATTTCTAAGGAAAACCTGGCAGATGATTCTTCACTTAAGCCAGAAAAACAAAAATGCATTAACAAATCCTCAAATACTTCTGTTACTTTTAGGTAGTTTTACAGCTGGATTTGCTTTTTACCTTTCAATGAATAATTCAGTAAAGAACAAATTGCATTTGGGTTTGAATAAAAAAAATATGGTAGGGAAACACACTGCTACAAGTCACCTTTGAGGGATATCACCTTATATCTCCAAACACTTCTAACATTTTTGTGTATCTGAGGCTTGTATGTAATTCCAGATAGTGATTCTGTGTCATTATCTGACCCAGTAGATAACAGGAAGTAATACAGCCTGGATTAAAGACAAGATTTTATGAAGGACCAAGCCTGTTATGTTGGTCTAGGACATGCATAATAAAGCCTGTCATTATTTTGAGAAGTCTTTAGCTAATAGAATGTCCAAGTTATTTACATAGTGTCCAATGCAAACCTTATAACAATTTGCCTTTTTGTAATGTATTTATTTATATTTACCCTAGATAATATTTAGATAATATTAAAATGTTTATAAAATATTAAGGACAACTAAAATAATTTTAGTATGGATATTATTCAAGTGTTAATTTTAGTAGTTTTCCTGGAAAACTAGTATAACCATTTGGCCTGAGCACTATCTCTCTAAAGAAATGTACCAATTTGTAAAAGAGCGTTAACAGTATTTGAATTTTCACATACTGTACCAGAACTGAATTTTGCCTTGGTGAAATTTGTTTAATAATTTGCTAACGTAGACCATAGTAAGATTTATTCAAAGTATATACGAGTCTCAGTAAATGACTACCAAGACTACTTCAAAAATATTCTACATCCATCAAAAAACAAGTTTTCCTTCTATTTGTAGAGAAAATTTTCCCTACCCAAACTTAAGCTTTTTATGGATGAACAGTGTGGGAATCTGCCAAACATGAAACAACTTTAGCTTCCACACCTTTCAACAGAAGAATCAAACTGACCTTTCTAACTTGAATAATAGATGTTGAAAGATATCAGAATTAGGACCACAGGACTGGAAGCAATTCACATGACTACTTGGTCTAGTCCTTGATCATGATGAAGTTTTTTAGTTATAGGACAGTTTCCAGCAATTTTTAACAAGCTTAAGACATAGTATTAAGTCCAAAAAGCACAATTAATAATGCCACTGAAAGAGATTGGGATACTCATTCTTTTAAATCCTCGCAACACATCCTTCCAAGACTGTCTTTTCTGTAACATTCAGAGGAAGGTCCAAATGCAGTGATTCAGGGAAAAACAAATGGACAAAAATTCCAGAAACAGCAAGGAAGAAAAATATATTCATGACCCACAAGCAACAACAGAAGCCCTATGGCATGCTAGCGCAGTATTTATTTCTAATCCACGACATTATTTAATTTAGTGTTATAAAGAAAGAAGAAATCCAGAAGCTTCAACAACAGCAAAAGCAGAGGAAAGCTCCACCATAGCTTAAGAGAAAGAACAATGGAGTTTTGTAATGAATCTAGAACCAATATTCCTTCACAGGAAAACACAGATTTTTTAAGACAATTGAAAGTGTAGATGTGAGCAAACACAACTTATGTCTCAATCTAGTTTTCTAACTAGATTGAATAGAAGTCTAAGTCTTTCATGTCATTCCTGAGAATACTGTTGTCTCCATTAGCCAGATATACTTTTCTTACTCAAAATCAGAAGTGTTTGTAAAGCACCTGCAAAGTGGGGGTTCCTCCAATTGGAGGAATCAACTAGAATATAGGAAAAAAAAAGGGGGTGGGAGAAAGCAGCCTTCTGCAGATGCACAGGCCTAAAATTTCTAACAGAAAACTCCAATCCCTGAGCAAACTTTTAGTATTTTTTATTATTTTTTTTTTAATGTGGATGGTTCTGGCTGGCTTGAGACAGTTGTTAGCTCTGAAATAACAAAGCAAACAACAAGTAATATTAAAACAGAGCTCAGAACACAAAAAAGAACAAAAACAAGTTGCCTTGAATGCATTGAACTGAAATAAAAAGAACTTTCTGAGACCAAATTCCACACCTATTCTGTAAATATTTACCTATATCCTTAACTGGAATTACATATCTAAGTTCTACTGCATAAAACTGGAATTCTTTTGGAGTTTACGATACACTCAAGTGTTTTGCTGAACTGAAGCCTAAAGAAGCAGAAAACTTTAGTTTCAATGTAACTCCATAAAACTAAAGGGAGATGACACCTGTTGGGTGAAATTAATAACAGTAAATCCAATCTCATTTTTTCCTTTGATGTCCTCGTGCCCACAGTTTATTGTTCTGGGCACAGATGTCCTCTCTGGAAGACTATTATATGTTTTTACAAACTCATCTTACAGTATAACAGTCCTGTCTGTTCCACTTTCTGTCCCCGATCACTCCTTCCAGACAGTCATTCTTTCATGCTGCCAATAGTTCTGATCTGCTCAAGACTGCTACTGTCCCACTAAATCAATCTCTTTGCCAATTTCTCAAGACTGTGTGGCAATGAGAAGTAGCTTTTGTTCTCATTCAATAACTGCTTTTCCTCCTCTCATCCTTCTACCTACCACTGAATAGAGAGACTCTGGAGCCTCTGTGTGTCAAGACTTAGCAGTGCTGTGCCAAAAAAAAGCATCACGCAGAAGACACAGGCTAGTTCTTCAGTTCAACAGCCATACCAGAAAGAGTATAATGAAAGCAACATGCTGGAATCAATAAAGAAGAAATGAAGTAACAGAGATATATGATGAGAAGAGTGGTTAAATGAGCAGCCTGGGATCAGTAGGGGAAAAAAAATAAATAAAAAATTCATAGAGAGCATTAAAAGGACTTTTCCAGCCACCTGAGGTTGAAGTACACAACAAATGGAGAAAGCAGTCATGGTTAAAAGAGGAGGAGTTTGAGAGGAAAATCAAATTAAGACAGGAATGCAGGAGAGAATCTGCATTTTCAAAAGGTGTTAGGTTTGTTGGAGCGTTGTGTTGTTTTTTTTTTTTTCTTCTTCCTTGAAGGATAATTGAAATATTTTATGTGTGTATAGATTAATTTTAGATTATTTTTTCTAAGACCTCTACTTTGATCCTTCTCAGAAATAATTAAAAAAATACATAATCTAAAATCCATCATGATGTGTTTATGAAACCTTTGTAGCAAGAAGCAGAGGCAAAGGTAACCTCCTTTGAACAGGCAGTGGCATACAGGCCTTGTTAAAGTGTTCAAACTCATACCTCAACTAGAATCTCAGGGAGCCTCCTCTCATGCATGACAAGGTTCCCTGTCCTTCAGGAAAATTTAGCTACCCTCTCAGCCAAGATTAACATTTCCCAGGTCCAGTCAGTTGCTACTGTGTGGAATGTTTTGCCTTCTGTAACATGTAGCTGTTGTTCTGAAATAACTTTTCAAAGCAAGGAAAGCAATATGTTGGCATTGAGGAGGTTATTTTCTTGTAGAAGGCAGATGAAAAGGGATAGTCAAACATTCTTAATCGAAACTCATTAAGTTAAATTCCAATTATTTCATTTTGCCACTTCTACATGTAACAAATTTTGATACAAATTCAGAGTAATTGTAAGAGTGGTATCAGCATGCATAATTTCAATCCACTCTTCGTATTTCTGCAGAGTTGCTGCAAACCCTAATGATATATTGGCCCTTAAAAAAAAAACCACCTTGTGGTTTGCAGGGTTTCAAAAGATAGTTCAACTGTGAAAGTTGTATCTTTCAATCTAAACTCTTTTAGGACCTGATATTTTAAACATTTAAAAAACAAACTGCTAAGTAGAAATTGAGTCAGACTACAAAGAGCTTTAGTCAGATTTACCATGCATGGTAATTAATAGCAGCCATGCGGCATAATACCCAGTAAATAAATTCTATGCCCTATAAACCACTTAGGGATTTAATTTATCATGTTCTAAAGGAAAACAAATGAACAAACAAAACAAACAAACAAACAAATGAAGAAAAACAAACCACACCTACAAACCTAGAATAACTTACACAACATTTGTCTGAAGTATCACAGACATGACTTCTGTCTTTTTTTAATTTAAACACACTGATTGCATGTAATTAGCATTTTTAACTCTTGCATGAATTTTTTAGAAACAGCACAAATATTTAATAAAAATCTCAGATTTTCCTGTGACAGTGGACCATGCCAATGTCTACAAGCAATCCAGGGGTGTTATTTGCTGTCTCTTACCCATGCTTTTGAGGACAGTCATTGCAATGGATAATCACAGAAGAGCCCAGCTACCAGAACAGTTGGCTGCTTCTTCACTTAAGACAGTGTATATTGACACTTTCATGTAAGCATTAGAAACAAGAAAAAATTACAAAGGAAGTGTGAATTCTTGGGTTTTCGTACCACACAGTTACTAACTGCTGAACCTACTCCAAAATACAGAATATTTAAGACCCATAATTCCTAATAATAGTGTCATGCCTTCAATGATAAGAGCTCATTCAAGATTCCAAAGTTTTTGTGGTTCAGTTGTTACATATTGAAGATAGAATGATATGGGTCTTTAACTACTGCATTCCTTGTGGAAAGCCCAAAAACCAGGATCTGAAATAGTTGAAAAACTTCTTATGCATGTTCTCTTAAATCTGATTAAATGGTTAAGGATTTTTTCAGCTTAAAAAAAAAAAAAGGCTTTTGCCGTTTTTCTTCTGCTATAGTCTAATAACAATACTGTAAACAGCACCAATGTTGCATTTGCTAGATCAGCCTAATCCACCTGAAGGTAAACAATTATGTTCAGTTAAAACTCACATTATTTTAAGAATTCAGAATATATTAACATGGAATGAAGCATTTCAGATACTAAATCACAATTTTGATCAATCTTGATGGCAGATTACTCTTAGTACCTTCCTGTTTGTAATATGATCTATTGCTTTTTAATTCATAGGCCTCTGAGAAATAGCCAGCATATTTACATAGTAAATCCATTGCAGTCTTGGACCTGCCAATATTGTAAGTATTCAAAGATTAATTAAGGTATGGTAGTGATTAGAAGCCCACACTGGAGATAAACACACTGCTAGAGATAACAATTATAAAAAAAAAAGAGTTCCCACTCCCCTACAGATTTCTAATCTTCTATTATAAATGAAGTGGCTTTGTATGGCAAATGTATACCTTACTGAAATACTACTCCCAATGAAAAATCTACTCTGGCAAGTTTGCCCCCCAACCTTTCCTTCTTTTTTTTTTTTTTTTTTTTAAGTTATGATAAATGTTAGTAGTCTGTTGTTACATAGAAGAACAAATGGCTTCTGAAGCTCAAGTTAATAAGGGATCTTCAAGATCTCTTAGCCCCAGAAAGTAATCCCACTTTTCCTAGCCAATAATGTCATAGTTGCCTTACTGATCTCAGGGTCAGATCTGACCCTGCTGAAATCTGTGTCAACAAGGTACCTTCTCCCCTAGCTAGCCTTTTATTTGTCTGAGAAACATTGTTAAAAATGCTGCCTTGTAGCCAAAGGGAACTTAATCTAACTTGTATTTCCAGAAGTAAGTCCAAGGAACAGCTTGACTGTGATAACACACTTTGTCACTTTCCTTTTTACAGAGTGTCAGTGTGTGACATTTAGATCCCCTTTGCTTTAGTAATATATTCTGAAGACTGTTAATTAGCCAAGCTAAACTAATTATCCAAATACATAACATGTTCTACATCCAGTGATTTTATGCCTATCAGAGTCTTTCAAAACCAGCTAACAGTAACACATATATCTGAAATACCTTCTTAATGGTGTACAATATCCTTTAAGTGGAGCCCACAGTCTTTAAATACTATATTCAGAGGACCAGCTCCAGCTTTTGGGTAACATTTGTAGCAAGCTCAAAAGTAACAAAGGTGGCTTGACCGTTTGTATTCGGTACTATGAAAGCCAATGTCTTTCTGGATTCAGCATCTTGTTTTGTTGGATAAACATTAAGGAACAATAATAAACCAATGTAGTTTACCTTAAGTAACATTAAGGTTGTTGAAAGGGAGAAACTCCCCCAAACTGAGAGATTCTGAAAAAATAAAATTGCAGAACATAAACTAGTGGGTAATACTTTCTCTGATAATCAGAAAAAGAATAGCAATTATGACCTTGACAAAAGATTTCAGATCAGAATTATTATTAATTTCTCACTGACTGTTCTCTAACCCAGCTGCAGCTTAACAGCTCAACTTTATTCTTGAAGCTGTTTTGCTGCCTGAAACTCTGCCTCTGTGCATATATATTTTAATTATTGGTGGAGCAAAACACTGTCATCCTGAAACTAAACATGCCTCCAGCTGAATCTTGAGGAAAGTAACCTAGCAAAGGCTTTCAAAGCATGCTTACCAGTTGAGGATACCTAAAAAGTTATAGAATGTTATTTTCTCTGAAACCAGCCTGGCAGTATGGTCTATGTCCCTTTGTAGAATCATACATGTTGTGGGAGACCCAGATGCAATTGCTTGCACAAGGAAGATCAAATCCTAAACCCCACTTATATAGCTCAGCAACAAAGCAATAGGCTGTTTCTGGAAAAGAAGGAAAAATAATCTCAATCCCTTCTATTACACATAAAAGAATTTAGAATTCATTGGCAGAGAAAAGACTGAGAGGAAGCATAACTGAATGTCTAGATAAAGTCAACCAAAACAAAAAGGACTTCTGAAATGCACAAACATTCTAGAAACCGAGTCCCCTTTCCTGCCAGATAAGTTAGGCAAGTATTAGCCTCGGTTTCTGAATTGTTTGTTTGTTTGGTGAGGAAAGGGCATGGTGTCAGCTCTAACTCTACAAAATGTTTGAACTTTGAAGAAGATAGACCTAGCTATCTTCTCTATTTTCTATTGGCCACTATCAGACAACTTACTTAGCTTTTTTCTTCAAGCTTATGAAGACTGGTTTGATCACAAAGTTAGGCAGTTACCCCTCTATTCATGCATTCTGTAGGAGGCTCGAAGTGTCTAATTTTTTAGATTTTTGTCTGAAATAACATCATTTCAATTAAACCATTTTATGAATCCAGTCACAAATATTCCATCAGCTTTGCTTTTGTTTTCCTTTCCTTATTTTGAAGCAATTTTCAAAACAGTGAGATGAAGGTAATCCAGACGCATGGTGAGATATCACAGGCTACATAGAAATTCAGTGTAAAAGACTTTACTGTGAGTTTATTGCTTGTATTTGGGTCTGTGTACACACTTGCAACCTGTAAGTCAAAAAATACATAAACCTATATATTCTATCCTTCCCAATCAGATTTAGACTCTGCTCAATAGCCCATGTAGCCCTCCAGCATTCAGACTGACCCAATTCAAACTGTCTCTAGTTATAATGGGAGCAATGCCTCTGCTGTACTTTGGATGTAAACAGTAGCAAAACAACTCCACAACTATAATTGTAAAAATATCTAACAAAAACAGTTTAATTTTTGTATTAGTTCCTTTAATATGCCATTGCCAACAGAACAAGAACAAAGGCCAAATTCCTGCTCCACCTTAAGAAGAAAGTCTTAGTGAAAGTTCACTTAGTAATCTCATAGTCAGCAGCTTTACAATGTGATCATGACAACAGAGGCATGAGAAAAGTCATGACATCCCTTCTTCTCTTTCCTTAAATCTCCTCTCCTAATGCATCCTGTAGAGATAAAGGGTACTTGTCAGAATTCTTCTCTAGTGTCAAAGAGACAACTGATACCACAAGACAAGTCTCTGCACAGCAAGACAAATATTCATAGTTCACTTTTATAAATCCAGTATAACAATGATTTTAGAAATAAGCAATGCTTAACAAGCCTGCACTCAGCCTTAGCCAAGCTCATTCCTCGTGCTATATTACGACCTATTACCTTCCTATATATGTTATACTGGCATTCCTTCTATGTATTGCATAAAGAAAACTGCCTGCCTCCTAACCACATTTCTCTACATTTTCCTAATATGTACATTTCATAAACCTCTCTTTCCTCTATTTTACTTCACTTTTTGTAAGGCTTTTTGTCCTTGTATGTGATAGCTTCCATCTTATTCTATTTTAAACAACCCCTAAATCTAAAATACATGCAAGGATCTAAGAATTCTTGACTGATATTTTGATATTGGGGACCTGGTCACTGCTTACTGTAAGTAATTTCATTTCTGTATGGATACTCTCTAGATGTATCATCCAGTTATTGCAAATCTTTGCAGGCATGAAGTCTAAATATGCCTTAAAGTGTCTGTCAAACTACCCCCCTACTCTTCATCCATTTGTTCTAATGCTCAATAAATGTCTTCCCTTATCACAGAAAAGAAATTCAATGTCATTGCATGACCTTGCCACAGGCAGAATATCCATGATTGCTTTCACTTTAAAAACAGCCCTGTAAGATCATCCCCTCACATACACACGCAAGCCTTCTTCCTAGCTAGTTAGGCACCTGTTTATAGTTGCTACCCAGTGCAAGCTAAATCACCTCCAAAATCACTGCCAGCATTGTAAAGACATATATAATCAAGCACCTTATTTTGGTCATGTCACAAACTGTCTGGAAGGGGAAAGGAAATAATTGTTAGGGTATATACTTCCTATAAGCAAGCCAGCAAATTCTATAGCAAAACTAGCAGAAAGAAAAACCTGCAAATGTCACATCTCCTTTTTCAAGCTATAAAACAGATAAAGCTTATTGGTTTACAATTCTTGCAACCTGATAAACCAATACTTCATCTGGCACATTCACATGGGACATAAACAGCCTAATCCTAACACTGCTTTTTTTTTTCCTAACTACTTTTTTTTATCCCTTAATTCTGTTTATTCATGGGAAACAGTCTTTCTCATGTTGCTTTCACCAATAATGGCAATGCTAGTTCCTACCTAACGGCTTCTAATAGAGTCAGAATAGCTAGGACTCTTAGCCACAGAGTCCTCAAATCTCAAAAAAAAAATCCCTGTTAGACTGCATAATTTCACTTGATTATGAAGTGAAATCCTCACTCTGGAACTGCTTTCACCAGTAAGGTTGCACCATCAAGCCAGTACCAGCACTATGTGATAGAGACACCCTCTTTGCCATCTGCTACTCTAACTTCAACCCACCACCTGAGCAGGCACCCTGCCTGCGACCTTCTTTCTTGGCAGATATTGGAGATATTTGCAACTGATGAATGCACTTAATTGACAAATGTAAGCTTCCAGCACTGCATGCAGCTGAGGATCTTGATCAGTTGCTGTCCTCAGTTCTGACACATTATTGTCCACAACCAGCAAATCAAATGTAAATGAAGTTATTTGTGACTCAAGTGGATCCCCACTTTATTATTTCTTGAGAAAAAAAAAAAAAAAAAACAACACACTACTTAATGCATTAGAACTGCCACATTCTTCTCTAGCTAGAGTTTTAATTTAATGTATTAAATAAACTACATGATCTTGTACCTTTGGTGTTGCTGCCACAAAGAGTTTTATGATTGCTTTCAAATGAGTCAGACTCCCTTTGAACTTTTCTCCCATACACATATCTCTCACTTCTCTATATATTACTCACAAATTCTATTTATTTTTGTGAAGTCTATGCATAGTTTATTACCAGATATGACTCAAGTGCATAAACTACACTCTGGATTTTTACACTAACATGATCCCACATTCTGTCTCTTTCTCTCTATACCACTACATGCTCTCGCTTCTTAGTGAAGATACTGATTTCATTTAGATGAAGGAAGACATTTTTTTGGCATCCCATTTAAATGATGAAGTCACAGTTCAGAAGAGGTGCAAAATATAGCAAATGTTGCAGTAACCCTCATGGCTAAATCTGCATGTAAATGAGGCATTTGCAGAAATTGAACTGAAATTCAAGGGAGCGCTATTTGTTCTAATGTCCATGCTTAGAAACTGGCAAAGGATATAAGACGTTACTGCTTTTAAGCCAGACCATTATAGACAGCCTAGGAGTCTCCTGCATCATTTCTGCATTTGACCTCAGTCTCCTGCTTCATAAGACCACTGTCAAAATTCAAGCAACGTGAGCAGAAACATTTGTTCACAGCAGGAAGATTAATTTAGGTTTCTCTAGTTAAACAAAACATGACGAAAGAGCAAGGACTGTAAATTCATTGCTGTGGGACCCATTCACCACTCATCAGTGATATTTCTTTACAAACATTTACACTGGGCGGGGGGGGGAGGTTCGGGGAGGAAGACAAATATATAAAAATGTCTGGAAATAAACAAATTATTGCAAGGAACTAAAGAGTACTGCCTCTGGGGATTTAAATGAGAGGTGATAAGGACATCAGCTGTTCCTATTCTGAGCTTCTCAAACATGGTTATGTTTATTTTTTTTAGAATTTCTAAAGCCTTTCAAGCACATAACAGAGTGAGCTCCAATGAGTTGGAACCTACTGTTTCACCATGTTGTACCTTTATTTTTCTTGTCTCCTACCACAGGGCCAGTATTTTCTGGCTTTGACAAAATATACAGTGTCAACTCATTTCCTCTGACAAAGGTAACATTTCCATTGCTTTGCTATTTTGCCAAAAAGACACTGGTGAAAATGAAAGTAGTGTATGTACAAATGCAACATTATGAAAAAAAAAAAAAGAGTCAAGCAGTGTGCAGGTGTATTCTGAATGTTAATGAATGTTTGTTGTTTTATTTTGTGTCAAGACTTCCATACAACCACTGCTGTTATACAAATTGGCAACTACAGAATAGAGAAAAGCCATTCCTGGCTTTGGTTATGCAAGTTTTCATGTGGGTCTGCATAAAAGAAAAAGGTTGTTTTGCCTCTGCACAAATATTTTCAAAATTTAAAAAAGGTACCAGTTTAAAAGTTAAAAAACAACAATCACATATTCCAGACATGGTCTATGTAGTTTTCAACAGCCTGCAGCTTGCTTCTGCAAACTGTAAATGGAGACAGAGTAGAATATGAGGCACATTTCATATATGCATGATGCTATTTGCTTCTACTTTGGGGTTTAGGCAAGACTAATTTGGGTTGGGTATCTCTCCCTTACCCCACAATAAGGTTCATATTATTTTCCTAGCTCACTGGTTTTTTCCATCTGTATGGTAGGAAATAATGTGCTACCACTTTCTATAGGGATGCTTTGGTAGAAGAAGGAACATGGTACTTACAAAGCATGACTGAGATGGGATTGCAGCAAAGAAATACTAGACACTGTTACAAAGGAGCAGCCTCAGGAGATACGGAGAGTTTGGCTTCCTATAAACTATCACCAAAGTTTAAATACAGTATTTATTATGTTTGAGGATCTAATCTTTAAGTGTAAAAACAGTATCATTCAGAGACTTCAAAAAATTTCCCAAGATCAGCTTAATTTTATGTTATAATCATGAGATTTATCTTACCTAATATTAGATACCTGTATTCTAAGCTTATTATATTAGCCCCCCTTTAGTCAATAATGTGAATAGGCGCATTTAAGGCATAAAGTGTCTGGCCTGTATTTGTAAAATGAACCATGGTTTGGAATGTCTGTAGAAGACTTCAGTATAAACAGAATCTCAAAAACTAAATCAAATACAGACAATCTACATTTCATCAGACAAAGCCATCAAAAGACATTAAGCTAAACACAGTACCAGAGGAAGCAGATGTTGAAGAAAGAATCATCTGTACAGGATCCTATGTAGCCTCATATTCCCTGCTTTGCTAGTCTTAGCTTTCAGCATTCCAGCCTTACTCGTACCATATAATTCCAGCTACCTCCATTCATGGTGTGGAGTAGGTTCTAGGGGAAGGGGAAGAAAGGAAGGAGAAGGGGAAGGAGAATGGAGAAGAAGAAGGGGAAATTCCATCAGCAATCTGAATGTTGTTATCCTAAATTTCAGGGTCAGTCCTTTGCTACTTGTTTTCTTCATTCACCTCAGGATCTTTAACTTCACTATTTTGGTCACTACAGTCAATGTTACTATTATTTATTCTATCCCTGACTGGATTTTCCCCATCTGTGAACAGCAGATCTGTCTGTACATCACTGCTTAGCCTATCCAGCACCTGTATCAAGATGTTATCTCTGACATCTTCCAGAAATATTCTGGGTTCCTCACGTCTTGCTGTGTTGCCCTTCCAGAATACACCAGAGTCCCCGCATGAGAGCCAGAGACTTCTGAGTTGTTTAAAGAAGATTTCATTTGATTTTTCATCCCGATCAAGTGGTCTGAAACAAACTTCCATTACAACGTCAACCTTCAAATCTTGACTCATAGGTGAAGTAGATTTTATTAGTAAAAGGTACGGCACTAATAATTCCAAAGTAATGAGCTCAGCTTTGGGAAAAGGTTTACTGTGATTTATTAGATGATATACAAGACTGCATAGCAGGAAATCCAGACTCTGTGCCCAGTTCAGCAATTTGTTTGCTGTTTGACCTTGAAAAGTTATTTTGTGTACCTGCCTTTAAATTCGTAATAAGAAAAATATCTCCCCTCTTTGCTCTCAATTTAAAACAATACTGAATAAATCTGACTTGTTCTGTTTGTTTGATTATCATATTTGAGCAACAGCATTATTGAAATTTTAAAGGAGCTGTATGCAGTGAACATTTTAAAAGCTTTATTTGATTACATTTTGTTCCTTCAAAGCTTAATTGAGCAAAAGTGTTCACAAATTTGTGTTTCTAAAGTCCTGCTAGTAAATATGCTTGCATCTTTTCAGACCTCAAAACTCCTTCTGGCCGACAAATTAGCAGGATCCTGGAATAGTACAAGAAAAATATTTCCTTTTAAAGACTTCCTTGGAGACAATCAAAATTTTTACTTCTCCATAGGTGACAAACGTAACAAATGTCAACTTATTAAAGGCTGGAATACTACTTATGGGAAGTAGATGTTTCTTTGTGGTATTTTCTCATTAAAATCTGCATTGGAAAATGAATACAGGTATTTTCTGTATATCATCTTGTATGTACATGTAGACATTTGGATCTTCATAATGAGTCCATGTAAACAGCAAAGGCTATGTGATGCCTTAACGAAAGAAGCTGCAGTCAGAGTTAAACAGTGTTTCATCAAGCACTGCAAAATTCTACTTAGTACACGAAGGCGAAAAATAAAGATTAGCCAGTTTATGGCAAACAGTTACAAAAATTATGACAAAAACCCAAAAGAAAACAAGAAACTATTCTACACACCATACTATTGAAAAACAGTATTTGAAATAGTTCTTGATAGCCAAATGCCAGTATGTCAAGAAACTGTGACTTCATTTTGCTTTATTGTTCTGGTGTACTTTGCACTTCTGTATGTCCACTAGGTTTTTCTTGTTTTGAATGGGTTTAAAGTGGCTGCATGATCAGAAACCAAATATTATAATTTCTGAATATTGCCTTACTTTCTTAGTCCAAAATTCTGTCTGGAGGGCTGAGCTTAGTTCAATAACTCTCGAACCTGGCAGCACGTTTACTTCCTGTATAGAATATATAGGAAAAGCCTATAAAAAGTAGATGTTTAAGAAGCATGTTATTTGCAGAAGATGGTGAAACTATTTTGAATGATTCCTCTTTCATTCATCCAATTGTTACAATCACTGTCACAGAGACATTATTAGTTCAAAGAAAATCTGTCCTGAAATACTATCAGTTTTATAAAGTCTTATTTTTCTCCACAAAGTACAGTAGGACAGAATTAAGTTTTGATGAAAATACTAGCAATATCCCTAAGTAACTTTCACTTCCTAGAATACTGAGAATTTGTATTTTCAGATTCCTTAAGAGCATTATATTTTAGTTTCTTGATAATATGAATTTCATTAACCAGTTTAGTGATTTTTTTAATGCTGAATGATTCGTTGACTCATTTGTACTCAGTCATATCCCTTAGTTAATTACATTTGTTTGTTAACACTACAAGGACTTTGCACTGTCCTGAAGCAAGAATAGGTAAAATCAAGGGACACTCAGCTTGTAAGCTGTCAGTCCATCATAACTTGAATATTGATTTTGGAGGGTTGGTGACATTCCCTAGATGTACGTGTCAAGTTTGTTGACAGAGAGCTCTATACTTAATTGAATGTGATGTCTGTATGTGAAGTGATGAAGTATGTCAGTGATGTATATGCTTTTCTTCCCCTTCCCTCCAGCCCCTTCCAATATATTCAACGAGTGTTATGAAATTCCACACCATTCTGATAAAGCTTCCTTTAACTTCATAAATTGAAAAGCTGGGTCTGCTCTCACATAATTTCCTCACAGGTATGTCTTCCCTGGCTTGTGAGACAACAAAAAAGTCCTGCCCTTTTAAACATTAATTCAATTCTCCTGAATGCTTATGTGAAGGATAAAGGTGAGCAAATAGGTAGCAATTCACATTATAGCTTTAGGCAGTCTTAATAAAAGCTTTACATGTTCTGCAGACCACCCACTGGCAAATTAATAGTCTTATGCCATTCTTAGTCCACTCATCAATGTTATGCTAACTAAACAGAATGTATTGGTTGAATCCCAGATGGCATAAATCTTATAAGAAATGTATTCTCCTCAGTGTTCCTAAATCACAGATAGTCATCTTACTATCCATGTCATACCTTGCCTATTTAAAGTATGAGAGAAACATGAGAAGTTAGGGGATTTCCTATCTTCAGTTGTCCTCATATTTGATCCTGCAAAGCAACTCAGAAGGGTCTTTTTACAGTACTTTTTTCTTGACCCCTGTTCACCTAAGTGCACTGTTGTTCTCAAATGTGAAAAACAAAAAGAAAACAGTATCTCATAAAGCTTCTGGGATATTCCTGCTTTGTAGCTAGCCCTCCTTGCCTCAAATAACAAATAAATGCATATACTTATAAAACCTGATTGTCACCTTTCACTTTGTCTTCCTGTTAACAGAGTTTTCTCTCAGATTTCAGAGATTAGATTTTTTGCAAAAGCAACTCCTGTTAGATTTTTAAAAACAATAAATGTAGATTTGCAGACATAATCAGGAGGAAAATAGTGATGCTGTAACATCTCATAAAAAGGAAAGAGATCTCATATATATGTAGAAAACACACGCCTGTCTGGAAATTCAGCGTAGGCTCAGGAGGCAGGTGCAAGACATTGGTTAGGACAGCAATTCACACCATTTCACCAGCGAGGAAAATACTATATTCTTGTTCCAACACAGAGGTGGCAGAACTAAGGACAAAGGGAACTGACTGACTAACTGAGAGTAATGAAGGTAAGGAAAGAAAAAACAGTCCCACCATGCAGAGCAAGGTAATGGTTTCTGTCTCCTTCAAAGAGAACCAGTATTGGCACAAGCCAGAAGCACTGATGAACAGCTCAGTGAGTGGAGTTAGGAAATGGAAGAGAATAAGGTAACACCTCTAAATTAACAATGCAATTGTACAAGGAGGCACCAGCCTAGCAACATGAATTTCCATTTTAAAAGTTCATATAGCTGTAACAGCAAATGAACATGTCCATCGGAGTCTTTTATTTTGTTGATACCTGCAAATGGGGAAGGATTTTTTCCCAAAACAATAAGTCACAACGTGGCTTGTACCTAGCCAAAATATAGTCCAAAAAAGAAAAAGAGTAGTTTTAGAATTCTTTAATTCTTTCATATGAATCTGATTTCTGAAACTACATATTTGAACCACGCCAAACATAAATACCATCCTCTTACTAAAAATGTCCATTAGAATTTATTTTTTTCAGCAAAGGAAGTTTGAGTCAGACCTTAACATTAATGTGTTTTCCTTTCTCTCTGTCTACACTAAAATATCATTATATGTAGTGACACAGAATTTTTAACCAAGTTCTTCATAAATGTGTGAATTTGTTTCCATGAAAAAAAAAATAGAGAAGTTAAGTATTTTACATAATGAAAAGAAAGAAAGCATCAATACTTCTCCATCCAACGCAAGCTTGAAAAAACGAAACTTACCTTACTACACCCTTGCTGGCTGAAATTCTGTAGGATTCCACATGACAGGCAATAATACTGGCTAAAAATTTCTGTGATGGAGGCTGCACCAACCCTCTGAAGAAAAAAACCTGTTTCAAAAAAATATATAGTGAATGTACTGTTTTGAATTGGGAATCCAAATAGGCTTTTGAAAAACTTTCCACTTTAAAGACAGTTTGACATTTAAGAATTGAAGTCCTTTACAAAGTCACATATTTTCTGATGTGTTTAAGTACTTTATGTGCTCAGTAAATGTCATAATGCCATTAATTCTCTTTGCAGAGACATGCAATTTTATCCTGTTATCAAGGGGGATTGCACTGTACAGCAACCAGTGGAGTGTTTTTCTGATCACTGGAAGTCTGGAATGAATTTTTCTATAAAAATTCAAAACTAATTGCTTGAAATTTGGAGATCAGGAAATGGTTGCACATCAAGTATTTGAGCAAAGTAAAAACAAATTTTCAAGTTATTTAAATCCAGTTTCTTTTTACCTAGTCAGTCATTTTGGAAGTATATTCTGTAAGTGAAAAGTACTGCCTCTTCTTTTTAAAATAATTTTAATGTGAACATCCTAGTACTTTTGTCACATGACTAAACTAGAGAGGTTGCTAAGCAACCTTCTGCAGCCAGGAAAAAGCATAGGCAGTCTTAACAGAAGATTTATGTTGGTGACTGTAGTACTAAGAAAAAAATAACAGAATATCCAAAATCCTCCATTGTTTTTTAAAACTCTTTCAGCCAAACATCAGTACTTTACTCCTACTAAATCATGAGTCGTTTGAGAAACTGCTGCAGACACACAATATTTCCACACAAATCTTCTGGGAAAATAAATATATTGCACTATTGCAGCCTTTAAGTATTTCTGTTCTGGGTTGTTATGGTATTTACAGAAGGTTTTGAACACTATGGTTCTACTCTGTTGAATAAGGGAGTGGTTAGATGCCCCTTCTTTCTGTAATAACTGAAAAAATGTGAACATGCCGGGGTTGGCTAGTGCTGACCTGGAGAGAACTGGCACCAGGCACCCAGCCCTGCTGCTGTACCCACAGCACATGGTGTCCTCTGAGCAGCCTGGACGAGGAGAGGCTGTCTGCAGGCAGCACAGCTCTGACCAGCTCCCAGAGAACAAGGTAACCTGGCACAAGTCCTCTACTGCTGACAAACAGCCACCCCCCCACACACATTTTTTTTGCTGCAGCATTAGCATCCAAGCAATGGGATTTTTGACAGGACAACGTTCGTTTAAATCCCCATTTAAACAGCTGTCCAGGTCTGTTTTCCAGTCCAAATTCACCCATCGTAAACACTGTTAATCCAACTTCACGCATTCAGATGCTCTGGAGCAGGAGCACTGGCTCACGAAGCCTGAATGCGTTAGACAAATATATGTGCCAGGATCCCATCCACCTCCTGACCTGGAGGCAGGCTTTACCCAGGTACTGACCTGTACTTTGAATGAGAGCAACCTGCAAGCAGCACCTATGGAAAACGCAGCTTATGAGATGCAGATCCTCTCATATGGTCTTCATTCTGTAACATGCACCAGCAGGCTACTGTGGGGACAATCAGCCTAGAACCTATGCAGACTTGGGTGGTGGGTTTCCTAGCATTCCAGTAATGCCTTACTGGTTAGATATCAATAATGAGACCCTAGGTGGATAATTAACTGGATTGCAATTTTACAACAGTATGTAAGTTGAAAAACAGCAGAAACACAAATAAACTGACATTCAGTGAATGGTAGAGATGGACAAACCAAGCTTTTGAAATAGTGGCCTGACTAGATGAACGACATTTGAAATTTTAAAGAAAAACTCTTCTGCTATTGTTTGATTCCTAATGTGTACAGAAAACCACAAATGTGTGCACTTTCACTGTATGTATCCAGGTTTGCATCAAGAAATTATCCTTTTAAATAAAACAAATAACATACCAAAATTTTGGTAACTGGCTCAAAAATATAATTACATCAGGTAAATATTAGCTTCCTAGCTAATCTTTAAGGTTCATCACTTACACATTTTGTTGTAGAAGCACCCCAAAAACAAATTTATGCAGGTGATATGCTCCAGACAGACCTTATTCTAGCCAGAACTGTTTAGTAGAAAACCAACTAGAAACAGGGGTTTATCCAAAATTATTTGGCATTCTGCAACATTATAAAACACATTTGGATATCAGTCAGGAGTTTTATTACTACACATCTGATTCAAACTCAAGGGATTCCCAAAACTATAGAATGATGACTCAAAATGCACATCTACCCACTCATAAAATTGAGGGCTATCAAGGGTACCCAGAAGACATATAAGGTAAGGTGTCTCAGTCCTTGAGGGAATTTCCTTAGACAGCATCTTGGATTTAAGAAGAAGGGTTTTCTATGGCAGACCCATTGCTTTGAAGAAGACCAACTCAACAAGGGGGCTTCTGAAGGGCTCTATTTATACCCTAGTTGAATCTGAACTTGTGGTCATTTATGGTAGTGGTCTAGAAACTTGCCTAAACTGAGGCCTTTCATTGGTTAAGGGCCCTGTCTGTTGACCAAGGGGTGTATACATGACCATAGTGGTCCATTGGTCTAGAAGTTTCTGGTGCTTTTGAGGGTGGGGAAGAAGGTGCACATGCCACACTTTTATATTATTTCCATGAGTTTTCATTGCTTCTTCTTTTGTATTTTAAAAACAAAGCCCAGTTTCTCAAAAAGGCTTGGGTAAATGTTCTTTTGCCCTAGATAGAAGCTTTATTTTTATTTGGGCTGTTTATTTTCAGCTATAATTTCTTAAGGAACTTCAGCATATTGTGAACTACTCTGTAAGAGAGCAATGATGACAAAAGAACCCCTGCCGTGCTTCTCACTTGTAGTGCACATTACATTACAGGCCAGATTCTTGCCTGAAGTACCTCTGCTTTTTTGAAATTGAAAGAGAAATCTTCTACTTTCAATCTCTGTAGTAGATGAATGGCTCACAAAAGTTAATTAATTTCTCTTCAGAACACCATTGTTTAATAGAGGAATGCTTCTGGAAGCTAAAAGACAAAGAGAATGTGTGTCTTTCTCAAGGTTATCTGACAAGGACAAGAACTACTACCTCTACATCTCCTCTGTTACCACTTTCTCCAGGATCTGTCACTTCTCTTCCTGTATACATCAGTGTTTCAAACAGAATATGTTCTGTCAGAACTCTACCCGAGGTAACCTAAGAACCAGCAGTTCTATTGATAAAGAAGCATTACTGCCTTTCTACACATTGAAGAAATCATTGAGGTGAACTTATTTGCCCAAGTTCACAAAGGCACTCAGTGACAGAAGAGGAAAAATAACTTTTTTTGTCCCTTCTGGGTCCAAATCCAATACCCCACTCTCTCAGCCACAAAGCATAACTTGTTGTAATGGTATCAGTTCTGTTCAAGGAAAAATCACCTGAAGGCATTCACAGAGGCTTGTTTGTGATCATCAGGGACTAAGAGGCAGACCACTAAACCAGAAACCTGAAAGATAAGAGAGAAAACAGATGAACTTCGTATCTGTTCTGAAGGCCACTCGGCTCTTTAGAGATTTAAACTTGCAGGTTACCAAGAGGGCGTCTTGCAAGCTGCAGTCACTTCAGTTTAGCTCCCAGCAGTGTGGTAAATCAGATCTTGTCCATGTAACTGCTGTATAAGATCTCGTTTGGAAGAAAAATCTACACTTAGGAATCTATTGTGGTGAAGAAAACACTGCAAGAGGAAACACTCACTGTGGTGCCTGTGAGAGCTCACAGTTCAGCTGGCAACAGAAGTAGATCTAGGAGTGAACTATGCAAGTCCACCACTCATCTCCCTGAGTGATAATTCCTAAACTTATTTTGCCATCAGTGTTATTTCACTGCTGAGCAGAGCATGAAAGAAAAAAGGATGATAGCGCTATAATAATCAGCAACTTTTTTCTCCCTATAAAAGGCAGAGACTGAACTTCATGCAGAGTTTTTAAAAATACTTCCATGCTGCTGACTGAAATCCTCACTTCACTGAAATCAAGAGTATTTTTGCTGCTGACTTCAGTGGGGCCAAGGTGTCATCCATGACTTACCCAGTTTATTCTGTACATCAACTAGTATGTTTTATTTTCAAGAGCTCAGTTCTCAATGCTGGTTCTCCTTAAAAATATGTCACTTTATTACAATGCTTAAGGAGAAGTGAAACCCTTTAGAAAACCTAGCTAAAATAGTCCACATATTTCAGTTTGATACAAGCCTTTTGGTGCTTGGTTTTGTAGTATGTTAGACTAGATTGCAAATTACTGGGATACTAAGCTAAAGATGTCAGCATAAATTCAATGACAAGTATCTTGTACCCAGGCTTTTGATAACTAGATATCTGTAAAAAGTAATTAAGTATTAGAGTTTCTTCCTTAACATAGCTGTACAGTTACAGGCCAGTGTCAGGATGCTGAATTCCCTGCTGATCTGTGAAATTATCTAAAGGGAAACTGATCTTTGCTGACCATCAGTGAAGTGAATAAGTATTAGGCTTTCTGGCATGCAAGGCAGAGGCTACAATTAAGAAAAGCAGCAGCATCAACAAATAGTCATAAGTAATGTTTATAAACCTTTTAGAAAAGTTCTGCTATGCAAAGAATAACTGGTATTAGAAACAGACCCCTTATCTCTGGAAAACACATTTGTTAGGCTTCTAAACAAGATATAAATTATGTATACCCTTGCTGCTGTGACAAAATGCAACAAATATATTAAAAAATCATTTCATTAAATTTTAAATAAATTGCAGTTTTAACTCATGAAGAGATTGTTTATTTCAAGAGTTTATTTTTCCTAACTTTGTTTTATCCTTATATGGATAACGTTGTCAACTCCTTCAGAAAAATATATTACAATTAATGTTGTGAAAAAGAAAAAAAATAATAACTTACATAGCCACCAGAAAGAAAAAAAAAAAAAAAAATTAATGGCCCTCTCCCCTGGCTATGCTATGGAGCAGCAAATAACCATGGCAGTCACTAAAAATTTTGCCCAAAAATTTTGAAAGGAAGAAAAGCACTTCTCAGTAGTCCTCAAAGGCATTTCAGTCTTCATGATTCCACCACATGGTGGAAAGTTTTTTTCCCAAAAAACACCTGAGCTTTCCTCATTGCTGCTGTGGCCTCTGCAAGCATAAACAACTGTTTCTTTCTGTATCGTTTCAAATTCCTATGACAGTGATATTCGGGTAGCATAACACTTTCTGCTTGATTTGGTTGTGGTTGGTTGTTTTTCCTTTCAGTTGGTCTTTCTGTGCTTTCTCTTTTCTCCTCATCTTCGCTGCTTCTTTTCATCTTCCATATTCTGTACCACTCCACGCACATCAAACAAAATTCTCCTCTCTGCCCACACCCTATAGCCTCCGTTTTGAGGCAAACAAACATTTAAGGGGAGCATTACAGAAACTGACAGTAGCAGAATGTGTTTTTTAATGACAATTTTTGCAAAGAAACCTCAGATAGCATAGCTATCTATCAAAAATATTACTATTTATATTGTCTACTTACAAAATCTGTTGAATTTAGGAGGAAACCAAGCAATAAGTGGGTTTTGTGTGTTGTAGCAGTTAACAAATCATTCTACTGATCAATTAGGTGCATTCATGAAAGGTCAGAGTTGGCTGGATAGCACCTGAGTGGATTATCAGTTTGTAGAGAAGTGTGGTTGGCAGTATCAGCAAATGCAGACCTTTGAATCTTTTGTTCTGACAGATACTCAGAAAGAAATCCTACAGCAGCTAGAAGCACAGGTAACTGGTTTTTTTTAGAAAAAGCAGAGCTCATCTAAACTACATTTTCAAATAGCAGCAGCTTTATCCATTTAATCTTATTCACTCCAAAACAGGACCTTTTAAAGCATAAAAAAAAAATGCAGGACCATTCAATGGAGTCAAACATTTTCTCTACATCAAAGTACAATAATGTTTAATGCTTCTCATTGTTTCAGTGGTCACGTGTACAGCTGCAGAGGGTTAAATACAGCATTTGAAGCTGGTCCTTTGTCATAAAGCTGCTTCGATCGGGTGGGATGAAATTCCCTTCAAAAGGGATTTTCAAAATCACTAAACATTGGCCCAATACTGCTGTAACTGAGGTTAATCGACATGCAGACAGAGCAAAGGCATGTCATCTCAGATAGTTTAGGCTGATAGGCTGAAGAGAAGCCCATGGGAAAATGAAGCACCTAGGTTTCAGAAAAGTGTGGGGTTTAGTCTGAAGAGAAATATTGAAATTAGGTCTCAGTGATTAAATTATAAATACTTATCTGACAGAAGCATATCTAAGCATTGTTGATATAGTTCAAAAAGAAAATGTCTTGACTTGGTCAGTGGGTGTTTCTACAAGTGAATAAATGAGTTATGAGTAAATAAGGTGTTCACACATTAATTGCAGAAGTCACTGGTGTTTACTACAGGCTAGTGACTGAGAGCCATTTTCTAAGGTGAGAGCATTGCTGTGTTTCAGAACTCGGGATAAAAGTGGCTCATTTTTATTTCCCCAATTTAATGTTGGGTTGAGCTAATTTGCTTTGGTTTGTTGAGAAAGGTGGGCTGTGTATATCAATAGTTGAGTTTGGGACAGTTCAGTTCAACCAATATTTTATGCTAATATTCTGAATAGCTACTTTGAAAGTTTCACTGCCTAAGGTCAGGGAAGGTTTTCTGACAGTTTTCTTGAAAGTAGAATTAGATTTTAGACTGAAGGAAATTGCGAGTTTGGAGATTTTGAAATAGGGGAGATTTCAACACAACCTGTCTTGTGGAATAATAATCCCAACTTTCAGTCTGACCAGTGGTCTAAGAATCCTCATGCTTTGAGCCTTCATTCATTTTGCTTAGAGTTAAAGAAAAGTCTTTATATATGAATGAATCTGGAATTAGTACCTATGTTGACTCCTAATAAACTGAAATCCTATAGAAGACTGGATGTTCCTTTTAATGTAAAACTCACATTAAAAACATAATTCTTCCCCTGCTCACCAGAGCGATCTTGACATAAATTCACAACATGGAACAATGAATATTGCTTAAATTATTCATTTAGGACAAAAGCATAAGGAGAAAACAGATTTTATACCAATGGAACAGAAAGAAGCACTCGACCAAGTACACAACCAAATTCACAAAACAAGCCTAATATGTCTAAAGTGGATGGATGAATCACATACAAGATCTCATGTCATCTTCCTTGATTTAGAAACCCTTTCAGCATCAAGAAGAGAGAGAGAAAATGCTCTTCAGAAACTGCCTTTTTGCTCACCCAACTTCTTCAATGATCACATCACTTTTTTAACTTTTCCTGACATATCAATTCTCATTTTTTTAGCAAATATTTTAATATCATTGGAGACAACAGATCAAAAATCAGTGAGGCTTTCCATTGCATGCCTATAGGTCCTCATTTGCAACCACCGTTATTTCTGTACCATGGAAATTTAGTGGCATAGGTTTTTAACATCTCCATTTATAAACTTGGGTCAATATATTTGCTATATATTTATTACGTTTAAAATTATGTGGAATTTTCAAACTTCTAAAGTTACCACACAGTGAAATGGCAATTTTATGTAATTCACAAGGGCCAATAAAAGATTCATACAAATTTTTATATATATCAAATTTTATATTTATATATATCAATTGTATTTTTATTTTATGTTTATATATATCAATTTATGTTTATATATATCAATTGTATTACTAAAACTCAACATACAGAAAAAATGTTGAAGTGGTTTATTATTAATAGCAAAACAGATAAGAGTGGAATACTTACTTCTATTTAGGTTGGATTTTAAAGAAAATATCAAGAGAGCAGCAGTGCTGCGATTGCCCAGCTATTTGTTTCATATGCCCCTCTTATTCCACCATTTCTTCCCGATCAGAAAATCCATATATGTGCATAATAAACAACAAAAGCACAGAGGATAGCACGAAGTCTTATCAAACTTATTTTCCATACAGAGAAAGATAATACTGAAAAATTTCCAACCTAGTCAGCAATTTTACAATTGTTACAGGTTTAACTTGCAGAAATACAGTAATTTTTCTTCTGTTAACAGTGGGGAAAAAATGTTTCACACAAAAATGTGTGTTTTCATATGAGTTATTTTTTCTCATTCTGTAAAACTTTCTTTCCTTCATGTCAGGTTAGATATAGATCTTATTTTTCATTAACAGATAGATTCTGGGACAGCTCAGATTGCAACTGTAGCATTTACTTATCCCCAATGCCTTCCCACCATCCCACCTCCCTGACCCCCCCAGTATTGTTCTAGTTGCAGTGGTAAAATCTTACATCATTTAAATCTAATTTTTTCGACCATACAAATAATCTGTAGGTTTTCATACAGAATATATTTCCAGTTACCACTTACAAGGATTTCAGAATTTATATACATATAAATATATATATATAAAATTTTTTTTTGTCTATTTAGTATATTTTTCTGTATTTTTAGACCTTATCCTGCAATGCAAGTGGAGAGGAAACTGGTACATAAATATAAAAACATTATTTGTTATTTTGCCATTGAAATTAAGATATCCAAAATTTATATTAGAACAGGATAGTCTACTTGCAATTTTGGTGAATTTTTAGCGTTAGGCTTTTTTTTTTCCTATTTCTGTCAGCCAAATCAATTTAATGTCTTTCCTAAGACCTTTTGAGTGTGTGTGAAGCATAAACCAAGAAACCATGAAGTAATTCAAATCTTAAAATCTCATTGCCAAATTCTAATCCATACAGGCCAAACCCCAGTAAATTAAGTTCATATAAAATAGGAATCATATTTCTAGCTATCTGTTGTTGTGTCCCTGATATTTGAAGTTTACAAGGAGAAAAAAACAATTTTTTGCTCATTTCACAGGCTGTCTAATTCCTTAGATAGGGAACAGACAATGATAGAATGGTTTGGGTTCAAAGGGACCTTAGAGATCATCTAGTTCCAACCCCCTGCCATGGGCAGGGACACCTTCCACCAGACCAGGTTGCTCAAAGCCCCATCCAGCCTGGCCTTGAACACTGCCAGGGATGGGGCATCCACGGCTTCTCTGGGCAGCCTGTTCCAGTGCCTCACCACACTCCCTGTAAAGAATTTCTTCATAATACCTAATCTATATCTGGCCTCTTTCAGGCTAAAACATTACTCCTACACTCCAAGACAAAGAGTCCCTCTGGATCTTTCCTGTAGGCTCCCCTTTAAGTACTGGAAGGCAGCTATAAGGTCTCCCTGGAGCCTCCTCTTTAAACAACCCCAGATCTCTCAGCCTGTCCTCACAGGAGAGGTGCTCCAGCCCTCTGATCATCTTCATGGCCCTTGTCTGAACCTGCTTAAGCAAGTCCATGTCTTTCTTGTGCCCGGGCCTCAAAGCTGAACGCTGTACTCCAGGTGGGTCTCACCAGAGCAGAACAGAGGGGGAGAAAGGATATTACATAACTGATCATGAATTAGTATATTCTGCAGGAAAATAATTTTATGTGTTACATTTTTGCTTTGTTGATATCATACAACATAGAACTAAAAGATAAAACTACTTCTTGATGGCTGTATGTTATCCGTTACTCTACAAAGTTTCTTCTTATCTGAAAAGACACATCAGTATGTATATTACCCTCATCACTGAAGTACCTTGTTAATTTTGCAGCTGGAGACATTGAAACATACTGAAGACAAAAACTGTTCCAGTTCTTTCAAGGAAGTTGTAGCGGGAGACTTTGAATTCCTCAGATAGTAATTTCACCGTACAATAAATTTCCTTCTCAGATATTCTTCTACATTTCGATTTGGTCTTGCTGTTCCAACAAAAACAAACAAATAAACAAAAATATCAGGTTTGGAAATTGAGGTAGTAATAAGCAAAATAGTGATACTTTTGTTTTTCTAAGATCTTTAACTTCAGAAACATCTATCTCATATTGCTTCAGGTTTCACCAGCAGCGATACACTTCTCTTAAATCATAACTAACTCAGAAATCATCATTTTTTCCTGGAGATGTGAATTTATTTTTTTGAGCATTGCATTATCATGTGTGTGTATATATATATATATATATATATATATATATATGTCTTTTTATCAGTTACTAAATTACGTAGCTTTAATATTTCTTTCTAATATTCCCCAAAAATCTCTTTAGTCACAGGCAACTTGTATGGTAATGGTAATTTCAGTAGAAGTTATAAGTTCATATTCACCTCTCTTTCAGCCCATTGGTACTGATTTCAAATCACTATATTATTTCAGGCTTTTTCTGTGATGAGAATTAATTCGTATTTTCCCAGTTTAGCTTTAGGGGGTTTTATTGTTCATCTTCTTACCTCTTTGAACTCTCTCATCAGTAAATTAGTCTTCCTTTGAAACACTGCTAAACAAATATACTGCTTAAAAAATATTTTTTTGTGTGTACTTCTGTTGTTCACTACTGGCCCTGGTATTGAACAGTGCATTTTCAAAGAGTGTATATTTGATTTGTCTAAACAGAAGAAACTATGCTGTATACATAAAAATAATTACATGGTCCTTTTGACACTTCACAGATATGTCTACATTTTTTTTTAAATATGTTAAAGACACAAAAAAAAAAAAAAATCAATGAAAACCAAACTAATGATGGATCTCCAATAAAACACTGAAGGCAATTTTTGAATCAAAAGAGCACTTTGATTACACTATAGTTATAGTTTAGAAATTCCACTTGGACACAATCTACCCACAGCCTTCCTTGAAGTAATTTTACCACAACTGACAAACCTGCAGAGGGAAAGCTTTGCGAAAATGTGACCTTCATAAGGGTGTGTTGCTTTGTAGGAATATTTCTCTGAAAAATAGCTCACAAAACAATGTAGCATATAGAAATGGTCAGTCTTAGCTTCTTAACAGCTAATACTGTCTTATATAGTTCTACCTCATTATTCATATTAAAAAGGTGGATCTGTATTTGTAGAAATTATACAGTGCTTCCACTCTCTGGTGCTTCAAAAATTAATGAAGAAAAAGAAGGAGAAAGAAAAAGAATGAATGAAAGAGAAAGAAGAAAACAAATGAATACTTTTGGTTTTAAAGTCACATTTTGAATTGCATTGTTTAGGCTTCCTTGTCTTTAAAAACATGACACAGAATATAAAGCAACAAGATTATGTACAAACCTGGGATACAAGTGGGGAATATGAATATGGGAAGGAAAAAGACTTCTATTAGACTGGAAAAATGTCATTTGTGTTATTACTCCTGCTTAGCAGTAAGTATATGTAAGTTTATAACTTAGCCCCAGTGTGTTGTCTAGTTTACTAGAAATTATAGGAATAGGATGTATATAAGCTAATTGCCTGTTCAAAGAGTTGATGTATACAGGTTTCTGAGATATGTCCTTTAGCATTACAGTTATTTAATAAAAATCAGTACTCTCTTCGCATATGGTTTTAGTACCTTTTTGATCTTATCAACCTAGCAGATAACTAGGTGCCAAAAAGGTAAGGATATCATTTACTTGAATTGTTACTAGATGTCAAATTCGTTGGATATGTATAGCATTGGTTTATCAACCTTCTGAACATGCATCTTTATTTCTACTTGCCATGAATTCGGGACTCATTTGGAAAAAACCTGTTTTGCCTCAGTGACGATTTTAAATGGAAAGCCCTAAATAAAGTGAATTTCATTGGATATTCATTTTCTTTTGCTGTGTGTTCTTTTATGAATTTATAACATTTGAATACTGCAACAGAACCCTGAAAAACAACCTTCCAATTCACAGGAAAATAAAAATCATTACCATTCCATTTTTGTATATGTCTTCACCGAGGTTAACTAGCAGTAAAGGTGGGGAAGAGAGAAAGCTTTCACTAGAAAAGAAAAAAAAAAATTCTTTTTCCATAATCAGACGCTCTTCTTCTCTGCACGGATGTTCAAACAGTTAAGAGAGCACCTGCTGTTCATGGGACGAGAAACATTTGTCCTGCCAAAGAGAGTCATTTGTACAAAACTGCGTGGACCAAGAGTGACACCCAGCGGTCAATATTTTTTTCCATAGCGATGTGGTTCCTAAAGCTGCATTTTCCTTATCTTTTGTCTAGTCTGCCCACTGCATGTTAGGAATAACACTTAAGCAAGTCTGGTTTAATAGGATTAAGCCAAAGATTGGTGCGGAGTGCGGGGGGGAGAGTGGGGTGTTCTTTTTACTAATGTCTTTAAATATTATGAACAGTATGCAATGCATGATGTTTGCAAATAGGTTTTTGTTTGCATATAGGTTTAGCATTAACTAGTAAAAGTCTGTCTTAAAAGTAAAATATGCAGCCAAGGTGAAAGAAAAATAAAGACAATTAATAAATACAAAATGGCACCTTGGCCTAATACTGTGAAAGCATTTAAGGAATGCTTACATGTAACACAATCTTATACTAACTCCAACATTATATTAATATAATATCAATATTTTAGTAGGATTCCATTATCTAAAAATAAGCACAGATATTACTTCTAGTAAGCAATTATCTATAAGCTTGCATTCACATTTCTTCTTAAGCCCTGATCTTGCCAGTGAATTGACACTAAAGGACTGCAAATTCTTACAGGCACAAGCTGTGTCTTAAGGTTTGTAGGCAGAATTAACTGAAATACACTGAAAAGAAAAAGGTCTTTCAAAGCACTAGGGCATGGCTAACTAGTGTGTTTCCACATGGTGTATAAAGAAAGCAATAACATCTGAATTACCTATAGTTTTCAGGCTACCCATTACTAGGATTTTTTTCCTGCCAGATGTTGCAGTTTCACTTGCTATGTGACAACACAGACTATTTATTTCATTGAAGATGAAGTTAATCACTTCTTCACCATAGGACTACTGATATATATATACATATATATATACACACAAATCACTATATAAGTATATGTGTACATGTCTAACTCTCCTCGGATCACTTGTTATCCAAAGAATGTAAACACTATCCCGCTCGGACTGATGAACAGTATTTGTTGAATCACTGCCTTCATATGCAATTAGGTGGTGTAGCATTGATGGTAAAGCATAAAAACTGTAACTGAAAATACAGAGTGTTGAAAACCAGGCCCCAGACTTTGAACTGAAAGTGAAACAACATATAATTCTACTACTGGAAAGATTAAATCATCAGAACAGGTGGCCTAATCCACAGATAAATTAGGTTTTCTAAAAAATAGAGATGCATTTAAAAACTGAAAAAGAAAAAAAAAATTTATTTCCTTCTAACTGCAGCTTTGCTAGTAAGCTGATGCTAAGGAAAGCTTTCCAATAGGTTTTCCAACATTTTCCTACATATATTCTCTTCCTGTGGGATTTTTATGTTCAATCACACAATCTTGTTTTGTAGAAAACAGTATCATATCCTTGTCTAAATGAAATATTAACAACTTTAAAAAGACAGTTTTGAAATTTGAAAAAAAAAAATGTTGTCTGCCTTTTCCTCTCTACATCAGTCAGGTTTGGAGGTACTGCTGCTTTCTAGTGTTCGGGCTGAGATTCCTAAGAAGTGGGGTTGTCTGTGTAATTTGTATTCCTTCTTTCCAAAAGTGGGAACACAAATACAGCAAGGCAGGCTAAGAAAATTTCCAGATTCTTTCAACCAAAAAATGACTTGCTAGAGCTCAGAAACTATTACTGCTTGACAGATGGTAAGAACAGAATTCTATGGCATGGTGGATATAAGCTTAAATTCTCTATGGTTTCTTAACAAAAATGTCTAACAGTCTACAAATCTCTATTAAAATATATATATTCCAAAATACTTTCTGCAAAAAAGTTCGTTGCATTCATACTTTAAAAAAAATAAAAAAGGTTTATCATGTTTCTGTTCCAAGGAGACATTCTCCTCCAAGCATTCTCTCCATTGCCCTTCTACCTGCCAAGGATCGTCTGATTAACACTTCCCTCTGGGAAGCATTGCTGCTAGACCAACACTCTGCTTTATCAGCTCCTTTGTAGCTTAGTGAAACAGCATCCATGACCTTTCAAAACCTCCTTGACCTTATATTATAGTTTTCCAATGCTGAGAAATGTGATCACTTCTTCCAAAAGAATATTTGACAGCTATAGTCTGTCACCCCAGAAACGCTGTTGTCCTAGTTATTACTAACAAATAAAAATCTAGCAGCTAGCAGGTACTTCATATAAACAAAGCACTTCCTCACAGCAGATTTCCTCTGTAGACTAGAAGGGAGAAGTTTACGTTTCAATACATAACCACTTACACTAGAAAAATTATACTTTATACAAATGGGGAACAATGAATGTGGTTCGTTATTAGCTCTTAAGACAAAGAAAGATGTATAATTACTAAAAAAAAAACCAAACCACAATGGGATAGTTCAGGATGAGTGCACCTTAAATCTTGCTTGCCATGTTTCAGCCAATGAAAGCCATCAGAGATTGATTGAGGGTTAGTTCATGATTTTTCATGCATAAATTTAGTAAGAAAACATTTATTAGAAAAAATACAAAAGGAGAATCAGATCCTTAAAACAATGAACTGTTCATTATGGTACAATACAGGGGTTTTCAAAAAGATGGACCCAATTTGAAATGACTACTGCTTCAAAATTGGGACCAACTTTTTGAAAGATCCTGTATTTTAATTACAATGAATTTTAATTTAAAATGGAGATTAAAGAAAAAAGAAAAAAAAAAAAAAAGAGGAAAAAAAAAGAAAAAGAAAAGAAAAAGAAAAAAAAAAGGAGGAATTATTTTTCTTCTTTTCCCAAACTTCTTGCAAATTAATACTGTTCCATACTAGCTATATGGGAGGAACATACTGCATGATTGCTGGGCCAAGGAACTGCAATTCACTATCTCATTTTACAATTATTGCTTAATCGAATCCTCAGGCAGGCATTCTTATATAATCAGATACCTTGTTTTTGTCATCAGCCACTTGAGTCTTTTTACTTCACAACAGTAATGACTGATACTGACTACTGATATTTTATATCATTTAACCATGCCATTTTGATACAATAGAGCAAATTATATACTATAATTTGTCTCAGAGTGGCATGCATTAAGTAAAACCATGCAGTTTTTAATTGAAACAGTATTTTGTTTTCAGTAACTCGACACAACCTAGTTACATGATCTAAAGTGAAGTCTTTGTTTCTGGGCATAGATACACAAACAGCCAAAATCTGTATTACAATATTCCAGGAAAATCTATTCTTTATAGCCATTATGGGAAGAAAATGGATGGGCTTTTTGCTAAAGATAACTGTCTTCTTCCTCAGATATTACACGAGATGTTTAGTTTAAGGGGGGAGGATCTATGAGTGGGGAATAGGAAGTATCTGCTTTCTTTTCATAGCCCTGCAGTGCTATTGCCTCTGTTGTCATGTGTAAAGAAAATTTTAGAAAATGCTATTGAAGTAATCATGGTCTTAATATTTCTAAATTCTGTTACCAGATCTCTTCTCTCATCTTATTCTGTTGCATTGATCTCAATCTCAGGTCCTTTCTCAGGTTTCAAATGATGTACACAGGTTCCTTGTCCACCACCTTTGCACGTGGTAAGATAAGGAACTTACAGTCCTCACCAAGAAGTCAGACCCAACCGACTGTTTGCCAGATGGTTGAGTCTTTTATAAAATACTATAAGCTGTCTCTTCCTTTCAGATGGTATCTCTAGAAACAGAGACATAGGTATTATGCAATGGGGGGTTACCTTTCACCATGACCGTTTCTCTCTTGGCCTGTCAGCCATTTAGTGGGACCTACAGTTCTGGTACTTGCATCACTATGAAATACAGAGCTGTGCACTAAACTCCCCTTTCTGCAGCAAGGGAAGCAAGTGTCAAAAGTGTGGCTACAAAGAATACTTGAGAACCTCAGTAATAACTGTGCATTCATTAGCACAAGTATTTCCTGGGTATCTTTAGCTTGGAGAAGAGGAGACTGAGGGGTGACCTTATTAATGTTTACAAATATATAAAGGGTGAGTGTCATGAGGATGGAGCCAGGCTCTTCTTGATAACAACCAACGGTAGGACAAGGGGTAATGGATTCAAACTGGAACACAAGAGGTTCCACTTAAATTTGAGAAGAAACTTTTTCTCAGTGAGGGTGACAGAGCACTGGAACAGGCTGCCCAGGGAGGTTGTGGAGTCTCCTACTCTGGAGACATTCAAATCCTGCCTGGACACCTTCCTGGGTAGCCTCATGTAGGTGTTCCTGCTCCGGCAGAGGAATTGGACTAGATGATCTTTTGAGGTCCCTTCCAATCCCTAACTTTCTGTGATTCTGTAATTCCTCTCCTGGCCATATTCTTCTTTCTCCAGCCCCCCAGACTGGGTAATCCATGTCCTGTAGATTAATCTATTTTAAAAGTGACTTTATGGCAGGAACTAGATACTTTAATATTATGACAGACACATTTTCAAGGAAGTACTCAATGCTTAGAAGGTGCTGTAATCATCACTAAATGATAGGCAAGATAGAAAAGTAAACACATATACTTGCATCTCATATATTATAGTCCTCATGACCTGATCACAAGACACATAAACTCAGGAGACTGAGTGGCCTCCTGGCAAATCAATGAAAGTGCAAAGGAAAAACCCTCACTTCAGTTTAATCTTATCCCAGAAAAACAGTAGGCTCAATATTTTTCGGCTTTCATTAAATTCAGAATAATTCGGAAGGGGGAAATATATTCTTCATGGAACAATAACTTATTCAAGCATTCCAACATTTTGCTTCTACATCGGGCAAACTTTCCACAATGGTTTCAGCTCTGAATTTTTTATTTATATTTTTAATTTAGTTATCTGTAGGCTGCTTTACATTGCCACATTGTGATGCAGCTAAGCTGAAGTTCACAGTGTTGAACAAGCCTCCCAAGCAAGCTAAAAAATTTTTATGTCTTAGATCCAGTTGAAAAGGTTGCTGCATTAAAACCATTGATGTGTGTGAACTAAACCTTCCTTCAGTGTTGGTGTTGGAATAAAATATTAAAGACCATAAAAGCTGGCCTCAGAAACTCTGGAACCTTCTTTAGCATTAGACATAGTACCAATACAATACCATAAGGGCAATGACACTTTTCTAGTTTTATTATTACTGTATATAAGTATAAATACATTTCATATAAATTCCTTATTAAAAAAAAAAAAAAAAAAGGTCTGACAGTCTGCATCAGCAACATAAAGGCAAACTCTTCCTGAACATTATTACACATTGGATGAAAAAAAATGCATTATGGAAGGACAAGAAATTTAAATATACAAAATGAAGGGTTATCTGACAGTACAGAAATAAAGAAGTAAGATACCTCTTTATTTTCATACCACACCACATGAATATTTTACCTGGTATATTGGTATTTAAAAAACAAACAAACAAACAAACAAACAAAAAAAAACAAACAAACAAACAAAAAACCCCACTGTTTATAGAATAATTAAAATATGCATGAAATATCCAGAGCATATCACAGCTGCTACACAGTGTCATACTGCCATTTACTTACTCTCCAGCAGAAACAATAATAACATATATAAATTACCTTGCTTAGTAGAAAAGTATTTGATGCAATTAAAGACCAGTATTCAGAAGGAAGATAACAAAAATATTTGAGCTCCTATAACAACACCAAAAATTCTCTAGAAGCTGTTTTGTATGCTCTCTATTTTCTATTACAGATTCCCGTTTTGTTCATTTTCTGAAATTGAAAATCACATCCAAACTAGCACTAAACAAAATCAATTCCCTGGAACTCCAAAATCAAAGCAGAGATTATTTTTATACATAATTTTCTGAATTTTTGGAGTTTAGTGAAGTCAAAGAAAGCATCTTCTGTTTCCATTGACAAATATGAAATCTGACCTAGACTACCCTCAGAAGCAGAACAACTGTTGATTTCAGCAGGGACAGAATTTCATTCACCTCTTAGTACTCCAAGTTGAAAGGAGCTTTTTTCTGCATATTTACACAAAATATAGATGAGCATTGTGTTTAGACTTTCAAAGCAAGCCATAACTTACAGAGAACACCCTTGCAGCCACAGGAAATTTTAAAAGTTAAAATCAAGAAGCCTGAGAGACATGAATATTTTTAGCCCAACAAGGACTGTGCTGTTACTATATTACCACAAAGGTTAGAGAACACTGATTTAAGGACGTTCAATATGTTACTGATAGCACCTGCTCTTTCCACATAAATGTGCAGTTTGATCAGTTTAATTCATATTTAAATCTTTGGTTACATCATGTTCATTCAGCCTAGTAGTATAATTTGTAGCAGTAGAAATAACACCACACTTAAAAAAAAATAAATAAATAAAGAGGAAAAAAAAGAATTATTTGCATGATTACTTTGCTTGCTAGAACTATTAGGCTTATGCCCTCTGGAATCATAAGGGAATTGTTTGATCCTTTCTTTCAGACATTTGTGAATTGAATTTTAATCTTGATTCTCAGGTATTTTGCACCCTATGCAGCACTAGTCTCAGAGGGATGGAAATATGTGCATTTGAAGTGTAGGCTTCCAGATTCCCATCTGACCTTCATCAGCTTCATCCCTCTTCTACTACATATGAGAGATCTTCATCTGCGTTCTGATGTCAATCCAGACAGTCGTGACACCAAGGATCATTTTAGAAGATTATGAGAATAGCCAGGCTGGTAACTGATGTTCCATCTTACTCTCTTTCCTTGAGACAGCCAAGGGCCAAAGTTTGGGAGAGACATCTAGCTTTGCCTTTTCAAGTATTTCCTTTAAAAGGTTCCAGATTGCTGGATCTGCTGACATTGCAGCCTTTTTTCACAGTATGACAGACACTGAAAGGAACAGAAATTTGTCAATACGATGTTTTTCCACTAGGGTATAAACAGCTGAACCGAACTGAAATTCTATTATTTACAGATAAAGTGAATTCTCTAACTTGACCAGGCACAAGAACCTTTAATATGCCTGTTTGTTTGTTTTTTTATTATTTTTTCCAATATACTTTGAGTTAAATATTAATTTGGGGGGAAAGGTAACATGCACCGTAAAACAGAAGGAAAAGGAAGAACAACAAAAAAAAATAAATAAACCCACAACAAAAAAACCCACTATCATCAGCTGTGACTGAATAAAATTAAAGATTGTGCCAGAGAGCTTAATAGCAGTGCAGTGGTCACAGAAGCCTGGTGTTTAAAAATTAATTTCTAGTTTGAAGCTGTTACTGGCAGTGCCAAGAGCCTACAAAGTACATTTGTTCATCACCACAGTTTGTTTCAGAGTAGAAAATTCAAGAGGAAGACAATGAGGTCTGTCCAGTTTCTAAAACAGATCTGGGAAATATTTGAAATCTCCAGGCAGTGTAAAATAGATTTTCACAAAAGAAAAGAGCTAAAGGGCAAATTAGAGAAATATCTCATCCCCACATTTTACAAGGCTATAAACTTGTCTACTTCATGAAGGATCGCCTCCCGTTAATTTGATTAAAAAGCTAATCAAATGCAATCTACATATCTCTAAAATGGATATTTAGGGAACATCTTCTGCTCTCTCTGTTCCCACTTGAAAAGAAGAAGATGTTTATCAGACCATTGACTTAAAACAAAAACAAATATTACACCACTTTTCATGCTGTAAATAGAAAGAGAAACAGATTTGCAAATTCACTCACTGAGCTGTAAATATATTCCTGCAGCTACACACAAGTGTAGCAGAAAGACTTTATTGCACCCATCAAAGATGTCACCATGTGCATCAATATCAAATAGTTTGTACTTTCATCTGTGAACTGAAAATTCCTGAACAAGTCTGAACACTCCGGACCAGCAGTCCTAATATTTTAACAGAGATACTGAGAATGTGTTTTATCTATCCAAGCACTATTACCTGCTCTGCTTCCAGCACCTCAGTGAATGAAAGTGATGACCTAAAGTGATAAGCTTGTGCACTGCAGGAGCATGGAAAGCAAGAAGGAACCAAAATTTGAAAGCCAAGACTGTTCCGAAGAGCAGCTTTTGATGGTTAATAGCATTCTTCCAGTATCAGAAGTAGTTAAAAATGTTTTTGTCTTTTGGAACGGCTGAGGAAATTATTAATAGTAAACAAGTTCTGTAGAGTTCTGTTCATTAAACAAAGATTTATTTCTGTGAAAATACTTATTATTTAGACCTACTTGACAGCCAAAAAATCCTGAAACATTTTGCAGTTTCAGTTGTTTGCCACTCTCTATTCAGGGCATGCCAACGGTCATCTAACAGTTAGAGTTTGTTTCTGTTCCCTGATTGGTTGGCTGAACTGCTTTAAAATGGAAAAATACAAAGACTGAATAATCTTTTTTTTGCAGAAATACTTATTTGCATGCAAATACATGCCTCTATATGTAGAGTTGCTATTCCCCAAACATCCTTGGGAACAATAAGTTCACATGAATATTTGTAAATAGCAAATAAAAAGGGGGCGGAATATGGTCAAAGATGACAGCTGTTCAGAATTCAAATTCGTGCTTTCTAGCATTTAGAATAAATAAATAAATAAACAAATAAAATAAAAAATCAAGGTGTCTAGTTTTCCACTGCATGTACTTCACTTAGTCATTTACAGTTGTGCAAAGCATGAACAATGTAGGAGTTACTCTCTGGCAGACCAGACTCATTCATTCTAGTTGCACCTTTCACACATCCAGTTCTCCAAGTAAATGCTTGGGGAGAGTTTTGCCCCAAATGACTTTACAGCAGAGTTAGAAATGCCAGTCAAGAGCTTAATCATGAAGCTGCAGCAAAAGATCAATTAGGTTGATAATGGTATCGATAACGGGCTTTCAGCCTAGCAGCCAGCAGTAGAACAAGATGCTATGGCTGGCAGCTGAAGTTAGACAAACTCAGCCTTTTAATCAGGTACACATTTTTAACTGTTAGGGGAAGTAATTAGAGCAGGTTACATAGGTTTCTGTTGGCAATTTAAAACTCAAGACTGACTGCTTTCTAAAACGTATGCTTCATTGCAGGTGGAAAGTTGAGGAAGACCTATAGCCTATACTTTAAAAAGGAGAAACTAAATGATCACAGTGTGAATGTATCTGGTCATTTATTCAGAAACTCCTTTAAATTAACTGCTAGTGGTTTTGCCATCCACTAACTACCATGGCTATTGAGGTTGTAATACTGCTAGAGTTGTGACAGCCTAAGACCCAAGAGAAAGCAAGGTGTAAAATGAAATGAGATTTTTCTGAAAAGGTTAAATGAAAAGGGGAAACAGGAATAAGGAGACAAGATTAGGGTCACATAAGTGATTCTACAGGTTGAAAAAGAAGCAAAAAAATTCTTAGATTGAAGTTAGGAATAGTTATTCTGAGTTTAACTTATTATGTTATTCATTGATATGGTTTGAAAGGAAAAAGGAGGTCAACACCTGTAGAACAGATGAGATTTTACCAAGTAGCAGAATAACAAAAAAAAGCATTAGGTCCAATGTTATATTTTCCCTACTGTGCATGACTATTGGATGAGCACTCTACAAGAAACACAATCCGTACCTAATGGGTGTTAAGCATGCAATAGTGCTGCAAATAAATAAAATAACCACCTTTCCTATTCATTAGTTAGAAAATAGCATCTTTGTCTCAGTTTTAGCTCTACAACTTTAATAGAAAGGACAAAACAGGACAAAGAAGTGCCAAATTTATTCTACACTGACTGCATCAAGGTTTAGTACACATGCTGAGGAAAGTAGAGATACTTATTAAAGATGCTGACACTGGGATAAAAAGTAATTACAGTATTGTGCCTCCCTTTATAACAAACAACTCTACTTCCCTATCTTAGAGGTGACTCAAACCCTTAAATTAGAATTCTCAGGGTTTCCCACATAGGCAAACACTGCAGGATTTGAACAAATGGATATGCTTCCTGCACATATCGCTTACTGCTAACTATAATTACAGTATTTATGAATTTAAACCTTAATAACAACAAACACAGTAGCTCCACTGTGCTCTTGTGCTAGAGATGTCACTTTTAGTTTTTCCATAAGCACTGTATTAAAAATTGGGGAACATTCAGAGGCTTTTAGAATTATTTTATTCCCTTCCTCCCCCTCGCTCCCCCTCTACTGCCTCTTTTCTCTTTTCATTTCACCTCAGATGTAGGAGTGCTTGGAGAGGCTTCCGGGCAACTCATGGAAACACTGATGCAAACCCTTAAATATTTGTTAAATCTTGCCCAAAAAACAAACAAATAAATGAAAAAAAGAATGTTTTGCAGCATTTTTTCCTGTCTCAAGATCTGAATGGGGTTCATGGAAACCATAAGCTGATGCCTCTGACTACCATCTCCGGTAAAAGGGAAGAATCTATAATAAAGAAGAGCTCTAGAGTCAGTATGGACTTTGTGGAGGATAGCACTGTTTCACTAACCTCCCATCATTTTATGAGCATGTAAATACATGCATGGATACAGAAGATTTAGTGTTTAGAAAGATTCTACACTAAAAGATTTTGGCAGGAACAAAGCTTATATGCTCATAGTCTTTTAATGTATGAAAGGTCATTTCTTCAGTTGGAAGCTGGTTAAAAGATCAGGAACAAAGCATTAAGACTTAATAGTTTCTGTATTGAATAAAGAAGAGTCAAAAGTTATGTCCCCTGGAGATAACTTGGGATACAATACTGTCTTCGTTCTGCAAATAACATCACTTTTTGACACTGCAAGAAACAGGCTAGGGCCATTGGTCTCACTTAGTAGATTGGTGTCCTGTACAGCTATCCTATAGCTTACTATTTATTCCAGCACTTTGTTTTTATGCATAGCCTGAAGAACAAAACAAACAAACAAACAAACAAACAAAAAATCTGGGGTAAAAATTAAAAATAAATTGTGTGAAATGCTGTAACATTCCTGCCCAAGTGTGGACTTAAGCAAGCTATGCGGCCTGACATAAGGCATAGGGACAGCTCAGCCTACCTTACTTGGGCTATCTCTGAACAGTTTACAGTATTTCTCATAACCTCTGCTATTTTTAGTTGGTTTGGCTTTTGCTTTACTTCTAATATTGTATCTGTGAAAGAGGAATACCAATTTTCTGTTTGCTTTAGTTTGATCTGGTTTTTAAACATCATCTCCTATCCATCAGCAGCAGTTTAGTAAGACCTATTGCATTTTGACAGTTCAAAACATGAAGCTGTGAAGATAAGATGCTGTTATAGTGAAAAGAGCCGTTTTCTAGCACTGGAACAGCAATATATTTGAATAGTGAAAGGAAAAATACAGTACAATCAATTTTTCCCCTAGCTTTTGTTTCTGTGATTGTCTCCTTTCTGATGAATATATTTCTTCTTTCTCTTTTCATATTTTTATACTGCTGTAGGACCCATTGACCAAAGTAACTTAAGCATACACATTGACCATGAGAACAGCCCCCCACAGCACTAACAACAACGTGGGATGATTTGATGCGATAAGACACTACCTGAGGTAACCCTACTACGGGCAGCCCCAGAGTTGGGAGTTGTGCAGACTCAATATGCTTTTGTTAGCTTTATACCTTGTTGAAAGCACCACTTGACAAGATGAATTTCCAATATGTCTGAGATATTTACTCCAAGGACAGTCAAAGTTCACACATTTAATAGTATTCATAATATATCTCAGGTCTCTTTATCTTGTAAACTTCCCTTATCTATCATGATGCAGTGTTATTTAGTTAGGTTTTGAGGGCAGAGAGGGGTTATTTTGGTTTTCTTTTTTTGTTTTTGGTTTTGCAGAATTTAAAAAAATATCTGCAAACATTATCTTGGCTCCTTCTAGAGAATTTCTTAGCTGTTTCTTTTCTCCTTTCCTTGCTTTATGTTTGCCCAGGTATCATGGGCAGCTGTGGTCAGCCACCTACAGCAGTGGGGACTTGCAGTGACATCCCCTGCCTGCAGATCTGTGCAATGAGCTCCCCTAAGAAGATCTTCTACTATCAAGATCAGTGAATCCAGAACTGCAGCCACAGCCTGAAGCCCACCATGGATGTGAAGCACCACCACACAGTGAAGGTTGTCTGCTCAGTAATGCTGTCACTCTTATATAAAATGTACCCAGGAGCTTGTTAATAGTTTCATAGTTTTGACAGGAATACCTCATCTAGAATATTTTCCAGTTGGAAGGAACATTTTTAGTTAAAATAAAATCTGATTTCCTGAAGATCTGAGATTGCCATTCAACAGCATTAACCAGGAACATGTTCTGTTCCTTAAAGCTCAGAGTAATAGAAAAGTTACACAAAACACATGAAAAATAAATAGAAAGAGGTTATTTTAGAAAGTTTTAGTTATATCATTCGTATATACAATAAAGTTTGAAAGCAAAAAATAAAGTATATGATTTATAAAGATAATTTTCTTGCAATCCCTTAGCAGTTTTATAAATCTTTGTCTTTATTTTGCAATTCAATGGATTACTTTGCTTTGCCATGACTATCAATGCATCAAAACTTTCTCATCCAACTTTTGCTAAAGTATTTTAATTAAAATGGGAGTATTTACCGTGGTTAAATCATATTAATATTCCAGTAGGCATAAAAATTTCACTAAATAATATTGAATAATTAAGAAGGAATACATTATTTATCAGATAGGAACAGTTTCGTACAAAATAAAATGCTATTGTGCTCTGTTTGTATTTTTAATATCTGTCATTGAAAACTCAAGTTCATATTGGTAAATGACTTTCTACTGTATAGAATAAGCAAATTTTAAGTGGGTGTTACTTACTGTTGTAGAGATATAGAAGATATTATCTAGTGTTGTAAATATGAAAAAGAACACCAGAGATTAATTTCTTCCCCGAAATAGTGTTTTAAAATACCTGGAGATAGTAAAACTTATTTTTTTTTACTTACTGTACTATTTACAATGTTTTCTACTTATGGTATCGTCTCGCAATTTCCGTTGGGCCACTACGCCAAAGGGATACCTTATCAGGCAATTTATTATGTATAAATGTTATTCTTGGTTATGTGTCTTGTGATATTATTCAGAAAAAGCCTGAAATAGGAATTATGGGGGAATATGCTGGCAATTATGAAAAGGAGATAATATTCTGAAATAAGAGTACACTGAGACCTTTCTCTTCTTCTGAAAATAGTCTGTTGATGTAGAATTTCACAGTTAGAATTTTCTGTGTAGTCTCTTGGTTTCTTTTCATAAATTTTTAAGGGATAGTCTTTGAAAGTGCTCTCACACAGAAACTTATCAGCCCTACTTTTCATTTTTGACCAGTTTCCCGAAAAGAAATCTTACAGAACATCAAGTAAATCTAATACAGGTGTGATGCGTAGTCTATGTTTTAACCTTATTTCCTCAGGAAATTAAGTTCTTTTGATATCGCTCTTTCTTTCCTTTCCTCTTCACATATTTCTGATCTTGTTTTCCAGGTCTGACTCCATTTGACAGAGGAGTCTCAAAGGTTTTATCCAAACTAGAGAACGTACATACGTGAGCACAGCCCAGCTGCCCACTTGCTGGCTGTAAGAAATCCAGCTGCGCACCATCCCCTTCCCTGAGGATGAAGGAAAACTCCCATCTTCTGTGCTGTGAAGAGCCAGGACCCACAGTGCAGACGCGAGGAGCTGAGGACTGCCAGATGCACTGAAGAACACGGCTCAGGGTCAGCCAAAGGCATTAAGTTTTTGCATGAAAGGCAGATGATGGACAAAGGAAAGGCTTCATAGTGTGTTTGGCATTTGTGCTGTTTGGAGAATCAACAGATCAGTTGGCACCCACTGGATATGCACCTATACAGAAGGGTCCACTCAGGTGCCCGATAAGTGGAATTAAGCAAGAGATCATGAATGGATATAGCAAATGACTGGTGATTCAGTAAGAGGGAACAAAGAACAAGAGCAGGATCCAGGAATACTATCAGACAGAATCACTGAGGAAGATGAAATATATTGTGGACCTGGAGAGAGCTGGCTATATCATGATGGAGTATTTGAAGTACAGAAGACACAAGTTGCTAAGAAGATGGGGTTTGCTAGTTTGGGATTGTTGAATTCATGGGATTGCCAGTTTTGACTCAGTTGTCATTGACACTGGTTATTCGTGACTCATGAAATTTTTATTTAATATCTGCTAAGTTATTTCTTCAAGAGTTCCACTTTGAAGCATACTTTGTCTATTAACACTCACACCTGACCATTGGAGGAGAGGCTCAGATGTGAAAGGCTGTGTAGATTTACATCCTGCACATAAAATATTTGTTATTTAGATCTAAATGTCACAGTTTCTCATAAAAAAAAACACCTTACTTCTATCCTCCCACAGGACCAGGGGATACTTTAAGGAATCATCTTACAGTTCCCAATTAGGAGCTATAAAACCAAGAAAAATAATGATGTATATTAAAAAAGAAGCTTTTTCTGAAGCATATTAGCTGCTCCACTTCCATAGGCTTTCTGAAGGACTACAGGAACAGTGAACAGCAATTACGTCTGGCGGTATTTATATTCCTACTGACAGAACCATGCTTTATTACCCAATTACCATATGCAATAGGCCATGCTCTGGAATGTGATCCTCTCCTAAATTGCCCTTTCCAAGCACAACTAACACCAAAAAAATCTTCAGTTACTGATGCAAATCTATTAGGATTGAGTGTGTAGAAAAAAGAAGGGTAATAGCTGAGATGTGCTGTATCAATTCATCAAGCAAAAGCACCCAGAGAACAATCACTTGAGCAATAAAAAATATTCTCAAAGGGTAAAAAGAAGTCCTTAGTTTGTAAAGCTTCCAGAAATCCTTTATGTTTCTGTACTTTCCTTTACTATTTTGCAGTGTTCACCAGCCTTGTATTCACAGCTTATTCTACAGTGAAAAACTTGTGGTTTATATTTATTCACCTTAGATATCCAAGTCCCTGACATACATGCATATCACCTCTAAAATGCAACCAACTCTAGTTTATTTACAGACTGTTCTTCAGGAAAGACTGGGGGATTTTTTTTTCATTTGGCAGAGAAACAAGAACAAAAATGAAGCTGTATGCTGTCTCTAAGACCTCGTGGCCCACATTACTTTATCCTACTAGCTCTCATAGAGAAATAAGTGGGTTTGTCTTCTCTTCCTCCTGTGCCACTTAAAACAAAAACACATGTTAGTCCAGTCAGAGTTCAGGTTTTGTAGAAAACAGACATGAGTAACTGATAGATATGCAGTACCATTACTGCAGAAGAGCAGAGCTGAAAATACTAATGTATTGTCATTTGCTATCTCTTCCCCTGTCACCTAGTCAAAAAGAGCAGTTCAGCTTTGAAAGCTTCATGAGGTGCTGTGAACTTAGCCAAGTTACAGATCAGATCAATATTTAAATCATCTGACTATACTCAGTAATGATCTTCTCAAAGTTCTAGAAACTTTTATGTTAGGGGCCTGTTTGAAGTGTAAAATATGTGCAATGGAGTGACTCAGCTGTTTTAACAGCTTATTATATCATTTATTATTTCAGTTTAATTAAAATTGATAGGACTCCTCACCTTGGAAATCATTTAACTAATTCTATATCTCCCTAACTTTTCTTCAGCACATAGAAGTGCCAGTTTTTACTATTTTTTCTATACTAGCTATGTACTTTTTTCCATTCTGTAAGCCAAAATACAAGGTATGAACGGTAACTTAATTTTAGAATCGGTGGCTAATAATTTCCTCAAAAACACCATTATATGTATAAACAATGAGAGGACTCTTTAAAAAAAAAAAAAAAAAAAAAAAAAAAAAAGGGACACTCGTGCCCACTCTCATACATGTGCAAATACCACATACAAAATGGATACTTGTAGTTTTGAGTTCTTATTTTTAAAAAATCAGGTAGAAATCCTAACTTTGTCATAATCTTTGGTACAGTCAAGTGGCAGAGAATTAGATTCTTGAAATAACATAAATGTCAAAAAATTAGTCAGCAGTCCAGCTCTAGGAGGACTCTAGGATTAAAACCTCAAGATGCATAAGAGCTATCTGCAGTGCACAGGGACAGTTACACTGCATCTACTGTTGTCTTCCAATGAGCACTTCAACATAGCAGTTTACAGCACACACATGCTCCCACTTCTGTGGAAAACATTACTGCTCCTGTTCCTAGGAGGCTTTTTGTGCAGAAGTAGAGAAGCAAGTGGTTTAACCATGCTCAGGTCTCCTTCTGACAAGGAAATGTAATGAAGCTGTGACACAGTGACTGCAGCTGGGTTTAGGAGATGGAGAATGATCCTTACTATAGCAAAGTTCAGCATAACCTTGGACACAACAAATGGAATCTGAAGTGACCTACACACTGATAAAAAGCTCTTGCTAGCCAAAACAGAAATATTAGAAACAGTCGTTGATCGGAAATCCTAATGCTCTCTGTAGCTTCAGCACCATATGAAAGCAGCACAAAGGTACTTCAAATCAGGTCCAGGAGAGTGCTGACACAAATAATTTTGTTTGCCACTCAATTTTGCCTGAAAAGCAAGCAGTCTGAATTGGTCTTCACCCTAGAGCAAGTCAAACCTTTTACCTAAAAGTAAATGACGTCAACAACTATAACAAGCATACAGAAGTATTTATAATTCAATACAGAAATATTAATATACTAGAATAAAGCTTTTAATAGGAAAGTGGACTTCCTGGGTTTTGGAGCACACAAGTACTTACATACTTTGCACTAATAAATAGATTAATAAATAAATACACCTCCCCCCAGCCCCCAAACCATCAAGTGAGGTGGCAGATATCTTCTTTTAAGGATACTAGGTTTCTCTGCTTTGTTAATGATAGAATTAAATCTAAAATTCTGATACTTTCAAAAAAATACCTGATTTAGCAGATAGAGAGAAAATGTTTTTTTCTACTACCTAAGCTGCACACAACATTTTTGGTTTGCAACTCAGACAATAATTTTTGGTTTTTTTTTCCAAGTTAGTTAACCAGTCATGAAATTTCATTTTGAGATAGCTACGTTGTTTACACCATGAAACTTGTTTTATACAGGAATCACATACCTACACTAGGATTCATATTACAGAATTTTAGCACCTAGATTGATGGAGTATGTCTGTAGGGGAAAGGAATGACATTTATGAATATGTTGGGGTTTTTAAAATTTGTTTGGGTTTTTCATTGGTTGTTTTGTTTTTCCATTTCTGTTTGTTGCCTTACCTGGTGGAAGCCAATAGACTGTTTTTCTTGCATTTAATGAAACACATGAGTTTAATTTCTCAAGATGGCATCCGAAATATGGAAAATGTATCAAGAATCATGCAAATACTTGGACTATGATGACTATAAATCTGATATAAACTATAATAAAAGGTTAAATTTGATTAACAGTATCAATTAAATCTATACAATAACAGTCATGTCTCTTTTCCTACTCATCTGAATTCTTATGTTACCGTACTGCCATTAAATAAAATATGCACAACTATTTCAAAAGCACAAAATTAAGTGCAAATACAGAACCAGTAAAAATAAATACATTCACTCTTATTGAAAGAAATGGTGCTGTTTGTTAAATACGTTTAGAAATATTATTTCCTACCAATAATATAATTTTATTTTAATCCCTATAGATATTTAAAAACTTACAGAAAGTTCAGGGATATATTGTTACACAAAGGGAAACATTCTAGATAGATTGGGTTACATAGTGTAAAATTGACAGCAGAGAAATTCTTGAAGTTTTTTGCATTAACTAAGCCTTGGTGCAGCGGTATGGGGGAATCATGAAAGTGTTTCTAATAAGGCATTTGCAGGTGCTGAAAAGTTATTACTAAGCTAGCAACTGCTTTGAGGAGTCAGATGTGAAAAATTCATTTCTGGTATCAGAGGAGCCACCACTGAAACAAGGTAAGAAAGGATTTATATGTGAGGAGCTTCAGTTGCTGCAGAAATCTTTTGCACATCACAAAACCTGAAAGGCTCCTCATTAGGATTCATTTGTAGATAAATGAACATGCTTTGCATGAAATCCAAACACAAACTCAGTGAAAAACTTGCTTTCAAAGAGCCTGAAAGTGATTTCACAGACATTGCAATGCAGCACCTTCCACATAATTTATTTAAATCTCTACTGTAGTTCACATTTTCCTCTAATTATGAATTGGAAACACTAGTTTTCAGCATGTCCTGGTAATACTGTGCTGAACCTGTAAGCTATTTGGTATAAAATTATAATGAAACAATAGAATACTAAGTATAATCCAAATTCAACAGGAACAGAATAACCTCAGGTGTTGGAAAAGAACTCCACGACCTCTCTTTTCTCAAGAGGCAGCCTACACTCAGACAGGCTAGTAGCAAGACATTTTAGCCTCTAGCTAAGATTTGACCAGGGAACAAACCAGCAGTCTACCGGTGCAGAAGAAAACACACTGTTGAGGAAGAACCCCAGCCCTCTCACCTTGCCATGGCACTATATGGTATTGAGCAGCAGATAAAAAAAATGAAGGTCCCACCCTGACATAACATATTTTAACATTAAATATTTAAGCAAACCAAATGAAAACAGCAAATTACGTAAGAATAAACTGTATGAATTAACATATCTGTATGTTTATCTGTCCAGCATCTGGGCATCAAAGGCAACTGAGGATTTGTCATTTTGAAGGTTAAGGTTAGTGGGATGCACATTCATTTCTTTCCTAAGATGGTTGTTCTTGCAGGTGGTGGCATTTCAGCCTTGACCACAGATTTCAGCCTTCATGAAGTCAGGTGTACTTAACAGGTGTGGGTGCCCAGGTGCTGGCACAGTCGAGCTCCTCAGACAGGATGGGGATGCTCCTTAAGAAAGGGCAACTGCGAGAGAGAGGAGTGAGAAACATGAACAATAGCCCTGCACACACACAGGTGAAGTCTGTGAAGAAGGAGGAGGAGGAGGTGGTGCTTCAGCACAGATTCCCCTGTTGCCCACAGATGACCCCATGCCCCAACAGGCAGACTGTACCCTGTAGAAAGGACCCAGACTGAAGCAGTTCTTCAAGAACTACAGGCCGTGGGAAGGACCCACATTGGAGCAGTTCACAAAGGATTGTCTCCCGTGGGTGGGACCCCACATGGAGCAGAGGAACAGAGTAAGGAGCAGCAGAGACAGTTAATTTTAGTTTAATTTCTCAGCATAAACATGTGCTTGCCTTGCCATTTTCTCTTCTGGTTTGCCATTTTGCAGGAAAACATGACCCATGAAAATAAACTTCCCCTCGCCAATAATTATAAAATTTCTAAAAGCAGTTAGCCCATTCTGAAATGCTGAGTTCATTTTGTTTCTATCATGTTTTCTAGCAGTTTTGAAGTAATACATGAGAAGAACATGACCAGAAATTAGTATTTGTTCAAGAGGATCATCTGTGTAAATGGGTTAATAGTTTTACACCTCCAATGGGAGAAAGATAAATTAGTCATACTCTATCCATTCCTCTAGTTGTCATATGATCCTTACTACTGCTCTGCCTTGTGGGTTTGTTGTGGTTTGGGGTTTTTTTGTCTATTTGTTTTTTGTTGTTGTTTTTTAAATTTAATCAGTAGCATCACAGAACTCTTGTCTGATGGTTAGATCTTAAAAGGTATCTCATCCATCATTTCTGATGTTTAGTGCTTGGCAGATCTATTGGCAAGCACTCAGTGAATTAGATTATAAATGTGGTATAAGTATTTAGAAAAGCAGACAAATATAGCTCTCTTTAAATTCATTACTTTCAACACAGTACTAATCCTTATGAAATCAGGTGGATGATGTTTTATGAAGATTATTAACACAATTTTTATTGTACAAGTCAAAAACCCAAATTAAAATAAGAACTGTCTCAACACAATAAAGTTATTTTCTTCTAACTGAAAGTTCAATTGTTTCAAGTGCAGCAATTTACCAAAAGAAAAAAAAAAATCTCGTGGGCTTTTTAAAGCACCTAAAGACATATGAAGAAGTTTTCCTAAGAATTTTTTAGGAAATAAATATAAAACTTCCTTTGTTGGTGGCTTTGACCCACATGCTCAAGTTCACAGCAGTGGTAGTTAAGGACATGTAATTCTACCAATAAATGAAAAAAAAATCATTGACAAGAACAAATCTTGGCTTTGGTATAAATATTATTATTAAAATTGCAGGAAAAATGGCATGAATGGCATGAAAATTATGCTGATTCCTAAAGTTAAGCAAATTGAAAACAAAAGAAAATACATGAACGACATACCCCACCAAAGCAAGTCAAAAGCTCTAGAGCTTTGAATACTAGAAAAATGCTCACAAACAAATTTTACTTCATGAATTGTATGTAAAATTTATTAAAGGAATTATTTTAAATACACGGAAAAATAAAACACTACTTATTGTCAAATTACAAAACATACTGCTTTTATGAATGCATTTTACTATGCATCTATTTTTGCTAGTATTCTATACTTAAATGTTTCTTTAGACAATGCTCTTTCTTCACCTCGTTCTTTCATGGTGTCAAAAATAACATAGAAATGAGCCAAAAGTACAAGTAAATAGGCATTTTTTTTCTTTTGCTGCACACTATAGGTATGCTCCCTTTTGGATATGAGCACCACTGAAGCCCTCTGTTCATCTTTAGACCATGGTATCTAATAGCAGCTCTGCGTCCATACGTAACACCAGAGTGGAGCTGGAAAGATAACCTGGTGTGTCTCTGATGAGAGGTCACCCTCAGCTATTTCAGTCCTGACAGACCTTGTTAGACCTGTATGCAGAGACTCCATAAACTCCTCAGGCAACACGTGGTGCCTCATGAGAGTCTGTTAAATTCCCTGACCTCTGAACTGAATCATAAGTGCTTTAATTTAGCCCAATATTTATTGTTCTGTAATAAACAGAAATAACAGATTTTTCTTTCTTACTTTGCAGTAGCTGCATTGGTATTTTGAGACAGGACTTTTTTTGTGGAGGGCTATGTGTGTATATATGTATGTATATGTATACATATGTATATAAATAATACATATATTAAGTTATTGCAAATGTACAATTGGATTTAATTAACTTTGTTTGGTTCAATTTTCTCATTAGCAGCATTCAATGCTGCTGGCCAACTTGTTTGCCATGTGTTTCATGTGAATACTGAAGAGGCTTCAGCAAAGCCCTACAAAGAATTTTTTTTTCCTTAGGCATTTCCTTATCATATAGCTGAAGGAGCAATTGAAAAAGAGCTCTCTGTGGCCTTTTTTCATGCCATACATTCATGTAAATTATATCATCATACTGTGCTGCTATGACACTCTGCATTCATTAGCTGAAGCTACTGATTAGTCCTTTCATACTTTCTATTTGTGGTTTATTCCAGCTGCAGATCATACAGTATGCTTCCTGGTGGCACAGATTAGACTGAAACTACTTTTCTACTCTTCACTTTACTCTTCCTGGACACATTTAAGGTAGAAGTCAAAATCAAGTCCCTGGTTAGGTCAATGCATAAACTTCATCCCAAAGGACCAACCACATTCAGACTTCACTTGCCTTTCAACTCTGAAAACTGGCAGTTCTGGAAAAAGCAAACTATACTTTTTATTTAACTGTTTCTTGAAATGAACACAGACAAAACCTATATTTTCTCAGTGTATTGTTCTGCCTACATGGTTGATACAATGTTGGTTACTACACACATGCAAAGTGGCATAGTGTTACACCTCATAGGAAAACAGAAAATATTCCTAGCTTACATCAAATCGCTAGTACTTACCCTTTCCTTGCATGCCAGAACAGGCATCAGTTCCTTTGAAGTTTCGGTCTGAAGTACCAATTCCCACTACACACTGACAACAGAGAGACTGTTGGAAAAGAGCAAGACAGGGCTCAAAAGCTATGCTTTTGAATATCTGAGGAAATACACCCAATAAGGTTTATAATTTAACTCACTGGAAAACAAACTAAACTGGACAGCAAAGAACAAGATGTACAAAAGATGAGGTTACGTGTGAAATAATACCTTTCTTGATGCTGATGGTTTGGGCTCAAGGGAGGCCTTGTATTCACAGGTTAAACTCTGTCCCAGAGCAGGACACTATTGCTGTTCTTTACACAGCAGCAAACAAACCTCAGGTTTTGCTTTTATGACAATGACAGTAGAGACTGAAGTTCAGATGTATATTTGAAAGGAGTCAAAAAGGAAGAAAGAAAAAAAAAAACAGAGGAGGAAATTTTAATGCAAAATACATAAATGGGCATGGAAATATTTAATGAGAGCTAAAAATGGTGGCACTCAATAATAAAAAAAATAAGGAAGGGAAATAAGAAACTCAGAAGAAAAACACCGTAAGAGAATAATAACCTTTTAAGGAAAAGTAATAGGGTCATAATTCTCGAAACACCTCGGGAGCCCTCTGGAGGTATTTACTGCATGCTAGACTTTTGCAGCTGTCAGTCAGCACCACAGCACGTACACAATCAAGGCTGTGATGCTTGCATATTTTTACCAAGAACAATAATTTGGGGAACCAGCTGTGCAATTATTGTATATTGTTGAAAGACCAACTGCACTGCAATAAGAGATAAAAATGCTGCTGTTTAAGAAAAACACTATAGATAGAAGTGTAAACATGACAGAGAACTTGAAACTGGCATCAGTTGTATTGACCTTTGTGGTTATGTGGTTTGTGTGGTTTTTGTTTTGCCTTTTTTTTTTTTTTTTTTTTAACAACAGTGAAAAGTATCATTTCTTAAATCTCTGAACTTCTTTTTAATATAGCAAGCTATCTTTTATACTGGTATACTGTCTTAATATCTGATAAGTGTGTGAGTTTCTGCAGCTACAATTTGACTCACAGAGTAAAGCCACTAGGTGAAAATTGCTGTTTTTCATTTCCTTGCTCTGTCACATCTGACCATCTTTGGAAAGCACAACTATATATTTCACAGTTATCAGTATATTTGAAAACTGCTAGTTTTACTTTCACAAAGCCTTTTTTGTCATTTTGTTTCAGTGACAACTTTATGCTTCTGAATTACTTCATTCTTTCTCTTCAGGTCCTGTGTTCTATAATTCACTTTTTGGTTGTTATGTTGATCTTTCAGCGTTATCTGAGTTTTCAGGAAATGATCCGTCAGACTTTCAGGTTACCACTAAGCTTGTGTACCAATTAATTTTGCATGTGGTACTACATAAAATTCAGACTATAAACTAGTCAATGCATATTAGATGAAAAGCAACAGTTAAGAAAAGTGAATAACTTTGCCACTGTTTATTGTACTTTGTAAAAAGCTCAAATTATATCCCTCTATATCATTCTAAAATCATGGAAACTTGTTGAATCTTGTACTGATAGCAACATCAACCCTTCCACCCCTAACTGTGCCAAAGCATGTCAGGAAAAAAAATAGTGAAGGTATTGTACTCAACAGCATAGCAGAATTCCTGTGCTCCAGCAACATAATAAGGCCATACATCATACAAACTCTATTCTCTCCTGGGAGTTTAGTTAATAACAGAAGGAACTTTCTTTGGGTTTACCTGCCAGATATATGATACATATTTCAGTGAGTGGAATCGTTCTACCTCATTCTACAATGGTGGCTTCAGAAGGACCTATCACTTCTAATTCATCAGTCTTGTAAAGACAAGTCCGAAGCAGAGAAATGTAAATCTCTTTATAACTAAATTAATCCAATCCGTTTTCATTTGTCACCACAGTGACAAAACTCTATTGTCAGCTGAACAGTTGTACTCAATGCTTGTCACTCACATGTGTTAAAGGAACAATAACTTAAAAAGCGATAATTTCTCCTGACTTAACACACGTCAAAGCAGAAGAATTATTTTTTTTGTTTAGTAGTATGCGTGAGTGCTTTGTTTGCTTTACGTCACATATGAACTTCTAATACCAGTGGTATATGGAAGAAGAATCATGAATGCATTACACCTTTGAAAATTCCAGGAATCCATAGCTCCTTTTATGCCCTTATTCTGTCTTTATATTGAAATGTACAGAGTTTATCTCTCATAATGAAAGAATACTTTGTAAAATATTCTTATTAAAACACAAATGTTGATCTTCCACCAACCCTTAAGTTAGAACTTTTTTCCCTTTATTTTTTCTGAACCAGACATTGCAAGAGGAAAACAATTCTTTTGGCAGACCATTCTTCTTTTTTCTAATGACATAACATTCTTTAGAGGTTTTGTTGTTGTTACTTTCTTTAAAAAAGTGAAGTAGAATATTTTCTTTGAAATTGAAATGAAAGCATTACGTTTTATTATTAGAAAATCAAAGATTAATAGATTAGGTCACTGTTTACATAAGAAAAAAATCAAATATTCTTTTATCCCATGAAAAAATAACAAATGACAAAAAATAACGTAACAATATATAAGCAATAAAGATATTCAAGGATCATCCTTGAATTCCTAGCTATAAATTATGATTTTTGTTCTCTGTTCTTCTACCTTAGTTCATTTGCAGGCCATCCTGATTCTGGGAGATGCACTGCAAAGTACTGACTGCTGACTTAGCTTTGTTCCCATTGAAATACAGTAAGAATGAAAATTACATCATCCTAACTAAGATGTCTAAGATATGTGAAGATATTTTAGTCTTGGAAAAAATATCAATAGTTGCACTTGAGCAAAGGAACAATATTGTACATTTTGCAAACACTTTGAGAGTTCTGGTGTAAAACTTATCAGCCCAGAGCTGTTAAACCCAAACTGCAGTTTAGGTTAAGACGCCCTTCAAGAAGAGTTCCTAAGGAGGCATTTCTTAGTGAAGCGTTCACTAAGTCAAGAAGAAGAAGTGGGTATTAGGTCTAAATAACTGATATTTTCAAATGTCCTCTCTGAGGGTCTAAAGCCTATCTTGCATCCTGCTACCTCCAAGAAAAATTGAGCACTAATAATAACCTATTTCCAGTATCTTACACAGGCTCACTTCCTTACCTGTTGCAGGCTGGTAAACTCTGCTCTCTTCCAGAGCAAAAATGAATAAAAGTACTTGTGTATTCATCAAGACCTGTCTCAAGGAACAAAGCAATACAAATAATGATGACAAATCATAAGCATTTGGGACTCCAAATAAAACTGTAGCCTCTTCATTCCCAGCCTGGACAACCAGGCCCTTCTGTCTGCTTATAGCCAGAAAAAAAAAAGAGAGAGAGAAAATTATAGCAATCCTAGTTGCCACCTACATAAATAGTCAAAAAAGACATTGAACAAGAAATTAAGGAGAATCTCTGAACAAATACTGTTCTGTATGATTTTTCTTTTCTTTTCCACAAATGAATTACAGTTTCTATAATTTGTATAATGATTTCTATCAGATTTAGGAAAATAAAACCAAAGCTGTGCAAGCTGTAATTGCAGTTTGACCACAAACCTCCGTTTCCACATTAATCTGCATAAAGATGTCAATCCCTGTACATGTATACTTGAAAGGATGGAAAAAGGCTGAAATCAGCCAAAGAAAGTTGTGCTGTCTCATTTGTTTTTGCAGCACGAGGATGAACCTCCTTTCTGCGTAATGCGAAAAAATAACTGCCTGCATTGCGGAAAAGATTCTCTCCTTTTCTTGATTTGCACCAGGAGAAAAACTTCTTATGAAGGACTGGAGATCACCTATAGATAAAGGCAGGTCAAGATGCATGGCACTAGACATTTTTTTTTAAGATCTGTAGGTCATTACTGACATTTCTTGGTCATTTAAAATTTTAGTCTGGAAAAAATTTTTCCTCTGTCTCAGAAAAAAAAAAAAAAGGTTTTAAATCTCTCTTCGTTGCGCATGGTATGTTATACCTTCCAGTCACCTCAACATGTGATCAATTGGTAACAAATTCCATTTTCTTTCTCTTCCCTGTGCCCATTAAATTGCTACTTTTGGCTAAGCAGCACTAGTCTTTGGTTTACCATTTGGTGTGGCCAGTGTGTGATCTCCAGTGTGAGTGCAAGAGGAGGAAAGAGAGGTGCTTTGGTTTGGAATTTTTTAAGTTTTAACAGTAATTGTAGGAGGCTGGACACAATGATGCAGGAGACCCCTCTCAGTTCTACATTCCCATATCAGAGGTATTTAAAAATAAATCGGCGTTAACTGTCTTAATACCAAGAAAGTGAATGCATTTGACTTGACTAGTTTTCCCTCTATCATATTAGAGAGCAATTTTAGCATCTCTGTAATGCTGAATTTACCTTTCAATATAAATTACTGCTGATTTTCCCACCACCACTATCACCCCCATGCTATGTATTTGCACATATTCTAGAACACTCAGACTGACATTTCTGGGTAAAGCCACAATGTAACTAATAACAAAAATAAATTCTACACCTAAGTAGAAAGACTACCCATAGATAAAAAACTAAAATTAAACACTGGCTGTCACAGGCAAACAAATGCACATTTTCAGTCTTGAGTGCTGATTTTGGATAGACAAGAAAAATAAAAGACAAATCAACATTATTAGTAATCAAATACATCAACAATACATTTAAATATCTAATGCTTAAAAGTTCTTTTTACCGTCTATTCAAAGTGAAAGCAAACAACCTGGATACAGTTTTAAACTTATTTTCATTTGGCTTACCAGAAGGAAAAGGAAGGAAAAGACAAGGAACAAAATTAAATGTTACTGGCAGAACATCCATAAAGTACACTAAGCTCATCAATTCTTTGAAAAATAATATTGGGAAATGGCCAAGCTATTTACCTTTGCAAAACAGCTGATTAGCATCCACATCACTCAGTACCAGTAATGCTACGAATGTCTCACAAAAGCTCGGAATACTTTTATTTAAAAGAATGTCATTTGCAAAAGTAATTCAGAAAAGAAAGCTGCCAAAAAGACTTCGAGAAGCCTCAAACCCTGCTCTGACAAATATACCTTGATTTCAGTTTTAATCTAACCCTAACTATGAGAAACATCTTCCAACTAGCAGTTCATTTAAGAACAACTTCAGGCAGTTGATGTAATCCTGGGGATAATGCTCCACTGTTCATTTCCCAGATTCATGGAAACAATTTAAAGCACAAAGGGAAAACTATACACCCAATAGCAGTTTTCTACCACAGTTTTTTGGGGGGGTTGTTTTCTATTTTTTCTTCACTCTGTTGTATGAGCAAGGTTCCAAGAAAACTCAGCAGCATTATAAAAGCCTGGGCTTTCAGCAGAGACATAGGTTAAAATACCTACTGGTTCAGTCAGTGTAAGGAATCAGGAACTGTTTGTTGCAGGATGTTGATAACCTTGTTCTCATACATAGCAAAAGAGATGCCTTGATGCCAGGTGGCTTCTGAGAGGCACGAATGGAATTATTCTGCTTGCAATTCTGTCACTTTGAGCACAATGAAGAGGTTGGTAGAGCAGTGAAAAATTAACCATTCAGACATGGAAGAGAAGGGAGGAAATAATACAACATATGATCTTGAATCATCTTGAACAAACTTAGGAGGAAGGAAAGGATATAGAGTGTGGTGTAGGAGGGTGGTAATCAGTGGCATGAAGGGCTTTTAGCTGAAAATCTGAGCCTAGGAAACCTGCCTGATCTCACACTCGTAACTATGATTTTCATCACTGGCCCTGCAACTTTGTGACATTTCTGAATCTGGCAACTAGAATCTACAATTTCCAGTAAAAACATACAACAGTATCTATATTATTCTCCAAAGTGACTCAATTCTCTCTCTCTTTTGAAAACAAATAGATGTTTTCACAGTTCATAAAAGCATCTATTCCTCCTAAAATCTTCATCTGAGCCATTCCTTTTGGCAGAACTCTCATGTTGTTAAGAACTAGATACAATATCTTTTTAAAATAATTTCAAGGCTTAATGTGTTGTATTTCCATTGAAAAAATCTACTTTTCATTCCATGAGAATGAATCCCACCTTTCTTCTGTGCTGACAGACCTGCAAACTCAGAACAAAGACAAAAAAGAAGTGGCTGCCACAGGGGCTGGCTATCATTTGTATGGAAAATCTTCTCTAACATCTGCAGCTGCCAATCTGCTGTGAAAACATGACTAATTTCTCATCACTAAAACTGTGAAGTGTAAATCTTCATATATCAAATCCATGGAAATTCTCATGTTGTTCCTTTACGAACACTTTCCTTTCCCCTCTTTTTAACCTAGATAGCCCAAGACTTCTCAGTGTCTGTTTCATGCTTGTAAACTGCCTACACTCTTTCCTTAAGTCTCTTAATGATGGGTTTTTTTTCCTCAGTATTAGTTAAGCAAGCACTAGCTCCATGGAAAAGCTGTTAACTTCATTTCGTAGCTACTTCCTTTTTTATTTTGAAACATACTAACATTTTTGTCTTTTGGAGAAAGGTTGTATAATAAATAGAAACTTATTATTCTCATTACAGCACCAAATCTGTTTCCTGAGAGGCCTAGAAGGTGCTGTGCTGCATTACATATGAAATGTTCAGACTATTCCTTCTATATGAATCACCTTACATTTATGCAAAACTGTGCACCTGAACTTACACTCAGCTTTTTCTAGCTTTGATTAACCTGAGTGACACCTGCAAATTTCCTTCCTTTTCCCTATTGTATCTGCCAGTAAATTAATATCTAAATGTATATTTCAGAGTGACTGGGGAGAAGAAAAACAGGACAAGTTACACAGATTATGTTTTCATGGCTGCTGGTCATAAAGGGTTCTGCAGAAAGTCCAGACAACACATATATGGATTGATTAAATATTTACTCTACAACACTAGGCAGAATAAACATGGGCTGCATTCATATGGACTAATGGTGTGTGACCCTGTGTGACCCTGGCCGGACACCAGGTGCCCAACAAGCCGCTCTATAACTTCCCTCCTCAGCAGGACAGGTGAGAGAAATAAGATTGAGAAAAACTCCTGGGTCAAGATAAAGGCAGTTCAATAAACCAAAAGCAACGGCTGAACACAGAATCAAAGGAAACCAAAGGATTCTCTACTTCCCATCAGCAGGTGATGTCCAGCTACTTTCTGAGTAGTAGGGCTTCAGTATCTGTAGCAGTTGCTCCACGAGACAAACATAATAGCAAATGCCATCCCTCCTTTCCCTTAGCTTTTTTTGCTAGACAGACTTCATATGGTATGGAATACCCCTTTTGTCAGCTGTCCTCGCTATGTTGCCTCCCAAGATCTTGCCCACTCCCAGCGTGCTGGTGAGGGCAGGGGGGCATGTTGGAGACACAGCCCTGATACTCAGCAGTGGCCAAAATACATGCACGTGTTATCACCACCTTTCCAGCTACTGATTCAAAGCGCAGCACTATGAGGGCTACTATGGGAAAAATTAACTCTGTCTCATAGGCTGGACCTTTAAAGGTCCCTTCCAACCCAAACTATTCTATGATTCCATTATCTCAGCCAGATCAAATATAGGAATGTACACGGCATGGAAAAAGTGAACTTCAATCTGAAATAACAGCATATTTTCTCTAAATATCATTCAGTAGCCGGAAGTTGCTGTGGGCAAAGTGCTTTCGGCATGCAGGAAATTTATCTGTTTTTCTGATCAGTAGAACTTTTCCTAAAAAAAAAAAAGTCTTTTGATTGCCAGTAAACTTTAAAAAATATATATAGAAACTCACAAGGTATTGCAGACTACCCTGAAAAAAACAGTGAACATGATGTCAGATTCTTGTACTAGTCTCAAGGAGGAGCATTCAGCAGAGCCAGTCAATATGACCAAAATGTGCATTTATAAAACAACAACTACAAAAAGACTTCCATGTCAGTGACAGGAGGTGATTCAACTACAAGGCTGGCAGTAAAGGTTGTTTACTAGGTTCTGGATTCCTAATTGGGTGTCTAGCTTGCTGAGTAGCAGCTGATCTTTAATTAGTTGAAGAATTATTATCACTAAAAGTTGCCATAAAAAGAAAAAGAACAATATAATTAAAGCATTAGAATCCATATGGTGGGATACATATCTTCACTTGTTAATAGCTGCTTTTCCTCTCCCACTCAACATTAATAAGGCAAAACTGTTCATTTGACAAAAAAAAAAAAAGCCTCCTTTTAAATTTGTATTGAAAGTAATACTAAAATGGAAGTGTGCTGAAAGACTGAACATTGTGAAATGTTCTTCTTTGACTGTGAAATTATCCATGACGCTATTTGCTACAGGGATGAGTTAGGATTGATGAGTCACCCTCACCAGTACACCTAATCATGGTAGGACATAATTATCTCACCTTTGTTCATTACTTATAAAGTAAAATTAGATTAAAACCTCTTTGCACGTAAGACTTAGCAAAATACAAATGTTATGCCTGTGATACATAAAATGTGACCATAGCCTCAATGCACATTGCAACCTGTAACTGGAAATCTGCGAGCATTTGCACTATAATTATCTGAAAATATTTTATGCACCACTATTTTTAAAGGTTTACAGACCTTCTCTGCACTTAAGGAATATTTGCCAATGTATGTGGAATGATCAGATTACGTATGAAGCAATATGCTGTTAATATAAAAGAATAAGTATAGGCATATTTTTTTCTAAAATATTTGAAACACCTGTGCTATCAATTTTAATATTATAGAGTATTACACTATTTTTATACTTACTGTACTTACTGAATTGGTCAACTGGGAAGGGAGGAGAACAATTTTACTTGGTTTTGTAACAGCTGAATCCCCTTCAGTTCAAAACCTGACAGAATAATCTCTTTCATAACCCTTTTTGTGACAGAGAAATTCAGTAGTTTGTCTCCTTCTCTGGAGACATTCAAAACCCACCTGGACACCTTCCTGTGTAACCTCATCTGGGTGTTCCTGCTCTGGTGGGGGGACTGGACTAGAAGATCTTTCGAGGTCCCTTCCAATCCCTAACATTCTGTGATTCTATGTAAAGGTATTTACCTAAAATAGTGGTGCAGTATTAAAGAAAAATTTAAAAACAAACAAACAAAAAAAAACCAACCAACCAACCAAATAACAACACAGAAAAAATATTAACTCCATTTAGTGCCCAGATTCACTGTGGAAAATGGATAAACTCTACATTTCTCCTTTTAGCAGCAGGCAACTTCCACTTATCTACATTTGTTAGTGTTTATACTGCAGCAGAGAAACCTAGGAAATAAAATTATCTTGTGCTCCACGGGAGTAGATTGCTCATGTTCCAAGCCTACAAAATCTTTGTTATCTGGAGTTAATACCAGGACATTCAGTATGAAAGAAAGGAACTGTTTGAAAGCCTAAATTTCCAAGTGACTCAATTATCCTGAACTCTACCTCTGCAGCGCTAAGTTGAGAAAATTAATTTTAAAATAACCTGTCACCATAAAATAAATTGATTCTTGGTAGCAACTACATCCAGTGGAAACAGCTTTTCATAATTTTACATAAATCCTCTTTTAAGGCTAGGAAGTTGCAGGCAAAGCAGAAATCTTCATCAAAAAAGAAGCCTCAGTCCTTCACCATAATGCCTTCCAAAGGGTAAGAAATTCTTCTTTTCCCAGCTGAAGTGTTGTTTCTGATCTAGATTCTTATTCAGACCTTACTCATATTATGGCACTGTAAGGCATCAGAAGAGATGAATGTGCCCTAAAGCAACTATAATACAGTAAAAAAAAAAAAAAAAAAAAAAAAAAAAGTATCAAATTTTCAGCTTAAAATATATTATCACCAGGTCTTCAAATTACATTGCTGGGATGAAGTAAAAAAGGTTTATCCCGGAATTCCATTTCATTTTTCTCTTGAACTGATTTTTATATGATGCTAGTGTAATTTTCTGTAATTTAAAATACAAAGGTTTTCTTTGGTGAACATGAAATTATTTAACACTTATATGTCTATAACAAAGACATGACTTCATTTTGGTAAACAATAATAATATTGGCCTTTAATTTAGATTTAAGGTGTGATCTGTGCTGATTTACCCATTTGAAGAAAACAGCTCGAAAATGCACATTTCAGCAAATTACTTAAATATTTGTTTCATTAAACTTTAAATAATTACAATTAATAAAATATTCAAATAATTCTGTGTTTAACTACCAACTGATCAATAATAATTCTATAACAGTTTAAGACAGAATTCAATAGTCATGGAGAACTGAGACCAAATTTCTGTAAACCAAAATTTCTTTTAAAGTGTTTCACAAACAGCCACTGCTTTTTGTAGTCAAGGGAATTTGAGGGGGTGAAGGGAGGGGGGTGCAGGGAGGAATTTGATTTAATATATTTATTTCTTCTCCTGTTCTTAATAACAAAATAATCCATAATAATGGTTAACAGTTTTTCTACCTTCTGTTACACACAGGTCAACAAAAATCTCTACGTGACTGAAAAAATTAGTTATATCCTTGACTCATTGTATGGTGAAGAAATTCAACACACTACAAAAAGGCAGGGAATGCACTTGTAACTCGTCACTGCATTACTGTTTTAAAAAAAATCACTGCTAGTGTTTGTCCCCCATAATGTTATTTAATATTGTCACCAATATTGCAGTAACTGAGCTGTGTTATGGCTTCCCAGTTTGGGTAAAAAAAGAGAGGTCCCAGTTCACTCTGGCAGTAGAACGGGGGCAGTGGGCCTGGAGGGACCTCTGTTTCCATAGTACTATGAAGCAGAGGAAGGTGAAGCATGGAAAAAGGGGAAAATGGAGCCAGTACTGAAGAACATGTTGTCACTCCACAAGAATGTGATCTCCTTGGCTTGGACAGCAAACCTGCAATCAGGTTAACCATAAGATCAAACCAGCAGCTTTAAAATACATTTAATACACACATATTAATACTTACCAACTAACAGCAGCAGCAGAGGCACTAGCATTAGAGAAATACTTGATGAACTGCAAAGGGAACTAAATATTTTCACTCACAAATACGCACATATAAGCAAAAACTTGTGTATCACCAATCTGGTAGACAACAATTTTCCTCGATTTTATAATAAATATAACAGCAAACTGCCATTTATTTACATTTACAGACAGCTTTGTCGTAGTCAGGACTCCGTAAGTTTTCTTTCAATTAAGTTGAATCCATATTTATTTATTTTTTTCCCTGTTTTAAAAATCATTTTTGAATCAGGGTGGAAAAACGTATCAAAATAAGGCATCATAGCTGCCATGTTGTTGCACAGACCTAGATTCATAGAATCATAGAATCGTTTCAGTTGGAAGAGACCCTCAGGATCATTGAGTCCAACGATAACCTAACTCCAGCACTAAACCTAAGAACCTTGTCTAAATGCCTTTTAAACACCTCCAGGGATGGTGACTTTCCTGGGCAGCCTGTTCCAATGCCTGACTACCCTTTCCATGAAGGATTTTTTCCTAATATCTAATCTCAACCTCCCCTGGCACAATTTGAGGCCATTTCCTCTTGTCCTGTCACTTGCTTCTTGGGAGAAGAGACCAACACCCTCCATGCTACAACCTCCTTTCAGGTAGTTGTAGACAGCGATAAGGTTTCCCCTCAGCCTCCTTTTCTTCAGGCTAAACAGCCCCAGCTCCCTCAGCCACTCCTCACAAGACTCATGCTCCAGGCCCCTCACCAGCTTCGTCGCCCTCCTCTGAGCTCTAGTATTTCAATGTCCTTCATATAATGAGTGGCCCAAAACTGAACACAGGATTCAATGTGCAGCCTCACCAGCATGGAGTACACTGGCACAATCACTTCTCTAGTCCTGCTGGCCATGCTATTCCTGATACAAGCCAGGATGCTGTTGGCCTTTTTGGCCACCTGGGAACACTGCTGGCTCATATTCAGTCGGCTGTCAATCAACACTCCCAGATCCCTCTCTGCCAGGCAGCTTTCCAGCCACTCTTCCCTGAACCTGTAGCGCTGCCTGGGGTTGTTGTGACCCAAGTGCAGGATCTGACACTTGGCCTTGTTGAACCTCATACAATTGGCCTCAGCCGGTCCAGATCCCTCTGTATGGCCATCCTACCCTCCAGCAGATCAACACTCCCACCCAGTTTGGTGTCATCTGCAAACTTACGAAGGGTGCACTCAATCCCTTTGTCAGATCATTGATAAAGAGATTAAAGTGAACTGGCTCCAATACTGAGCCCTGGGGAACACCACTAGTGACCAGCCACCAACTGGATTTGGCTCCATTCACCACAACTTTTTGGGCCAGGCCATCCAGACAGTTCTTTATCCATTGCAGAGTACACCCATCCAGGCCGTGAGCTGCCAGCTTCTCCAGGAGAATGCTGTGGGTTAAAGTGTCAAAGGCCGCACTGAAGTCCAAGTACACAACATCCACAGCCTTCCCTCATCTACTAGGTGGGTCACCTTGTCATAGAATGAGATCAGGTTGGTCAAATAGGACCTGCCTTTCATAAACCTTTATGTAATTTTCAGTGGCAAGTGATAAATGAAGAGATGGAAAAAGAGAACTGTTACAGAATTCTGATAAGCAAGCCCTTTCTAACTTCAATGACAAAAATGAATACTTTATCTGATTTCCATGAAACAGACTGTATATTACAAGCATTATAAGCTGGAAAACAGCTTATTAAAAATGTTAGCTGTTAAAAGACAACACTCTTACAGTATCTATTTTCTGTGAGGGCTAAGCCACCCTGATCTGTCTTATTGAAAGTTCTTTAAACTCACTAAAGCTTACAGGGAGAGCAGGATTAAATATGAAAAAAATAACAGCAAAAAAAAAAAAAAAGGGCAAGAATAATCTTTATTTATTTAATCACAGTTATCAAATACAATAGTTTTGAGCTAGTACTCTGCACTATAGAGTGAAGACTGGTAGAAAAGACAAAAAAAAAATTTATTCGCTAATGCCACAGAGGCCACCTGCAAGATGTTTAGATGTTAAAAGCAATCACTTTAGAGAGACATGTTTGTAAAACAGTGAAATATATCAGTTGAAAAATCTGCTATCTATTATTCACTAGACTGCACTGGTATGGGAAAACCCAAAGAACGTACATGATCTTTTTGCTCTTTAGATTTTTTTTCATTGTTTCTCAATTATATGCCTCAACAAGGTGAGCTGCCTGGTACACTGCTCCCTCTTAGCTCCATGTTAATGCAAAGTTCTGAGATCAAGAAGCTACAAGGGGCAAACATAGCAATTTATAACAGCTTGCTTACATTATTCAGCATGTGGTATATGAGCACAAAATATTTACAAGGTTCATTTTACATGCACATTAATTATGTAAAATTAGAGACACCAAGAGAGAGCCATTAAGTGTCAATTAGACAATAAGATCAAGAATACTGGCAGTGCTGGTAATAAGAAATCTAGAGTTTACTTCCAAAGGGAAGACAGTTCATTAACATTTTAATTTGTTTCTCAACAGTTCAATTATAGCATGCCTAATGTACTGGACATGAACCTTAGGGGCCATGAACTAAACTGTAAATCAGAAAAAAATGACCTTACTCTTTTCATGAAGATGCAGGTGTGACTTTTTGGGGAACTTTTATTGCTGTCAAACCACCTTATTCTGTAATCTCTTCTAAGAGGCAGACTTCCTTCACCTGTTAATGTTTAGGGCAACACTCAGTAAATTGATGAGAAATTTTTCTTTTCCACTGCAAGCTGGAGTTCTGCAACTGAAAATAAAGTGCACACAAATGTCAGTGAACACAACAGTAAACATTTTTTCTTAAAAAGGAACATAAAAAGTGGTAACATGACCCTTTTTTCAATTGCAAAAAATGTATGGCACAATGAATATGTTACGTATCTTTGCCTGTGTGGTAAAGCTTTCTCGTGGTTCAGTCAAATGTCAATTAACTTGAATTAATTGATTGCAAAATAACTTCACAATTAATTTTAACATACAAATCTAGATACCTATGTTTTTCCAAGAAATCTATGGAAGAGTTCTGATTCTGGGAAAGAAAACAACATCTGTGTACATAGTTGTTCAGAAGTTGTTATTAAATCCAGATAGTGATGTAGAATTTAGCCTCTTTAAATTTATTGTCTGAAAATGGAATATATAAATATGAATCTTAATGAGATTTTTTTCCTCAGAGTAAAGCCTATAATTTTGCTTGCATTCAGAGTTTTTCCTCCTGTTGCCCTAGTAGACAAAAAAAAAAAAGGAGAAACTAAGTGATTTTTGCAATCCAAGTAGCATATAAACTGGCCCTCTGTTTAAGATCTAATCATAAATCCAGCTGCATAGGTAGTATCCTTTTACTGTGCAATTTCTTTTTGCAGTTCATTAATTGTAAAGAGATCACTTGAAAGAAAAAGAAAAGACTTTTATAATTTTATGGTAGTGTCTTGCATGGCTATGGGGATGGGATACAGTTTTATGTGTTCTTCTCACTAATCATACATGAGGGAATAAAGGTAGACATCCATAGCTAAGCAGCTGAAAACATTAATAAGAATGGGCAACATATTGTGCTTTTAGAGGCAAGAAACTATCTGGCCTGCCTTTAACTTATATTACTTATTTTTCAGCTCTGAACAGCTGAAAATAGGCAAGGCTAAGAAAGATTCTAATCATAAGTGTTAAATAAAAACAAGGGAATGTGAGTGCAATGGAACACAATTTGACCACTCTTCATTTAATAAATAACAAAAATATAACTTCAAAAGTAGTAAGGAAGCAGGTACTGGAAAGAGTAACATAAGGTATATACAGCAATGGTAGATCATTTCTATCCATTGCCTTATTGCCTTTGCTTAGGACAAACAGGAAAAAAAAATGAGCATTGTCTGTCTATTAAAATATCTGCTAAAAAAGTAAAAAAAAAAAAACAAAAACACAAAAACACAACAAAAAACCTTGAATAGAAAACTTGAATGATGTTAGTTTATTTGTAAAATATCTTTGAATTACTTTTTATTTCTAAGGAAAGATTTACTATGAAAGACAAAGTGATGTAAGTGCATTATCAAAAAAGGTTCCCAATTCAGTGACAAATCTATGATACTACTGACTGTATGTTTTAACAACTTTTTTCCTTTTATTATATACCAGGTAATGTTCTACCAGAGATCCAGTACTTGACTGCCTGACTTCCATTGCTTGATTAGACAAAAAAAAACAAATCACATGAAACCTCTACTACCTGTGAAGAGGAAAACTCTATTTAGATGTAAATATCCAAAAGGAGTGTTCACCCTAATAGTCTGGTACACTTAACTAAAATCTGACTATAAACTTTCTCCATTTAAAATGTGGTCGCTTCCACAAAAAAAAGTTATTTGACTATAGATTGCATTAATCTTCACTAAAAAGTCCAACACCAGAATAAATTCTAACGAAGACCATTAACAAATAATATATTCTTGTTGATGCAAATCTCAGGTACAGGCCAGAGCACATACTCAAAGGTGAAAAATACTTTGTTCTTTATAGAGCGGGGGTTTTCACCTTTCTTGTCCTAGCTGTGTATTCTAGACATGCCAGACAAATTGTAGAACTCTGCAGATCAGTTTAGTCCTAAAAATGATTTTTCCAAAAGCTACAGCAGAGATGTAATTAGCAACAATCAGTAAAAAACACATGACCAGATGTATACCAACAAGGCCTAAGTCTGGACTACGGTGTCTACAAGCTGGAAGGGAATTGCAGAATGTCCTAAATTCCACTTGCTTAAACCACACTTGAGGCCTTTTTAGAACAACTGAAATAAAAAATTCGGTGAAATCATGGAGAGGATATTGATCTTTGAAGTCTTTTGCAAAACACAGGTGCAATTTCTTGACAATGACTTCTCACTTGATTCAAGCCTTTTTAAATATTATTTTGATCACCCTCACCCACCTGATGGAGAAAGAGCTATTCTAAAGCCAAAAGTATTTATCTATCGCAGAACTGGTATGTATAGATATGTATTTCAGCATGAGTATCATCCCTCTGTTTTGTTATATACCTCTCAAAAATAATTCAATCTAGGAACCTTGTGCAAACACATTAAGGAGGAGACTTATTTTTTTTTTAATAGAATTTTCAAGATTAATCTCTGGCTGTACATTTCAAATTCTAAACTAATGCAGGTCTTTTTTGAAACCAAATGAGTTTGGAGAAAGAGGAGATGGCCACAAGAGACTCAACTGGACATAAATTGACTACTAACTGCAGAAACGTCAGATTCTGTGTAACTACTTTGTCATCAATAGCTGTAACAAATTAAGGTTGCAAATACTCAAGTAAGCAACATATTAATGGCTGTTGAATTTCAATAGCAATATTTTGCCCAATGCTGTCAGGATGTTTTGACAAATTCCAATAGTAAATGGTAAATATCCTAAATTTGCATTTTTTATGAATTCAGTCGTATACAAGAAACTTCCAAATTCTTTTCATGACTGACATTAGAAAAGACGAATAATCATCACAGGATATGTGTTTATCCCATTCAGAGAGCATTAAACAAATTAATGCTGCATTGATGTAGCTAATTTGTAGGAAAACAGACTTTCATAAAAGGTCTTTTTAAAATATTTTACATTCAGTAACTTCTCTCTATCAAGATTGAAGTCTTGGAAGACAAGGTTTCAAAATGAAATTCGCTAATACTGAAAATTCATGGAAAGTTCAAGGTAGTGAGAACATTTATTTAAAAGCTGGGAGAAAAAAAAAATGACCATGAATTAACTCTTATTTTGCTATTTAATGAGTAAAAAGAAACTTTCTTAAGTGAATAGTGGTATTTCTCATTATTTTACAATTTTTTTTTTTTTTTCTGTACACTAGTTTTTGGAACAGATCCTATGCCAACATTTTCAAAACTCATTTACTTGTCTAAGCTGTGCTATACAAGATCAAAAAGTGACAGAAACTGAACTAAACCAACAACCTTCAGGATATGGATAAAATGTACCGTTGTTTCACTCAGTGATTTAAACAAGACTCCTAGACACATTCTCCTACACGAAAGTTGTTTTATCTCCCATGAAACCTTGTTTCCCTGGAAGGAAAGCCTGTAAGGACCCTCATGAAAAATGTTTTACCTATAAAAGGAGCCTAGGAAGACCTTAAGATTATTATATGCAATTTATGATATTTATCATTCAATGAGCCTGAAAAGTTCCTGTGTACAAGATGAATTAATAAAAAGTGGAAGAAAACCAACAATCCTGAAAACAAATTAAGTGCTGGACACCAATCACAAGTGAAACTAAGACACAGCGAACTAAAGGCTAATGGCTAAAGCCTATTTGAAGAAATTATGTTTTGACCACACTGTAATTTAAACAGACACACAAAATAAAACTAGTCAAATACAAACAAATTATTAGCTTTTAAATTGAACATATTGGAAACATAGATAGGGGAGAAAATAACAAGTTCTAAAACTCATATGTAAAACAAACCTCAATTTATTCAGACCTGTTAGTTCTTAAGCAGTCTGCAGTACTGGACAAACCAATGCTAATTAAATTTTGAAAGAAAAGGCTTTACTGTTTATGTAACCAAAGGTACAACTCGCAAGAAATTGCATTCTTATTACCAGCACAACACATATTATAGGATCATTAAGTGAATTAACTAAAATAATTTTAAAAGGCAAACAGAGTACATCTGCTTTAGTTTGCCTTCTAATTTGCTGAGGACTATAAATGTAAATATGTAGAAGACCTTCAGAGGCATTTATAGAAATAAATTACAGAACTTTGTAACACCTATTTGTCAACATCAAAACCTCTATCTCTCGGCCAGTTCAGTGAAATCCCTTTACAGTGAAACACTGACAACATTCCTACCAGGACTTAAGACAAAGGTTAGGGCAAGCTTGACCATAATGCACATACCATCTGCAAACAAAGCCAAAGTCAATAGTCAAGAGATGTCATGGGATCTAAGCAGAAAGCATGGCTGAAGTTTGAGTCACAAACTAGAAAAACAGTGCAAAACCACATCAAGCCAATGAGCAGAACAAGGATGTATATGGAAGACAATCTGAGATGTTCCAGAGTCTATGACATTGAATAGGGTCTAGAACAACAAGCAGGAAGGCCAGGTAGGCCAAGCAAGTACTAAAGCGCTCCAAAAACCTGAAGTGCATTGCAAGAGTATAGGTTCAAAGGAAGATAACAATTGCCTACTGCAACTGTGACATTAACATCCACATCCTTCTTCCTCTCCAGTATCACAGATTGCCATGATTTTCTAGTAGAGCATAAGTAGCAAAGCATAACAGGAATATTCTCAAAGAAATTTCAGCAGAGACAATAACTAGACAGTTAAGCTACAGCAGTGGTAAGAATTAAAATAGCAGGACTGTTTTTCCCCTTAACTTAGCTGCAGATGGATCCCATTCGCAGTGAAGTTGCAAGTAAAGCAGTACAACATCCAAATCTAGTGTGAACATTGAAGAAAACTTTGTAAGGCTTCCTGCCTTTTTTACAGAGCACAATCTAGCCTCAAACACCAGCGAGTTTGACAGAAGCAGGAATACTGTATAGATCCTATCTAAGCATTCTGAATCTTCCCAGTCAATCTTGCTGCAATAAGCTTAGTTTTTTAAGTTAGTACATATTTTTTCAAACCATTCAACTTGAAATATATCCTATCCATCAAGGTAATCTTTCTCTCCTGCACACATACATAGTTCAGATTTCCTAACGTAATTTACTGAAACTGAAGATTTTCCCTAAATAGCACAAACTGAATGTATTTTTAGAGCATGCTATGCTCACAACAAGGACTTAAGTCAGTATTTACTTGTTTTTGGTTTTTTGTTTGTTTTTCAAATTCAGTTTCCATTTGGACTCACACACACTGAAGTTGTTCTGATTCAGGTGACAGCAACAGTCTGACACCTCATTCTGTCCTTCTGAAACAGCTCGCACTAGACAACAGGATTAAAAACTCATAAAGGTGGTATGACAGGGTAGGTTCATAACAAAGTGTCTCAGCCAGTGAGACACGCACCCCTTACCTCCTGACTCCTGCTGGCACCACCACCATCCCCAACAAAGCATGTAAGTTTTTTCCTGGACTCCTTAACCTGGAACTTGGGATGTGGAGCTGGTGGTAGCCTGGTAGCACATAGGAACACAAACTGTGCCAGCACTGTACCAGGGAGGACAAGAATCATACCAATTAGATAAAATTCCTGTAACTTCAGCTCTCTGATAAACCTGTATCTGCAGAGCAGTACAAAACTAGCCCTCTATGTGGCCATGGAAGGCACCCCAGGGATGCCTCTGGCATCCTAACAACTCACTTTAGGCACAACAGCCCAGAGCTCTTCACAATGAAGAAACAACAACAACAAAAAAATCAATGACATGGCTGAAGAAATCTTTGGGGAAATCCTTCCCCTGATGGACAGATTGTTGGACAGCATTTGGAAAACCTTAAAATGTAGAAATTGCATCCCAATCTGAGTCACACAGTAAAAGTAAGCTCTGCGTCAGCTTACTCTGTAGATCTCATCTGGTTCAACTGATCACACACTAACACAGTCTCTGCTGGGGGACAAAAACTGTTCTAACTACTCTTTTGAACTGGTAGCCCAAAATAGTATCTCGGAAAAAGATCTGTTTCAAAGAAAAATGCCAATATGGTAGCCAATAATCAGCTCAACTAAAGGAAAATATAAAACAGATTCCAGATTGTACTTTAATTCAGGTTTGGTGTTGTTTCCTTCCCTCATCCTGATAAATGTGAGAAAAAACACACAAATAGAAATCAGACATTATGTTAAAACAATTAGCATAAATCAGGCTTACATGTCAGCTTTACACCTACATTCGCTGCAGAAGTCTAACAAGGTAATGATGAACCTGAAATTTACTGAAATTTTTTAATCCTAGTCTTCCCACTTTAATAAGCCATATATAAAATACCTGTCTCTCATTTAATTTAATTTTGCTGATCAGAAAGTAAACACCAGGCTATTCAATATGGAAAGACACACAGATATTTTTGTAAACATTTTTATTGATTTTTTTTTCTGAAAAAATCCATTGCCTGTTTTAGAGAAATAGCATTTATTAAAATAATTACCATTTATTGTCTGAAAATTACTCTTCCTTTACCATTCCATAACATAACAGAGGAAGAATAAAAGATCAGCAGCCATTAAGGTACTGCAATAAAGCATTTATTCTTCAGGTCTTAAATCAGTCTGAAATCTGTAGTGCAACAATGATATATCAGATAATTTGTCCAAAACTTTGATACCTATTTGAAAGATTTCATTGAAAATTTAGTTTCTATTTTCCTTGGGTTAACACTGTCACCATTCAATGTATCTCTGTGGATGTGCACATAACTGTATGCACACACACGTACAGAGTGAATGTGTATATACACATACAAACCCAAATTTAAACATATTTTAGTAAAAAATATTTTCTTCTTGATATTTAGAGCCTTTTAAAAACAGCCATACAGACACGTTATCTGCGATATGCTTTTGAAATAGAACAAATGTTTCTGTAGTCCTTAGATCCAATAAAAATACACAAAACATTTTCTTCACAGACATACCTCAATGCATGAAACCCTTCCATTGCTCCATTTGTTCCATTAGTGTAGAGGCTTAAATGATGCACAAGGCTTTCAGCAGAGGTAAATGTCATTTTTAAGAACCCAATAAAGAGATAAGCAATACAGCAACCATTACTCAACACTGAAAAATATCTGCAAACAAAAGTACAACTGTAAACAGTATATTCAGGTCCAGCCCCAGCTGGAAAGTAATTTCTCTTGATAGCACTAGGCCCTGATTCAAATCAGCAATTAAGAATGTCCTTATTAACATTAAGCACCAGCTTTAGTCAATACAATTTAAGTTCAGGTTTATATGCTTTCTTAAGCCAGGGCCTCAATGATTAGAAGACGCTCAATTACAAATTAAAAGTAGCAAAACAGTCAATAGTACACTGGGAAAACTAAAATCTACACACTTGTTTCAGATTTAACAACTGGTCAGATATGGTAAGTGCAAAGTCTGAAAGACTAAGGTTGCTTTGTCAGGGCTACATTCCAGACGAATAAATACAAGATATGACAAAATATTTGAGTTTGATCTCATTTTCCTTGTACTTCTTAGCAGAGTTGCCAGATACATTATTTGAGTCATTTGTCTGATTTCTTTGATCAAAGAAATTATTTTTCCAATTAAGCTGCTCAATGCAATCAAGAATAGAAGTAAATGATGTGAGAAATGTTACGGCACCTGTGACTACCAAAAATAGAAGAGAGGATAAGTGAGCATACTGCTTCTCTACGGGAAGAAATTCAGTAACATAAAGCAGCCACAAAACTATCCATTAATAAAAATCAAATTTCATTCATGCTGATTAAATTTAATTTTTCCTCTGAAATTTTAAGGAATTAAGATACTATTTAAAACAATTTTCAATAAACCATTTATTTTATTCAAAGTTTTAAAAGTTTAAAATTCTCTCTTCTAACCTACGAGGTCTGGCCAATTCCAATAAAACTTGAGGAACACTAAAAGCATCAGTAAGTTCTTAAAAGGCTGGTGAAAATCTGTGGCAGAGTGGCTAATCAGACCACAAAAGTGACAGCCGCAGAATAAAGCAGATTCCGTTATTAATGCCTCCCCTGAAGCAAAGGTGCAGTGTGAGCTCATTAGCTCTCTGCTCTGTTGGTTCTGCTGCTTAACCAGGCAGCACCTGCAACACTGGAAACAGCCTCAGCACAGTGGTGCCTTCTGCCCATCCAGCTGTTATGGCACACAGTAAAAATTGAGATATGCCATAAGAGAGGAAGGAGGCAATCCCACGGGACAAGTGAAAGTGAGATCCACAAAACAACTGAAGAAAACCAAACAATTTAATTGCTCACACAGGTATTTTGAAGCCAGATTCTGATTTTTGAATCTAAGCAACTCGGGGCTTAAAAAGTAAAAAAGCTGCAGGGTAGTACATCACGTGTCTTCAGGAACTGCCACCTACATACTCAGAATGCAGCAAATGAGGTGAGGCTGTCTCAACCTTGGGACCTCTCCTCACACACAGAAGAAGATCCGTGTGACAGTTGTAGCACAAGCATTTCCTAGTCCCCGCAAACAGCGTACTCTTCACCTTGTTCCTCATGGTAAAGGGAAGGGTTAATCTGCTCACCCATTTAGTAACTGGCACTTCTTAACCAAGTTAGCACCCTTCTGATAGATATGCTTGTGCATGGACCATTTTTGTTAAGGAAATTAATTTTTCATGTGAATATTATATATTCGTCAGATGCCAGCAACTTTGTCAGCACCAAGCAAGCTCTATCCAAACAGTGACAGAACAGTCTGCCTTTGTCAGCCTGAGCTAACCAAGGCCTGTTGAGCAAAAAGAAATGATGCTACTCTTCCAAATCATATACCCTTTTAAATTAGATGTTGCTTTGAAGACTTACTTTTGTCATCCTCAGTATTCTCTCTCATTGCTTAGATGTCATAATCAGATGTACACCATATAGACACAGTTTTGTCTGAACTAATACATTGTCTTAACTACTACCTTCCTCTCCGTTTTGATTATTTCACATGCCATTCTGTCAGACCACAAATCTATGGAAGCAAATACTAATTTTATTCTTAAATTAAAACAAACAAAAAAAAACCCCACAACATGCAAAAATCACTTTTCAAAGCAGATATTACTCATTTTTATAGTGTTAGACAATTAAAAATATTGCTGGCCAACTGTATGAATTTCAGTAGATATCTTGTCTGCCTTTCTAAAAGTTATCTTTCCAGTACTTAAAAGATAGTACAGAATATAAACAGAGCAAAAGCTTTTGATAGAGCTTAGAATTCTTATATCAAAAAAAATCTGCAACAAAAAAGAAATAGACAAAACCCTGGTGTCATTGCACTGCACAGGAAAACTTCCAAATTTTAGGGGTTTTATATATTTAGTTCTCCCTGTTCAATCGTAAATTATAATGTGGCATACACATATACAAAATCAACAGCTGCATATAAACAAATCATATTTCCTCTGCACTGTACAAACTACAAACATCAAAAAAACACCACTTTTGTCCAGGGAATACAGATACACATATTACACATATATTATATATATTAGCGTCAGATTCAGGATATCAGCTGGAAGTTTCATCATGAAGTGCTCTGTTCTTCTGAAGCACTGTATTTAGTTCCTGAATCACATTTGATGGCAATTTGTTGTCTAATTCCAAAGTAGTTTTGTTTGTTTTGTTCTTCTTTTTCTTCTGTGCCCTATGTGATCTTTGGTGTAGGTCAGTCATCCCTGCACCTACATGCTCAACAGAAATCAAGCTCCGATGTGTTTTTGCATTATTTCGCACTTTCTCCTCCTTCCGTTCCAAACATTGTGCCACAATAGATGCTTTTTCTTTCAAGTTTTTTCTGTCTTCCAGAAAGTCATTTTCATGATGCTCACCAAATTTCGATTTCCCAGACTGCAGTGCTATATTCTGAGCAAACAAGCAAAGAGAAGATCATTCACATTAACATAATATTAAATATTTAGACTGCAATTTTTGCTCATTAGTTTCACATAAGTTTAAAAGAAAAATCAATTTAACTTGAGCTGAGACAGCACAGTTAATAGTTTTAAATTCCAACAATTTGTGCTATTAACACTTAGTAAGCATGTTTAGTGGACATATTTTCTCTATTAGCGATACTTCCATAAAAATTCCATAAATCTTTTAATTAAATGTACCACGACAATAAAGTCATTAATTTTCATGCTCACAATTTGTTTCTTCATTCTACCACAGCAGACTAAGTTTTCAAGTTTTTCATGTTTTACAGAAAACCCATATACTCTTAAAAACTCAGAATTCTTCAGCTGAACAAATACAACTCAGAATTTTGCAATTTTGCTAACTTAATGTCTGAGCTACACGAAAGTATGAAAGATAATTTTATATGATCACACAAACATTCTCAGCAGCTGTTCAGTATTCCTTGATAAAGCCAAGAAGACTGTAGTGACTCAGACTGACTGCCTGCCCCAAACCACGGCTGTTCAGGTCTCTGGCTGCAGGGAGTGCCAGAGCCTGCTGCTGCAGGCAGAGGATGGCCAGCATCCCACCTGTGTGAGGTGTGAGCAGGTGCAAGATCTGCTCAGCATGGTCACAAAACTTAAGGAGGAGGTTGAGATGCTTAGGTCCATCAGCGAGTGTGAAAAGGAGATCGACTGGTGGAGTAACTCCCTGGCGTGCCATTCAGAGAGGCTCCAGGGGGATACCCCCCAAAATGTGATGGACCCCCTGCCCTATCGGGCAGAAGAGGAAGACCTGAGCCAGCCTCTGCCCTGTCGCTGTCGGGCAGAGGTAGGGAACCGAAAAGATTATGAGGGTTGGAAGTAGGTTCCAGTTCGGTGCCGCAGGCAATACCCCTGCAGACCTGTGTTGCTTCCCCAGGTGCCCCTCCATAATAGGTTTGAGGCCCTGGATCTTGAAGAAGAGGTAGGTGAGGATGTGGTGCAAGATCTGCCTACAAGGTCACATAGAAAGAGGCAGTTGACTCCACGCTTCAAGATCACCTCAGATAGAAAGAAAGAAGGATCATTGTAGTAGGCAATTCCTTTCTGAGGGGGACAGAGGGCCCAGTCTGCAGAGTTGACCCTCATCGTAGGGAAGTGTGCAGTCTACCTGGAGCCCGGATCAGGGACATCACCAGGATGCTCCCCAACCTGGTGCACCCAACAGACTACTACCCACTGCTCATCTTCCAGACAGGAAGCTGCATCCCGCAGTCTGATGGGAATGAAGAAAGATTTCAATGCCTTGGGACGGATGGTAAAAGACTCTGGCGCTCAACTGATTTTTCTCTTCCCTCCTTCCAGTTTTGGGTGATGATGTGGGATGGAATAGAAAAATTCAGTCCCCAAAAAATAGGCCACAAGACTGGTGCTACAGGCAGGGCTTTGGGTGCTTTGACAACAGCTGGTTTTACAAGACACCAGTCCAAACAGTGATACATGGGAAAGGTTTATCTCGCAGGGGCAAAAGGATGCTGGGACAGGAATTAGCAGGGCTCATTTGGAGAGCTTTAAACTAGATATGAAGCGTGATGGGGTGGAAGCTGGCCTTGCATCAGTGGGGCAGCACCCTAGAGTTAACGAAGACTGGGTGGCCTTCCATACCCCTAGGGTGAAATCAGTGTGCTTGTGCTCAGCTCGCTCCCTGAAATGCCTGTACACCAATGTGTACAGCACGGGGAATAAGCAGGAGGAGTTAGAAACCTGTGTTCGGGCAGGAGATTATGACCTGGTGGCAATTGCGGAGACATGGTGGGACAGCACACATGACTGGAATGTGGTCATGGATGGCTATGTCCTTTTCAGGAAAGACAGGGCAGCCAGGCGTGATGGTGGAGTTGCTCTTTACGTGAGAGAGCAACTACAACAAACTGAGTATTATCCAGGCATGGATGAGGGGCGAGTTGAGAGTCTATGGGTGAGAATTAAGGGGCAGGCTGGCAGGGGTGATACTGTTGTGGGTGTCTATTACAGGCCACCAGATCAGGGTGAGGAAGCTGATGAGGCCTTCTACAGACAGCTGAGAACAGCCTCACAGTCACAAGCCCTGGTTGTGGTGGGGGATTTTAACTTCCCTGATGTTTGCTGGAAGGACTGCTCAGCCAGCCAGCCACAGTCTAGGAGGTTCCTCCAGTGCCTTGACGGTAACTTTTTGATGCAAAGGGTGGAGGAGCCAACTAGGAGAGGTGCGCTGCTGGATCTCATCCTCACTAACAAGGAGGGTCTGGTTGAAGCGATAAAGGTTGCAGGCTGCCTTGGTTCTAGTGACCATGAAATGGTGGAGTTCAGGGTCTTGTGTGGCAGGAACAGAATAGCAAGCAGAATTGCAACCCTGGACTTCAGCAGGGCAAACTTTGGCCTTTTCAAACAATTGCTAGGGGAAATCCCATGGGCAAGGCTGCTTGAAGGTAAAGGGTCCCAAGATAGTTGGTTAGCGTTCAGGGACTCCTTCTACCAGGCTCAAGATCAGAGCATCCCGACACATAGGAAGTCAAGGAAGGGAGTCAGGAGACCTGCGTGGTTAAACAGGGAACTGCTGGGTAAGCTCAAGTGGAAGAGGAGAGTTTACAGATCATGGAAGGAGGGGCTGGCCACCTGGGAAGAATATAAGGTTGTTGTCAAAGGGTGTAGGGAGGCAACTAGGAAAGATAAGGTCTCCTTAGAATTAAACCTGGCGAGAGGGATCAAGGACAACAGAAGGAGCTTTTCCAAATATGTGGCAGATAAAACTAATACCAGAAGCAATGTAGGCCCACTGATGAACGAGGTGGGTGCCCTGGTGACAGAAGATACAGAGAAAGCATAGTTACTGAATGCCTTCTTTGTCTCAGTCTACTCTGCCCGAGGCTGTCCTGAGGAGCCCCATATTGCTGAGGCCCCAGAGGAAGTCAGGACAATAGAGGAGTTTGCCTCAGTTGATGAGGACTGGATTAGGGAGCAATTAGGCAATCTGGACATCCATAAATCCATGGGTCTGGATGGGATGCACCCACGGGTGCTGAGGGAGCTGGCTGAGGTCATTGCTGGACCACTCTCCATCATATTTGCCAGTCTTGGGAAATGAGAGAGGTGCCTGAGGACTGGAGGAAAGCAAATCCTCACCTCCATCCGTGGGAAACTGATGGAATGATTTATCCTTGGTACCATCTCAAGGCATATCAAGGATAAGAGGGTCATTAGGGGCAGTTAACATGGTTCACCGAGGGGAAGTCATGCTTGACCAACCTCATTGACTTTTATGAGGACCTAACGATGTCGATGGATGACGGCAGGGTGGTGGATGTGGTCCACCTTGACTTCAGTAAGGCATCTGACACAGTCTCCCACAGCATCCTTACAGCTGAACTGAGGGAGTGCAGTCTGGATGATCAGGTAGTGAGGTGGACTGTGAACTGGCTGAAGGGAAGAAGCCAGAGAGTCGTGGTCAATGGGGCAGAGTCTAGTTGGAGGCCTATATCTAGTGGAGTGCCTTAAGGGTCGGTACTGGGGCCTGTATTATTCAATATATTCATCAATGACTTGCATGAGGACATAGAGTGCACTATCAGCAAGTTTGCAGATGACACCAAGCTGGGAGGAGTGGCTGACATGCCAGAAGGCTGTGCTGCCATCCAGCGAGACCTGGACAGGCTGGAGAGTTGGGCAGGGAAATATAACATGGGCAAGTGTAGAGTATAGCATCTGGGTAGGAACAACCCCAGGTTTCAGTATAAATTGGGAAATGACCTATTAGAGAGCAGCGTAGCAGAAAGGGACCTGAGAGTCCTAATGGACAACATGATGACCATGAGCCAGCACTGTGCCCTTGTGGCCAGGAAGGCCAATGGCATCCTGGGGTGTATTAGAAGGGGGGTGGTTTGGTTAGTAGGTCCAGGGAGGTTCTCCTTCCCCTCTACCCTGCCCTGGTGAGACCACATCTGGAATATTGTGTCCAGTTCTGGGGCCCTCAGTTCAAGAAGGACAGGGAACTGCTGGAGAGAGATCAGTGCAGGGCAACGAAGATGATTAAGGGAGTGGAGCATCTCCCTTATGAGGAAAGGCTGAGGGAGCTGGGTCTCTTTAGCTTGGAGAAGAGGAGACTGAGGGGGGACCTTATTAATGTTTATAAATATATAAAGGGTGAGTGCCACGAGGATGGAGCCAGGCTCTTCTCAGTGACAACCAATGGTAGGACAAAGGGTAATGGCTTCAAACTGGAACACAAGAGGTTCCACTTAAATTTGAGAAGAAACTTCTTCTCAGTGAGGGTGACAGAGCACTGGAACAGGCTGCCCAGTGGGGTTGTGGAGTCTCCTTCTCTGGAGACATTCAAAACCCGCCTGGACACATTCCTGTGTAGCCTCATCTAGGTGTTCCTGCTCCAGCAGGAGGATTGGACTAGATGATCTTTTGAGGTCACTTGCAATCCCCAACATTCTGTGATTCTGCGAAATTATAAAGACTGGCTGTTTTTTTCAAATTTTGGCTAGTAATTTTAAGTAACATACTAGGAACTCAGATAAAACAAACTGATGGCAATGCAACTGTTCCATGCTGTTGGGCTGTTTTCAGGTTCTTAAGCTGTAGAAAATGAAAGGTAAATCAAATGGTGCATCTAAATTTGCAACTGGGTTGGCCCATTAGGACCATATCTGTATATTGAAACAAAAGTGAAACCAAAGTGAAATCAAAGTGGTAGAAACCTGACATCCACACTAACATTATTTCAGGGCTGTGTTTTGTTTTGTTTTTCGCTTTAGCTTTCTCTTCCTGGTAGAAGGCCTATTTTTTGGCTGCAGTGCATTAGATATGCTCCTGCAGAACACCTTCAACTTCAATTTCATCTGAAAGCAATCCTAATTCACATGCTCTAGAACCAATCCACAATACAAAGCAGAACACAGTAAATGGGAACAACTGGAAGATTTGCTCCTAAAGTGCACTCCTGATCCTAACTATAACACTCATCTAGATGTATCTCAACTAGCTCTTCTCTAGGTGTTTGAATATTTTTTCACATTTGCTTTAAAATACATGAGGTATCAAGATTCCATTTTACAACTTGCTCATGTGCTATGGATGAGTAACTCCATAAAAATCCAGCCAAACTGAACAAGTGGCACATGGGAAAGACAAAAAGGCCTAATGTCTCCCTCAGCTTTGAGTACCTTCTAGTAGTCAACAAAGATGTCATACACTAAAGAATTCCAAGACCTTATTTTCTTCAAGAACTATAAGGTTCTTTCACAAAACGAATGATCTGCCTGCTGCCACACCAACTGAGCAGACAGAATACAATAAATTCCTCTGCCATTCTTATTTGCCTTTATATTTAAAGTGACATTTCTTTCTTCATGAGGACAGCAAACATAAGCCCATTACAAAAAATGAGTGTTGATGCAGCAAATTAGGTGCTGTGGAGGAAGAAAAACAATAAATATTAAATGAGTTTACATTAAAGAGATCGAAGCTATAAAACAATGTATAAAGTTGTGCAGTCTCTTGAAATTTCACCTGAGCTAGCATCTGTTCAATAGTACAAGAAACAAACATTTGGGTGACATAAATCACAATTTTTAAAAGAGCAGATAGAGGGGTTATTTTATTGATATCACTTTTAGCATTAAGGAGGCTGGTATTTCTATTTGCATTCACCGAGAATGAAAACTATCCATTAATAATGAAGCACCAGTGGCCATCACATGTCCAAAAAACCAACCAAACAAACAAAAACACAAGCAAAAAACAAAGCAAACAAAAACCCCACACACAACAGTCCCAGAACAACAATGCATGCAAGAGTTAATACTGCTGCATGGGCTACCACTGGTGCGTGCTATGGAGCATATTTTAGCTTGCCTGAAGACTCCTTTAAATTCTACTGCCCTCAGTAACAACTGCTACCAGTTTAGAATCTCCTGCTATCACCTAAGCCAGCAAGAAGCATCTTAATATTTAACGTGTTCAGCTATACCTAGTGGAAAAAAGTTGAGGGCAACTGAGGAAGTGTCCCAATGACTCAAGAATGTGGGGAATTCTGTTCTGCCAAATATTTTAAAAAGCTCTAATTTTCCATTTAAAATGATGTTATTGCATGAACAAGAAAACAGGGAGATTACCACCAGTGACTCATGTTCAATCAATGAAATAATAACAAAGAGACTATCTGTGAAAATCTGCATGTAAAATATGGAATGTAAATTTCATGCAGTACCTTTCAGAAAACATAGTAATACATTCCAAGCTACACACTGTTGCTCAGCAAACTAAGAATTATTAGTGAAATTCAGTCAGGAGCAAAATTCTTCTATTTACAGGAATTTTTACATCAAGTTCCAATTTTTCCATCGTTTGAGAAGAAAAACACCAACTACACTTCTGAAGTCAGTATAGTTCCTATTTTAAACTGTGCATAGCAAGAGTAGGAAGAGATCAAATACAGGACAGATTAAAGATTGCCTATTCATCTGAAAAAGTCTTATATATTGGTATGCAGCCCCTTAACACAGACTACTACTCAACATTTTTAGCTTTTAAAGTAGATTCAGTATATACAGGAATCCTAAATTCCAGACATTTGCATTGTAAGAATATTCAACTGACAGTGAAATTCTGTTGTTCAAATTAGGGAACTAACAGTTACAGTTATAAACATCTTCCCTTAAAAATAACTTATCGTTATGATGTGTGAAAAAAGCTGCCAGCTCAAATTTCTTTATAATATTATCTCTTAGCATTTGATCCACCGTTAGTCACATACTATAAATTACACTGCTGGACTCTATACTTTTCTCCCAATAACCCCTAAGGTAAAAAGCAACAATTTCATGTTAGAAACAGACGTTTGCCTCTAAATTTCAGCCCCTTAATAAAATAATTGATGAAAAAATGATTATAATATTACGTACAACTAACTACATTTTTCCTTTTTCTGCACATAACCAGCAAGAAAATATAGAGCAACCCTATCTATCTGCATCCTTCATTATCACTGTGACATACTGTTCCTTTCAAAACACTGCACAGGTATAACCTATTATGTCAATATGATTTTTGACCACAGTTTGAAAGAAAAAGTTTCTGGTAATTTCTCAGTCTTCCCATATTTTGAAATAAAATCACAGACTTACTGTAGACATACAGCAATGTATTTCTATTTAAGTTAAATGATTCTGTATGAGAAATATGCATATTTCTCATGCATGATCCATGTATGCAACAAGTGGTGCAGAAATAATGCAAATAGTTTGATGCTATTTGTTATTATAAGTTATACAGTGTTTCCAAACTTTCTGTATTATATATTTCTCTCATTAGGACACAATAAAATTACTTCCAATAATGGGAAAAAAAGTAGAAATTCAATATAGACGTCTTAGCATAGAACATTAATAACAAACTTGTTGGTTTGTAGATATTTTGAGTTGTTTGTTCATTGTTGTTTTTGTGTTTTGTTTTGTTTTTCACGTGTGTTTTTGTTGTTTGGGTTTGGTTTTTGGTGTGTTTTTTTGGTTTGCTTGTTTGGGTTTTTTTCTCATATTTTTTTTTTTTTTTCCCCTCCTTTTGTCTTCACATCAAAGATGTCACTTTCTTCACCGTTTGTAAAATTTTCAAGTCTCTTTTCCTGCCTATATGAAGATAATTTTGATCACATTTCCACTACAAGTTTATGCATTGATCTGTAATCAGATGTCCATTTTTCATAAATCATCACCTTTCAGAAAATGCTGACTTCCCTTATTACACTCTAATGCTTAAAAATGGAGATATCTTTGCTTGTTGGAGAAGTACGAAAAATATATGGAAAGAATGAAGGCATAGTCTCCAATGGATACCTATTGCTTTACTGACTACACTGCTGTATGATATTTCTCCTTAAAAAACCATATCATATATTTACTTCCCAGCACTGTTCTATTGTTCATTAAAGTTTTAGGTTTCCATGAAAAAAAAAAAAAAAAAGAAAAAAAAGTATTAGTTTTTAACACAATTATGTAATGGAAAATAGCCTTCCTAAAGTATACAAATACTCGTTACATAAAACTTCTCTAGATCTAGTCATGGCATAAATAAAGGCTGTGATCTTCTACTTTTAAGTTTAAATGCAGACCTCTCCTATGTTGCAGGGTACAAAATGTTACAGTCCTTCCTAATCAAGCACATTATCCACAAAAATAACAATAAAAATTAAGTCTAGAACTACAAGGTATTAGGGATTTAAAATCATGAAGCTCAAAGTCCAATAAACCCCTTTATCCTAGAAGGTCTGAATTTGTAGCCATCTCAAAGAATGCATTAGAGATCTCAACTGTACCTGCATAAAGGATAGGTAGGAGAAATTTCTAAGGGTTATGAAGCTTTTTGAATTACTTACTTTCATCAAAAAAAGTTTAAAAATGCAAACATTGGAAGGAAATTATCAAAGAATTGCAAAAATACTTTCTGAGAGAAGGTTAAAGTGAAATGAGAAATTAAACAAAATCAGAAAACCATAATTGCATTTACACTGTTATGCAGTAAGGCAGAGCAGAAAGGCTGGAAGAAAGTGTCATAGGAGAAAGACAGAGTTGCCATTTAGATAAAGCACTAATTCTGCCTTCGCTTTTGGTTTGCTATGGAACTGAGCCAGCTTTCCAATCTGTGCCTGAACCACTATCTCTGTAAGTGGTGGTAACACTGTGGCAGTTGCACATCCCCACCTCCCCTGCCTTTTCATCGATGTGGAAGGTGCAGGCACATCTCTCTCTTTCACAACACATGCCCCCTCTCCTTCAGTGGGGCAGTTAACAGCTCCTTTTGTTTGCCGTTAGCCAGGACAGGGTAGAGGCACCGAGAAGTCGGGAAGTTTCTGGGCGTCCCTAGCCAGAGTGGGAGGGTGCAGAGAAGCCGAGAAGCTTCTGGAATGCCCACAGCCAGATCTGACAAGACTATAAAAACAGGGTTCCCGCCGAGGATCCCCTTTGTGTGGTCCTCTCAGAGCCACGGGCCTGCTGCCGTTGAGAACCCTCCTGGGACTGGGACACCATCTAAGGTAACCTCCCAGGACTGGGACTGCCTCATCTCCGCGTGTGGGTGAGTGATAACTTACTAGATATTTTCCTCGCTGCATAAGTGAGTGTAGGTCCTTGCCGGAGACAGGCAAGTATATTTCCTCACCAGATAAGTGAGTGTATTAAATAATTCCTTGCTAAGATAAGCAAGGGATTTCCTCACCAGATGAGCAAGTGTAGTATCCTGGAGCCAGGGATGGCTCTGGTGTTGTTTTTTTTGTAAGTGCAGGTATGCACGCTGTGGGTCTCTATTATTCTTATTTGCTGTACCCCAGTAATTTCCTCAACTGATATCTGAACCTGTATTTTATGTTACTGGAGTGCTAACTAATTGTATAAACCCTGCTTCTAATTGGTTGTTTTGCCGGACTTTTCCGGACAGAATAAAAGTGTTTTGGACTTGGCTGTATGCCTAAAACTAATTTTAGAGTCCCTCTGTGACAAACACAAACCATATTATCTACCTCCCTTCAAAATCCTCTAAAATATACAAGAAACAACACTGCATACAGTCAAAGGACCAAAGTGTTCTGTTTCAACACTTATTCTTTGCTGCATTGTTTAGTTACCACTATTTTTCCCAAACAGAACAGCACCTCTACTACCACCACTTCTTCTCAGCTGGAAGTAAGGCAAATAAGTCCTCCCCAGAGGCATCAGTATCTCTGTATAGATACCAGAAATTCATCTCCAGCGTAGGGCAACCAAGATGATTAAGGGAGTGGAGCACCTCCCTTATGAAGAAAGGCTGAGGGAGCTGGGTCTCTTTAGTTTGGAGAAGAGGAGACTAAGGGGGGACCTTATTAATGTTTATAAATATATAAAGGGTGAGTGCCATGGGGATGGAGCCAGGCTCTTCTCGGTGGCAAACAATGATAGGACAAGGGGTAATGGGATCAAGCTGGAACACAAGATGTTCCACTTAAATTTGAGAAGAAACTTCTTCTCAGTAAGGGTGACAGAGCACTGGAACAGGCTGCCCAGGGGGGTTGTGGAGTCTCCTTCTCTGGAGACATTCAAAACCCGCCTGGACATGTTCCTGTGCGACCTCACCTAGGTGTTCCTGCTCCAGCAGGGGGATTGGACTAGATGATCTTTTGAGGTCCCTTCCAATCCCAAACATACTGTGATACTGTGATACTGTGATCTCAAGCTAATATGGTAAGGTTGAGATATATCATTAGTGCGCGTAATGTAGTGACACAGCTCAGTCTCTGCAAAGAGTTGTAACTAAATCCTCTTGTTCTTCATTGAGACTAATAATATTACAACTTAAATGTATCACAGTCAGCTCCATCTGAGCTTTTCCATGACATTCACAGAGCAGATAACTAAAACCGTGCAGTTATTTTATACAGAAGATATGGTGGAATACCCATGCAGAACAGTTTTCAAGTACCTTATTAAAATAAAACTAATCACACGCACTGTAATAATGTGCATTATATTTCCAGCTAAAAGTCCTATTTACTTCTAACGAACAGTCAGTGTTCAAAAATCCTCAAACACACACACACACACAAAATCCACTATTGATTTACTCAACAGCCAAAGAGGTGACACAAGTTTAGGTCACAATGTTTTTTTACATTAAATTGTCATAACTGTTCCCTTAATAATAAAACAATGAAAATTGCATAAAAGCACCTACATTTTATATTTATCCGTCCGTAGAAATTTCAGTATTACTGGACTATTTAAAAGTACAGTATTGTGGTTAGAAACTCTAGATCAAGTTTAAACCCCACTTACTTCTGTACTCGCTCTGATTTTGCAAGTGTTCTTCTCCTGTTGAATGGGAATGAGTGGTAAGCCTCCAACCTTTGGACTTTTAGTTATAGACTGTTTTCTTGCTTTTCCAGCAGGTGGCCATATATCTGCATGCTGAAAAACAAAAGGATTCCTTATTTTTGATGTTCAATTATATAAATACACAATATTCTTTAGTATGTAAAAAACTACCTACTGTATAACACTATGCCCTCCTGCTGTTGGAGAAGAGGAGAAAACACTATGGTGCTTGTAATTACATTAATATTTTCTAAGTGCTGGACACTATCGAGTGAACAGAACCAAAATGCCTCTATACAATTTCACGTATTGACCATCTTCCCTCCATGTTATTATTCCAATTATCTTCTAAGAAAAGAAAATATCATCGATCTAGACAAACACATTGACCTGAGTCACAGTTTCAAAATTTCACATAAGCATGCTTCCAGGAGTCTCAGCAAAAGTTTCTGAAATAGAATTACTGCAATTTTCAAAAAAAAAGTGTTTCAAAATTTATATTAATAATTTAGGAGAAAATAATTGCTTTACAAACAATAACAACATGTGTTATCCAAAAAAGAAATGGTTTGACATTCTGAATGCTCTAAAATCATAATCTACAAATAAGCAGATCTGGCTTCAATAACAGTCTTTGCTTTAGCTCTACTGAAACAGGTCAGTTTTGGGGAGAACTCCAAAGTGTGCAGTTTCACTTTGAGTAAAAAAAATAAGTGGGAAGGAAAAAAAAAAAACAAAAAACAACAAACATGTTAACTGAGTATTTGAAATAAAAGGTTAAGAGCACTTTCTGTAAGAGGTGTATAATGAACTTTCATTAGCAAATCATGTAGAATTTCACATGCAGAAATCTGCGTACATGTGCTTGTAGCTCAGAATCCTCTGGTGATGTTAACGGTAACCAGAAACATAGCTCTGAGGACAAGGTAATAGAAAAGGATTTTCCTAAAAAAAGCTTCAACATGAGATTCTGTGAATCAATGAAGATGTACAAGGCCTAGAGAAGAACAGTTTCTAAAGCTTGGAGATGAGTGCACGAAGGGAAATGAGCACAACTCCAAAGGAAAACTGGCAAGACAAGAACTGCAAAAGAACCCTCATGAAAGCTGAGAATGCTTCATGTAAATATTGGCAAGATACTAATCTAAAGCATCAGTTACAATAAACAGGAAGCAAGAAATTTCCATCTAAACATAAGAAAAAACATTTTTTACTGTGAGAGTGGTTAAACACTGGAACGATCTGCCCACAGTGGTTGTGGAGTCTCCAGTTATTCAAACCTGACTGGACACAGCCCTGAGCAATCTGCTCTAGGTGACCCTACTTTGAAGAAAGGAATTTGACTAGATGTTCCCCAGAGGTCCTTCCAACCTAAACAATTCTGTGACACTGTCCAAATCTGTAACAGATTTCTTTTCACAGATATCAGTATCTTCAGTGTCCTTCATTTTTTTAAATGGTATTCAGTCCTCCACATCCATGAAGCAGGAAGGCTCTTCAAGACTGTATACAAAACTCCACAGTTGTGAGGCTGTGATCATTCTTGCAGATGGTTTGCAAGTAAAAACAGCATTTGTATTAAAAAAAAAAAAAAAATTAGAATTATAGAGTTAGAATAGCAATCTAGAAATCAGAAGCTCCAATTCCAAATTTAGAAAAAGTGTTTCTATAGATTCACATATTTATGGAGTAAAAAATTCTCACACATGGTGCTGACCAGGTTGATGTTAAAGTCTGTCCTCAGAGTTCTCCCCAATGACCATTAAAAACACTTTCTTCCAATGAAACATCAGGAAGGTATTACCTGAAGGAGCAGGTCTTGCCAACCAAAATCAGTTTGTTGTGGACCAAGATACAAGAAACAGATACAATTTCAAATGTGACTGAGAAACTTTAAGTCAGCTTCTAAAGGAAACTGCTTCCCTTAATTTTCAGCAAGCTTAAGGAAACTATCCCTGTCAGCTAAGCAGCCTGATTTCCTTTTTCTGTCTGCTGCATTTCTTAAAAAGAATTCTGGGAAAGTATATCAGAAATACTAGCAGCATATTAGGCCACATAATAAATGTATTTATTCATAGTTTTGACCTATCTGCTTAACTGCACCTCATGGTAATGCAATGTGCCTCTCTCTAGTTGATCAAGGGCAATGGAACTGGAAGAATATTATTGTGTCCATCTTCATATCAATTAATTGCTTCCAATAGTATGCTATGGACGCTATTAAGTGATTTTGTACAAAACTATTATAGAATTCCAGAATCAACTTTCAGCCACACTTTTCAGGAAGATTTTGCATAGAACTTAAGGAAACAATAGTCATCCTGCAAACCTCCTTAGCATTTACCAGCTTGAAGTACAAGATTAATAACCTCTGGACTATCTTAATTTTCTGTATCAAAACTATTCTTGTTACTAGATTACAGTGGTACCTATTCTTTGCTATTTATAGTCTCTGCTCTGTTTATACTACAGGAATAAGCATTATCAGAAAAGAGGAAAAAAAAAAATAATAATAATACTATCTTCCTGAAATTAATTACCAATAAAATCTTATTCTGCTCAAGCACTGAGGAGCACAGTAACATAGATTTATCTCCCTTCTAATTGCAGTGGATCATTAAATGTCAATGTCTTAACACTTCAAAACCTGCTTTGCAGTATTTTTCAATTTGTAATCTAACCTATTCCACTGACAAAATGTGCAGCCTGCAGTCTCTGTAACATAAAGGTGTTCAAATACCGTGATAACAGATAAGGTAAAAGACAACCTATCTTCCCTAAAGATGGCCTCAATTTGAAAATTTAACTAGAAATATTCTCGGTTGACCTTTACATTTTTTTATTAGAAGTGGAATAATGTGATAATAATAGTCTGCTGCTGCATGATACAAAATACTTGGAGATCTTATAGTAAGTTTTAGTAACATGTGTCACTGCATTCTCAAGGCTCAGTGTGTATTTAAAGCAGTAGATTGTAATAAGAACAATACAGCTGTGGTGGATGCACTCAATCCTGCCAGCCAAACCAGCAGCAGTTTGGTCCAGGCTCCAGAGGAGGCAATGGCCTGGGCCATAGCCAGGCCAAGAACTCCTTTTAGGAAATCCACAAGGAAGCAGAATGGCACACTGAACACTGATAAGTTGTGGGTGCAGGGAGTCTTTTCCTACTGTATGCAATTTGACTACAAGTCAACCACTTTATTCTGTAAATATGACAGAGCTCACTCTGCTAAAAAAGTGGGCTGTATGGCAATGGTTTTATTACTCACAGGTCAGTGGATGAGCCCAATTTAAGTTTAATATTAATCATTTAGCTTAAGTAAATGCACACTAAATATAATGAATCATACAGAAGTATAAGGTTGAATGATTTTTAACATACTCTCTGCTTCATGTTACTTAGTAAGCTGGATTTGCTGAAATCTTAAGTTGTAAAGTTCTGCTCATATTTACCAAAAGCAACTACAAACTATGCTGAACACTTGCAATATAAGGCCTGCTTCGCACTTTTCTGAGAAGGATTTATTCAGACAAAACAGAACCTGCAAAGCTATGGACCATAAACAATGTCCACAGCTAAACAAAACAAAGGCACATATGAGATCAGTGAAAAGTATCTAATAAGAAGGAAGAAGTAAAATATTGCTAGTGGACTGAATCATAGTATGAATGGTCTGTAAAGATATAAAAGTCCATGGTTTTCTATACTCTGCGCAGGCACGCAGCTTGAGCCAGCCCTCCTACTATTCAGCTCCTTTTTTTTTTTTTTTTTTTTTTTTTCCTGAGAATTTTGTTTCTGGAAAGTCTGATCTGCAAATGGTTATCAGGCCTCCCCTGAAAGTTTGCCTTCAGAGCTCTAAAATACAGACTTTGGAGCAAACAGTTATCAAACACAGAAGAATCCTGAAATTTGCACCATGATGGGCATCAGGCCTTGCCTGAAAGTTTGCCTCTGGAGTTCGAAAACACAGTCTCTGGAGCAAACGGTTACCAGGGCAGTAAGACACCTGAAAGTTTGTTTTGTGAACAGGTACAGGCACCTGGAGAGAAGGTAAGCAGCATTTGGCTTACCATATTTCCCCCATGCAGTAAATAACAGAGTGAACCTGCCACCAAACTCTTTTAAGTCGTACTTCTCTTTGAGAAATCTAAACATTGTTCTGCACTAAGCAGAACCCTAAATCACTTCCCTGCAAAAATGGCAAATCTGCATCATTAGCACTTAATTTATCATGTAGTTCAAAGACTAACAAATTTACTGATGTCCAGAATGCTGATTAAAAAAAAAAAAGACCAAAACACCACACACAAAACAAAAAACAAAAACAGCAAAAACCACAAACACAATGAATTCCACAAAAAAACCCCTCTAAAAACCAAAAGCAAAAAACCCTCTGAATGTAGCTCATTAGTACTGCTAATTCAGTGTACTGTTTATTCATTGGAATGAAGTTTTTTAAGAAAATAGTATTAATTCATAGCAATTTTTTCTTAATGCACACTAAATTCTTTAAGGTTTTATTAGAAAAAATATCCTGAATACTGAGCAGTGTCTCTCAGTTTTTTATTTAGATTGTCAGAGGAATGTTCAACATACCACACTACCTGATCAGAATCCTAATAGAGTACCCTTCTTGTGATTTTACGTCAAAAGGACTTCAATAGTTACCAGGCTTGCATGAGTTATTTCTAAGTAGCCTATATCAATAACCTCTGAGCCTATTTGTTGTGACACTGCTCATGTTATGCCCATGAGATGTATGCCAGGACCAGTGGCTGTTTCCATAGAAACTGCAATAGTTACTTCAGTTAAGGGAGCTGAAAACAAAGAAAAAAAAATTTGGAAGTCTTCCTTACAAGTCATGCATTATACTTCTAGCATTACAATACATGAAGGTCAGATTCTGTTTTAGAAAGCCTGTATGTATTGCAGTAGTCTTGTGGCTAGTCTACCTTATGTAATACGTAAAACTCAGAGATAATATTATATCTAGTGATGTTTATTGACAGTGATATTCCCAAAAGTTCCTTGAACACTATGGGAATGACAAGAAAAATCTGACACAAACACAAAATCTTTTCAAAACCTTAAACTACATTTTAGTCTCCTGTCAGGTTGAATTCTTCCCATCTCTCTTACTCCTACTTCCTCCTGTGTAAATATTAACTCAATTTGCAAGGATGTGTTATATGGCACTCAAATGCACACCCTCCTCACAATCTAGTAGCAAACAGAAGATTACTTAATTTAGGATAATGCCTATCCAACACAATGAACTGTCAGTGTTAACTAAGCTAATCTGGCCACCAGAGAAATACAGCTGTATTGTCACAGCTCTTCAACAGGGCTAGTTCACACCACTATGTTTTTAAACAAGACACTTTTCTTTCACAACTACTTTGCACGCAGCATCCAAACTAGTAAGTAAAGAAATAGCATTTACGCACTGTAGCACACAGACACACCCTTAGGTCAATGGCCAGAATTTCACTCAGAAGAGTTTCTTACTGCAGAGGAAATGAGTTGTCTTTCTTTAACCAACTTCTCTACAACACAGCAGGAAAAAAAAAAAAAAGAAAAAAAAAAAAAAAAAAAAGGAACATTCTTCTCCCTTACTGTCAAAGCACTGTTTTTACAGAAATCACATTTTAAGTAATAGTCTTCATAGGCTAAGACCCAGCTTTTGGCAGTTTTATTACACTGAGTATTCCAGAAACTTCAATGGCATGGCAACTTTATATCTAATATATCCATAACAAATACATATAATTGTTTAATGGGATTATCATAGCAGTAGTAAAATTTACATTTCTTTGATCAGATTAGTACCTGTGCAGTAAAAATGCTGATCATCCACTCCATCTGTGCATCTTGTCCATCACAACATATATACCTAGAATGCAAGGAAAACAACAAAATCTCCTGTTGCAGTAAAACATATTAAAGAATAGGCTTCTAAACAACTTCAAACAGTGCTTACATTTGTTTATGAATGCTGTCTATATTTATTATTGACATTCACATTAGAAGACAGGGAAATATAAATACTTCAAATTATCACTTTAGCCTACTTTCAAGTCAAGGCATGTGCTTCATTTAAAGCACATACATAGGTTTAAAATCTGTCATTCTACATTTATGAAAACTGTTTGCTTTATGGCCACAGAAGGGAGACAGACACATAACCCCAAAAGATTACCAAAGCATTAGGACTGTTTAATTATTTAAGAAAAACATAGCAAAAAGTCAATATGCAAGCAAAATAATGCCCATTAATTGTCATACATTCTTATTTTGAAATTGAACATTTCAACAAGTGTTAAACACTGAAGTTAAACCAATCCTGTGTTTTGCGTTTACCTACCACTGGTGCTTTTCAGAAAATAATGCGAGTCCCCAGCTGAAACAAATAAAATTTTCAAAAATTAGTTCCAGAAACTCAAGACAGGGACACATTCCTCAAAGTGCATCACTTTCATGTAGTGTTTTTAACAAAAAACAAAACAAAAACAAAGAAAAGTTTAAATGTTTACTGCAAATCTAGAATGAAATTGTGGGTTTGATGATGGATTTTGCTCATTTTCTTACCGTTGATTCCAAGGTAAAGAACATTCTGTTCTGAGCAAAGGGTTACAGCCAAGCCCTGCAGATGATGGCTGACTACTTGCCTCATTTCGGCTGTGGCTGTACTTTCTGAAAGCTGTGGGAAGTAAAACTGCAAAGACGGTGCCCAGCAAAGATTCCTCTACAGTGTGGAAGTCAGAGAGGGAAGAGAGGCAGGCTTGCACTAGAAGCAGAAGGAATCATACGAGCTTACGGAGATTTAAAAATTGGTAGAACAAAGGGAGTAGGTGCACTATGAAGCTTCTGAGGTGAAAGAAACACAGACGTCCCTGGAGATCCAGAAGAGACTTTACAAAATCTGCTTTTGAAAGTAGACTGAAAATAAATGGCAAGAAAAGAACCTATTTGCAAAAAGTCATTTACATAATCTTTTTATGCCTGTTTTGGACTAACGTCCTACTCATTCTGTGCTTAACTCAAAACAAACCAAACAAACAAACCACCACAAAACAAAACAAAACAAACAAACCCCCCCCACAAAACAAAAAAACCCACAGAAAAACAAAAACAAACAAACAAACAGAAACAAACAAAAAAGACACCACCAACTCTTTCTCTAACAGAACTAAGCTTTGAGATTTACAGACCTTTTTGGGGCATTTTGATGTGCCAACTGTAAAGGAAAAGTTCAAGCAGATCTGTTTAAAGGCTACAGTCAACTTAGAATCCCCTTAGGATAGGATCCTATGTACATTGTCTCAGTGCCTCAAAGCTTTGACCGAACAAGTACTGGAAACATCTGAGAAAAACAGGTATCATTTATCACTACTCTTTTCCAGACACATAGTCACTAATGTTTTTAAAGGGCACTGTAGTCTTCAGCTAGAAGAAGAAACATCAAAATAGCAAGGTTCCAGAAAAAGTAAAATCCTTTACTGAACAACAGGGACTGTCACTAAAGGCCATGACTAGTTGGTTTTCTCTTGTCTCTTTCTTCTTGGTGCAAAGAAGGTGGGTTTACCAAACAAATGCAGGACACATACTACAAAACTAAGTGAGCTAGCAGCACACATATCCGTAAAGATAATACATTTAAGATTAAGAAAAGCCAATCAATAAAGTAATTTCCTAGCAGAGAAGAGCTAACATGGAATACAAAAACAGAGATAGAAACAGAACAAATAATATTATGGAGGGTAATTCAATTCAGCATAGTTCAACTGGCTTCTTGACTTCTCCTTGTTCCACAATGTTTTATGTTCCCTTTTCTTGAAGATACTACAAGTACCTGGCTACACAGCGTTTTATCTTATTTTCTTTTCTATTCTTACTTTGTTGGTGGCTTCATTTTCTTTTTCACTCCAAGATAAAGCTTCATGGAATTCACAGGCAACACTTTTTCAGGTTTGCTAGCCTGCAAATAAAATAAGATTCTAATTATTGTATCAGGAATGTGCAAAAGAGAAAATGCCACATGGCCAGTTAGACTTCTTTCATGGTCTGCACCCCTTTTTTCTAACAGATCATTACATTTTTTCCTCTCTTTTTATTCCATTAACAAAGTCTGACAATCACTATTATAGGAAGCAGACTAATGAAGAACTTGTGGTCCACATGAAGGCACAAAATTGTAACATAATTGAAACAATGAAGATGTGGTGGTAAAATTTACAAAACTGGAGTGCCGTTATATAAGGAGGCAAGCTCTTCAAGAGAGACAGTCAAGGAAGATGAGGAGTGGGGTTGCCCTCTGTTAAAGGAGCTCTTCTGCAGGATGGACAATACTATGGTATTTCACAGAATCACAGAATGATTGGAGTTGGAAGGGACCTCTGGTGATCATCCAGTCCAACCCACCTGCTAAAGCATGCACATCTAGAGCAGGTTGCACAGAACACATCCAGGCAGCTTTTTACTATCTCCAGAGAAGGAGATTCCACAACCTCTCTGGGTAGCCTGTTCCAGTGCTCTGGCACCCTCAAAGTAAAGAAGTTTCTCCTCATATTCAGATGGAACTTCTTGTGTTTCCATTTGTGGCCATTGCCCCTCGTCCTATCGCTGGGCACCACTGAAAAGAGTATGGCGCCATCCTCTTGACACACACCTTTCAGATATTTATAAGCATTGATAAGATACCCTCTCAACCTTCTCCGGGCTAAACAGACCCAGCTCTCTCAGCCTTTTCTTATAAGAAAGATGCTTCAGTCCCTTAGTCATCTTCATAGCTCTTTGCTAGACTCTCTACAGTAGTTCCTTGTCTTTCTTGAACTGGGGAGCCTAGAACAGGATGCAGTACTGCAGACATGGTCTCACAAGCGCAGAGGGGAAGGATCACCTTTTGTGACCTGTTGGCCACACTCTTTCTAATGCATCTCAGGATGTCATTGGCCTTCTTGGCCACAAGGGCACATTGCTGGCATGGTTAACTTGTCCACCAGGAATCCCAGGTCCTAAGGTGGTGGTGGAGACTGAACTTGGTGTCCTTTGGACCAGCATTCTGCGACCTGGCCACTCGTCTAACAGAGATGCCCACCCATTTGCTTCAGGCCCGGCCACCCAATTAGGACGAAAAAAAAAGCAGATGAAGCCTTTAAACAACCCAAGGAAGTCTCTGGATAATAGATCCTGGCTCTTTGGAGCAGCAGATGGAGAAAGCAGGGCTTTGCTCTCCCTAGTATCTTCTGGAAGGGCAACACAGTGGGACAGAAGCAATCCAGCTGGTCTTTGGAAGGTGTCAGGGATAAATTCCTGACACCAGTACTGGAGAGGCCAGCAAGGGGCAATGCACAGCTGAATCTGCTATTCACAGGCAAGGAAGAAATAGTTAGGGATGTGATAATGTGCAGTATTGGCCATAGTTACCATGAAATAGTAAAGCTGAAGACCTTGAGGGTGAAAAAGATGACAAGTTAGCAGACAACAGAAGACCACAGAGATTAGAAGAGCGACATTTGGCTTTTTCAAGGAACTGATAGGTGGGTATCCATGGGAGGATGGAACTTTGAAGTATGAAGGAGCTAAGGAAAGCTGGTAAGTCTTTAAGGACAGCATTCTCCAAGAACAAGAACAGTTCATCCCAACAGTCAGGAAAACAAGTAGATTTATCAGGAGACAAGCCCAGTTAAACAGGTAGCTCATGGTGGAGCTCCAATGTGTACAAAGCCATTATACAGCAGGTGGAAGCAGGGAGAGACTATGAAGGAAGAAATTGAGAAACACTGCCCAGGACATGCAGACATGGTGTTAGGAAAGCCAAAACTCATTTAGAATTTTGATCTGCTACTGACATTAAGGGCAACAGGAAGAGCTTCCACACTGGTACATTAGTAATAAAAGGATGAACAAGGAAAACGTAGACCCAACACTGAACAGGGAGGGTGAATTAGCAACAGCAGACACAGGTAAGGCTAAGGTAACTCAATGTCTTCTTCGCACCAGCAAAGTCTCCTAGGCCTCTACACTTACATACAGGGTTCAAGAAGGAGAATGACAACTGTACCAGAGGAGCACTGAATAGAATCAGGAAAGACCTGAGAGAATTTGTCATGCAAGTCCATTGGATCAGACAGGCTGCATCCAAGGGTTCTGAGTGTACTGGCTGACATCCTTGAAAGGCTGCTCTGTGCCATCTCAGGAATGTCAGAGATCAGGGGCAACTGCTGGTAACTGGAAACTGGAAAAAGAAAAACATTGCATCCACCCTCATCATCAATCATCCTGGAATGAGTTTTCTGGAGCATGTTTCTGAGCATGTGGAAGAGAAAGTGCTACTGGAGAACACACAGCATGACCAACATGATTGATTTCTGCAATAAAATGACTGGACTTGTGGATGCTGGGGAATAGTGGATGTAATTTACCTCAACTTTTCCAGGCTTCTCACACTGTCTCCCACAATATTCTCCTAGCCAAGTCGGGACATTACGGTCTGCATGGGTGGACATCAGACTCAGAGGGTGGCAGTTAATCAGATATACTCCAACTGTGGACCTATGACAAGGGGAGTACTGCAGGGGTCGGTCCTGGCACCTGTCCTTTTTAACATCTTCATCAATGACCTGGAGAAGTCAAACACCAGGTTTGCACAACAACCCAGAGGACCCATCAGTATGCTTGGTGGCAGGGCTGAGTTCCAGAGGGACCTATACAGGACAAAGACATGGACCAACAGGAATCTTACAAAATTCAACAATGACAAATACCATGTTCTGCAGTGGGGAAGGAAAAAGCCCTCCAGTGACACAGACTGGAGAGCAGGTCTGCTGAGAAGGACTTCAGGGTTCTGGTAAGATAGCAAGCTGGGCAAAAGCCAGCAGTGTGCCTTGGCAGCAAAGAAGGTCTCCTGGGCTGTGTTAGCAGAAACACAGCTGGTAGGCTGAGGAGAGTGATTTTACCCCTCTCCTCAGCACTTGTGAGACTGCATCTGCAGTCCTGTATCCTAGTTTTGTGCCCCCCCCCAAAAAAAAAAAACTCTGGAGCAAGTTAAGCAGTAGCACACCAAACTGTCTGGGGTTGCAACACTTGCCCTGTGAGGAGAGGCTGACCAAACAGCAGCCTCCCAGCACCTATAACAAGCTATCAAAAAAAACAAGTGAGGCTCTTCACATCATGAGAAGATTACTACATATGAGGAGAAACTTTTTCCCATGAGGACAGTCATGTATGGCAACAGGCTTCCCAGAGAGTTTGTGCAACCTCCACCCTTGGGGATTTTCAAGACTTAACTGTACCAAGCCCTGAGCAAGCTGTTCTGACCTCAGTTGCCAGCCCTGCTGTGAACAGCAAGTTGAGCTACCGATCAGAAGTTCCTTCCTTCCTTGTTCCTTCTTGAACAAACTACCTTTAGCCAACCTACAATATCCATAGTAGGTATGAGAACTGAACACGCCTGGAGGATGAAATGCTGAAAGGAAACAATGAAGTTCTCATGTATACTATCATACTACAGAACACAATCACACCTCTTTAGTACTTTTACGTCAAGTGGTTTAGCTTTCTATTTAGGAAAACAAACAAACAAACAAAACCAACACAAAACCAAAAAAACCCCAAACCAAACAAACCCCAAAACAAATTATTAAACAAATCTTATAATCCTAGTACGTAAAGTTAGTCCATAAGATCCTGGATTCTCAATTTCTCCCTCTACAGCTTTTAATATCTAACACTCCAGTGTGGTGAAAAAGAGACAGAATCTGAGAAGCCATAAACATTTAAAAAAACAAAACCAAAACACTACACAACAGTTGTATCGTTTGTCTTCTTGTGTAACTTCTCTCAAAGCAGCAGTACTGCCAGGATGAAAAAAAACACCCCTACAAAACACACTATTTAGTTAAACAACAGTATTCTTCTCACAAAAATGCACTTTAAGGAAGACATTCGTCTCTGCGTGAGCTTGTCTCTTAATAACAGTATATTAAAGCAGTATGCTATTTCAGTCAACTAGCACAATGTTGTAATTTCACATACAATATTAAAAAAGTGAAAAGTTTCCATGGTAATCTCTCTTGAATGAGAAAAACACTTAACAGAATGTATCTCCACCTGCATATACAAACTTAATTTGCTGTTAATGAGAATTTATAAATTAATTAGTACAGGCAGTCTTATTAAATACAACTTCCCATCTGCAATGTCAAGCTTTCTTACTACTCATTTCTAAATATGACTAAAATTAAACCAAGATTATTAGTGGTAGATGTTTCCTTTTGAGATGTTCAAAAACTGATATACACTATTTTGTCAGAATAGTATTTCCATTTGCTTTTAAAACAATGTAAAACCATTTAAAAATAACACTGTTCAAAACTCCACTTGAGTTGGGAATTTAATGTTTTATAAATCAGACTAGCTAAAAAAAACCAGATTGGAAAGTAGTACAACAGTCCTATCATAAACTCTTCCCAAGATACTAGTTAAGGTTTTATGGGCATATTAATTTATTCTCCCATATGTGCCAATTTGAGTTTTAGCACTGCATTATGAGACACTATTTTTGACATTCTGGGGTCATTCTAATTAAGATTATATCCACAGTATCACAAGAAAGTACAATATTTCTTTTGCATTAACTTACTTGAGCAATGGATCTGTTTTTAAAAAAAAGTAGTTTATGAAGGTCAGTAAGTAAACGTCTGTATTTACTGGATGGGCAAAACCAGCAGTCAGCAACAATAAAAGCACTTTAAGACTTTTTAAAACAAACCAAAACAAAACAGAATTTATAAAACCTAAATGAAAACATAGTTCAAAATATATATTAGTTTCATACTTTGATACAAGCTGCATATACCCAAATCCACTTTTTAAAGAAAACTCTCAGAAAATATTTAACACTAAACCTTCCATGCTGTTAAGTATGCTTAAATTTGCTTCTTTGTCATTACGAGATGTATCTAATTATCAATACTAGTTTTCAGGGGACTCAGAATACATCTGAAAATTGTTGGTAAGCAGGGGAAGATTTTGATACTGTATTGAGAGTTATTGCTTCCTATAATCTCTTCTGTCATTACACTTGTAGGTATAAGAATCCTATTGCTTGTAATTTCTAAAGGCTTTGTGTGAGATACCAAGAAAAAAAAAAACAGCATGCAGCTCATTTAAGTTCTATATTACTTCTAGTACTGCTCTCTACAATAGGTTTTCAAAAAACTCAGTCACAGCCTAAGCTGTGGGCATTCTTAAACATAGGTTTATTTTTATTTTTTAAAGCTTATAGTAATGCATAATTATAATAGCTAAGTGCACAACTGACACAAACTCAGTTTACTAAAGCGTCTGAAATAGTAAGATAAAAATCTTGTACTTCAACCCCAGACTCTAAAAGTTGTCATTTAATATCAGAAATGTTGATTTGTTTGCCTTTCTTCTCTTTTTTGTACAAAAAAAAACCAAAGAAAGCTTAAGCGAGTGCTTAATAGTTTGGTGAAGAGTTTGTCTGTTGTACCTTCATATCCTTAAAAAGAAGCAAGTTTCCTTCCCGTAACACAAAATAACGCTCTTGAAATTTGTTTCCAGACAGTAGTTTTGATGGTTCTTCTTTGTACTTCAGATTGCCTGCTTTCACACTACCTTTCTCATTTTTCTCTATCAAGAAAATAAAAAAGCATTTTGTTAGAAGATTTTAGAATAATGGAAGCTGCTAGTTTTTAAGTGCCGCTAGTAGTACTGTTTATCAAAAGACGAAAATTACAATTCCTCTGATCTGTTATTATCTTATATAGAGAAAATAAAATTAATTATATAGAATATATAAATATAAAGTTATATACTGTAGCTAAATGCATATTATATGCTAATATATATTATATATTAATAAGAAAGGTATTCTTAAATATTGACACCATTATGACTTCAACTACTCGGGGGGAAAGAGGTCTTCTCTGTTTCACTTCTAAAATAACATGGAAAGAATCCATCAAAACACTTTAAAGGAATCTTTTCAGAATAGAATGTGCAGTTAAGTACAAAAACATGACATGGATACTTCCATAAAGATCTGATTTTGTCATGATTTTTTCAGTCAAAATGTACACAGAAATACATATTTATATGGTAAAATTAATTAAAGGAAACCCCACAATGCCCACCCATAAAAAAAATCCCAACAAACCCAAACCACGACTTTGCAGTCAGCTTTATAAAGCATTTAACTTTGTACTGAAAAAAGCTTTAGTTAAACAAATACCAGAACCACTGAAGTTTTTCAGTGTTAGAGACTACATTTTTTCAGTAATTTCTCAGCAATTTAAAATTCTAAAAAAAATAATACAAAACCAGATCACTAGTTCATATAAATTACTGCACCACCACTTACAGATGTTTTCGGTTTTCCTATTTTGCCCAATATAGATTTTTTTTTTAACTAGTTTATCAGCTTTTCCCAGCAAGTCCACTTTCAAATACCAAAAACTTCTGACCACTAATTACAGTAATTACCATGCTAATATGACTCCTGCATATAACTCAAACCAAAACAGTACTTTAACAAAGTAATGAACAATAAAAGAAAAAAAAATCCGACTTGCATCATACAAAGTCTTTACAAAAGAGCACCGAATTCAGCAAAATTCTCAAGTAGTCTTTTCTCCTTGAGGTAAGCAGAGCCCGAAGCAGGACTGCCAGCACAAAGAGTGAGCAGCTGGGTAGGAGGTGAACTCTTCTCCTCCATGCCAGTCAACACCACTTCTCCCTGAAGAGGGAGCCGGACTAACAAGGCTGATAATTCCTTTATCCCAAAACATTGCAAATCTACCACTTATGCCACATTTTCACTTTCACCACCTATTTTCTTTTGTTAAATGTAGGTATTTCCTGTAAGTAATTCTCTTATTTAAGAAATAATGAATAAACATGTTTTGGAGTCCCAGAGTGATACTATGTGTTATTATAATGTATACATTTCAAGATAGTAAATAAAACTGTGGTATTAAAGGAGTATGTGGTATATGGAGAATAGCATTCTTACCCAACTACTCAACTGGCTATTCCATTAAAATTCCACTTAGGACTTTAGCATCTGATATAAAAATCTATTATTAAGAAGCAGCACACAATATAATCTCAAAAAATGAGGCTAAAATATTTAAAATAAATCAACAATAAAATTTAACATAAAATACATTTTAATTTGATCAGGAAAGACAGGAATACAGAAAAGACCAACTTCGATTGTTTGCCTAATTTTTTTATGTGTGAAGAGTGGTTTTACACAGACACAGCTAACTACACAAATGGTCATGCTTTGGAAGTGACATTTTCTGTAACATGTACTAATCAAAATTACATATTTTGTCAATCTTCATACATTCTGCTAAATGAACAGTCAATATCTTCAAGTACTCCATGACATGCACAAAGTAAGTATGATGGGTGACAAGGAAGAATTAAGAACTTGCATGACACATCACTAACAACCATAAAATTCAAGGTATATTGCATGGTTCTGTTTTGCAACTACCTGTATTTCAGTATTTATTGTTATTTTTTTTTAAAGAACCTGTAGAGAGTTATTCCACTGTCCTAGTTTCAGCTGGGATAGAGTTAATTTTCTTCCTAGTAGATGGTACAGTGCTGTGTTTTGGATTTAGTATGAGAAAAATGTCGATAACACACTGATGTTTTAGCTGTTACTAAGCACTATTATACAGTGGGGCCTAACAGAGCAGTCAAGCGCTTTTCAGCTTCTCATAATGGCCTGCCAACGAAAAGGCACGGAGTGCATAAAAGACTGGGAGGAGATACAGCTGGGACAGTTGACTTCAACTGACCAAGGGATATTCCATGCCATATGATGTCATGGTCAGCATATAAAGCACGGGAAGAAGAAGGAACGAGGGGATGCTTGGAGTGATGTTGTTTTGTCTTCCCAAATAACCGTTGATGGAGCCTTGCTTTCCTGGATATAGCTGAACACCTGCCTGCCCACGGGAAGTACTGAATGAATCCCTTGCTTTGCTTGTGCTGCATGCACAGCTTTTGCTTTACTTATTAAATTGCCTTTATCACAACGCACATGTTTCCTCACTTTTACCCTTCTGATTCTCTCCCTCATCCCACCAAGAGTGAGTGAGTGGCTGCGTGGTGCTCAGTTGCCAGTTAAACCATGACATCAACACATGACTATGTAGGAACGGCCCCAACATTTTAATATAGTGAAAAATGCATTAATGCATTAGATGCATGGTGCATGGTTGTGCATGCCCAAAAAGTACATCACTGATATCCAGTCTCAAACATCCAATTATGCAAATAAATATTACAATACATTTTAAAAAACAGGTTATATTTAAAAACTCGGATTCTACTATCATTGGTACAGTGTAGAGAGACTTTGAAACTAACTTGAAAAATTGTATCTCAATCCCATCTTTCATATTTGTTGAAAACAAGCCATTTAAAGAGTCAGAATTAAATTATTCCTTTTAGTAACCCTAATTATTCACAAAAGGAAGATAATTAAAAATTGCAAATCTAATTCCCTCTTGCTTTATATCTTAGTACAAAGTGAGTTATGAAAAACATTTAAAAATACAACAGAAATTGAAAAGATAATAAACTTCTTTGATTTCATCAAATAAACCCAACTATTTTCTCATCAGCATGCTAGCCATGAAAGGAAAATCTCAAAAGAAAATTTCCCAGTATTTTTATTAGAGTTTAAGATAGAATCTAAAGTCAGAATCAATACATTTCAAAAATTAAAATCAGAAGTTACTTGGATTGACTCAGTTATAAGTGCAAATATACATGCACAATTAAAAAAAAGTTTGAACATATTCTTTTGCCATTAAAAAGATTTATTTCATATTCAGAATAGAATACCAGTCATTATCCATACAATCACAAGTGTTGTTTTGTTTCTTTGTTTGTTTGGGTTTGTTTTTAACCATACCAAATGAGAGCAGCATGATCCTTCCACATCTGTATCAAAATGGAAAGTTTCGAATTTCTGCACATAGTTCTCAATATTGCAAAAACTTGTTCTAAACCTCACAGCCTTCCCACCATAGCAAATCTATCATACACTTGACACTTCAAAATATCTTAGAAAAGCCTGAAGGAAGAAAAATAATAATCTTCTAAATTGATGATATTATATATTATTTAGAAGCCAGTATTCCATAATGTAAATCTAAAATAACTGTGTCCTAATTAGAATGATTTTTCAGATACAAACTTTACAAAACTTGCAAAACTTCCTAGAACTTTGCAGCTACGAGGAACTATATGCACTCAATCCATTCAGGATTGATCTACCTATGGTTTAGAAGATTGTGTTTCAAATATCTCTGACTAATAGCCCCTGTTCTCAGAAATCAATACTTCCCACTCAAATTATACAACTCTTTACTGATAAAATTTCAAGGACCTATATACACACACTTCATAGTGAATCTATTCTCTCCTATTTTTCTAACAAATAAAACTTTAATGTTGGAAATTTTCAGATAAGGAGAAGAAAAAGGGTCTTGAAATAGAACTAAGCTATACTGAGTATCTCTTACACCACAATATAATGCACACCTTGCCCTTCTGAACGGCACTTGAAACAGTGCTCCTGCAACAAGCATGAAAAGCTATGGAATACATTGTCAAGAGAGAACAAATAAAGATCTGGTGGAAAGTGGAAAACTAACCATTAATGTACTGAAACTTATCAGTACAAATCAACTAAGATTTTTTTCTCTTTGAAAATAAAGTTGACTTCTAGACAAGAAAAAATATACCTCTATTCATGAAAAAATAGTTTAAAATGGACAAAATTAGAATAAGAATAATAATAATAATGAAAAAGGAGAATATACTATGTATGAAGAACATGGGAAAAGTTGCACTGACAGGGAAGAAAATAACAAGTTGCCAAGATGAAATGAGAGCAACAGAATTATTCCATTAGACTCACTATTGAATCAATATTATTTCAAATGCCATGGAAGTCTCTGAAAGAAAAAGGGAAATAGTGCTTATGGCATAAAGCTCTGAGGTAACAGAAAAAAATGGTCAGGGATATTGTGATTTAGTCTATAAGATTCTAACATAAATTAGAGAAACAAAGGAAATTAATGGAATTTAATTATAAACATAATACGGAAGTCAGCACAAGCCTTGGTAAATCAGTAACTTTTGTAAAGCAGTAGTAATTCAGATGTTCTGTGCCAGTTTCCCCCAGAGGAACAGCTATAAAATACTTGCCATCCTTATGTCCCCACACAAATTATCTAAATTTTAGAAAAGATACACACCATTGTAGAGTTTTATCATGTCTGCTGTTAGAAATCTCTTTATTATCAGATATGCAGTGCCAGGCTCTGGAAGTGAACTCCAGTGAAGAACTTGTTCTAGTACATTCTCTGTATAATGCAGAGGACGTTCTGAAAAATGCCAGAGGGAAAAAAATAATGAAATAAATTTTAAAAAATATTGGATGCCCTTAGAAATTACACACACTTATACATAACACTGTTTCATTTACATTGAACTACAGAAGAAAAACACTGCTTTCAAAATAAGACAATAAGGCACTTCATTGGCTTTCTGCAGCAACACCTTTTTTAGCATGGTCTGCACAGGTAATAAATATACTGGGTCTCACTGGTCTAGGCTCAATACAGAAATGGATCATCGTAGCTACCAACTCTCTGCAATCAAAAACCAAATAATTTGGAGCAGTTACAGTGAAGGGAAAAAAAAAAATGGGGGAGGGGAAACTAGTATAGATTATTTGTCTATTAATCATCAAAGCAGACTGAGACAGACTCTTGGTTTCATTACATTCCTCCAACTAGAAGGGAGAAGTATGCTGTTTTACTATGTCTTCTCCCTGTTGCTGTGGTCCGGGAATTTCCAAACTTGCACCTTTATATTCCAGCATCATACCAAGCGTACAGCAAGATTAAAATACCAAAGAGATGAAGGCATGATTGCACTGTATGCATGCACTTCAACACTTCAGTTGCTCAAACATACCTTTGTTGATAGGTATCATTCATCCTAAAAGAGAAACTATGAGACCCTTTCACAGGATTGAAAAACTGCAGTGATAAGAAAGTCCAGCCAGTACTCCATACAAACCCCAGTTCATATACCAAATGAAAGAAGGGAAGATCTTGCAAACAATCCCTAAATCTGCATGACCAGATCCAGCAGAAATCCAAATGTGACATGTACTGCAGCACAGCCTGAAGTATCATACCAGACAAAACTGGCGTGGAAGGAGGGAGACTGCACAGTCCCCCTCTCTATTCAATCCTTTCTCCACACACACACCTGAAGGCTTTCACCTGCTCAGCAGTAAGAACCTGCTATATAGAGAGAGCTACTTGCCCCCACAAAACCCTCAAAACTGGCTTTGCAGGCTACAACTTCGAGCAGTGGACTCAAGTGTCATTTTATCTCCAAAGAGAGATACTTCCAGAAGTTTTTGAGTTCCCATTTGCATACCAACTTTTGCGGGTCAGGCCTTGAGAAGAGCTGGATACAGCTCTTGGAAAGTCACACCTGTGTGACACTGTCACAGTTGGGTCAGGCAGTCTGGCCCTGTGTCTCTTGAGTACTGAAGGAAAAAGTCTGCCACCATAATCTCATTTTTCATTTCTGCTAGGGTAGATGAATATGAAATGTCAACAGCTGCTTTGGGACTGTCCAGCATTACACTCTAGCAGAACATACATTCCTGAACACCTGAACACCAGAGCTTTAGAAAGTGCCAGCCACAAATAACACACTTAAGGGACAGAAAAAAATGACTTCTTTTTTTGGATGCAAAAACAAAGCAGCAAAGCAAAGCAGCCTGACAAAAATACCATTCTGCAGACAGCAGCTCAATCCCTGCTTCATAAGACCAGTTCTTCTGGCCCTTTTGTTTTAAATGTTCAAACTCAAAATCTTTTCAGCCTTTGGGAAACTGCATAGTCTGTTGCAATAAAGTTAAAACAACTTGTTGCCTTTGTACAAGAGAGAAAAATCAATTTTAAGCGGAAGCACTTTACAATCAAAGGCAGGAAAAACTAGCAAATCATAACATCTTCCTAGAACACCAGCACTCCCACAGTAAACACCTACTGTTTTATTTATAATTACATTTAAGACCATCTGTCATAATGGATTGCATGGTACATAAATCATCATACTGAAATGCATTAGCTATTTTACTGGCAACACACCTCATTTACAAACTATCCATCAAGTAGAAATTACTAAAAAAAAGATATGCACCCTATTTTGTAAAAGCATATGGTATTGAACATTTTGCATTAGGGTAGATAAAGTTATAAATTATTTCAGGTTTTCCATATGCAAATAATTTAGTTGATTTTTAATATTGCAATTTTGGTATTTTGAACAGGAAGCAGTCAACACATACATCCAATTACCCTTTTACTTAGGTCATCATATGCTGGTAAATATCCAAAGCCAGTCATTTTCACCTTAAACAACATTAACTATCAGGAGAAAATTACTTTTTAGGAAATATAAGATTCTAATTTTCTTGCCTTCTTAGGGCTCATTTTTAGGGAAGTATATCTTAAAAAGTAAAATAACTCTCATAAAACTTCAGGATGAAGTGTAACAAACTGAATGTGACCATGCACTGGACAGGTACCAGACCATGGCAGGAACGGAAGCAGAAAATTCATTTCTGTCACAAAGACACTGTAATGTACCTTTGAAACAAATAAGCAAACTTTGTTTCTGTCATGACATGTCAGAATCTCAACTTATTTGTAAACGCCTTAGGTTATGTAATGTTCAATGGTGTTTGTTAAATGACGCTAGTAAGATCAACTTGAAGTAGCAAAGACTCATATAATTTTTTAGTTCTTTAGTGTCAAATTTGGACCAAAGACTGCACAGGACTATTTTTCTCTGTTTTTTTCTGTGTTTCAGCCTTTTGAAAAATCTTTGACATTCAGCCATAGCACCACAGGAGTCTTCCTGAGTAAATGCCTCTTACTATATGTATATTTTTATTTTTCAACACTATTAACTCAGTTCACCTGTTTTGATGCACAGATTCTTCCAGAAAGGGGCCCATGAAGTACACATTTTATCAACATAATCTCTACTGACAGGAGCCAGGTGCCGATTAGGACTTTATTTAGTTTGCTTTTTGCTTGTTTGTTTTGGTTTTAAGACACTGATACACCATTTCTGCTTTGCATTGTGAACTCTTGTTTCAATGGGATACACTCTAATTCCTTGTCAGTATTTATTGTGTTATACAGGGCCTGTAGTGTCTCACTCTAAGCTTAATTTTGCCAATCTTCCATAGTCATGAGCTCAGACAACATTTCTAGCCCAGACTAAAATACTACTTCTTGTACTCAAATACCTCAAGAAGCTGCTGTGGGGTTTATCTTTTGTATTTATTTGCATGTTCTCTTGGTTATATCTAGTTTAGTCTTCTTTTGCCTGGAAGTGTTATATATCAAGCTTAAGAAGGTAAAATTCTGTCTTCAATTTTTTCCATTACTCATTCAAAAGACAGGATTTTTAGAGTACTTGTAGAAGTTATCAGGACTCTTCTAAAGATAATAGATACTAGCTTTCATTGCCAGTTGACACACGCATCTGTGAATCTGGAAACGTCCTCTGTGTTACAACTCTATACAGCATCACCATAAACCTGCAAGATGCAAAGAGGGAGCAGGATCATTTATTTTAAGTCAAAAGGGAAAATGGACTTCTGTTCTCGTTATTGATACTGCCAAGGTCAAGACTAAGTGTACCAGGAATATTAGTAAATCTGAAGAGATTATTGTAAGAGCATCTGAAAATCAAGTACAATAAAACTATTAAAACAATAACATTTAGTAATCTTAGTCTTCTTTTTTTTTTTTTTTTTAGCTTGAAAATAGGTGTCTTTGCTATAGAAATAAATTCACTCACAGTCCACTACTGTAACATAAAAATAGTAAGAGCAGCAACTTAGTATGAAGTGCAAATATATGTTGTTTTTTACTAAAAGCATACTTTTGTCCCCCATGGATTCTTCAAGAATCAGATAGCATTAGTGAGTATTCATCAAAATACGTTTTGATTAAAAAAATCTCTATCACTTTGTGTTATTTTAAGTATCTCTAATGATAAAGTGCAAGTTCCAGCATGCACAGAGCACTCCCAATGTTAAAACCTCCTTATAGTTCATGAATATTGTGATCATGTGACATTTGCTCTTGTTGGCAGCAGAACCATATTTAAAACAAATGTTTCAAGATTCTGTTAGAAACACCATAATGCCACTTGCCATAAACATATGATCACACACTTTATGCCTCCTTTTTCATCTACACAGATAAAATAATTGACTAAATAATAAAAAGTCATTTCCCCTAAATATTACATGTATTTTTGCAATTCATTTTCTGAAAAACATTATTCCTTATAAAATCAACTGCTGACATTCTAGTGAAAATAAGTTTCTTCTATAAGACTTATTGGTAAAACCTATTTTCCTATAGCTGATAACTAACAAACCGTGAAGCAGAGTAACATAAAGAACATTTTTTCAGCCCCCAATTCATAAGCATTTTAAAACAATTCATCACATTATTTCTGACAAAGTATAGAAAGAAATCATGCAGATGCCCCAGTAACGAAATATAAGACAAGGCTTTGAAGGCTAATTGTATTATTTGTATAAACTTTTTAGTAACTCTTTAGCTACGCTTTTGATTTTGTTAAGTGTTGAAAAGTAAAAATAACAAAATTAAACATGCATAAATTTAAGTGTTACTAACCTAGTTCTCCATTTTCAAGCACTTCAAAAGCAGCCCAGATATCATCTTTGTTGGGAATAATGTTTTTGATTCCTAAAACATCATTAGTTAATTCTTCTGCTTCCATCAAAGGTGATACCTGTAATAGAAATTGAGTCAGTTAATAATATATAACAATTACAGATTTCTGGCTTTTTTTTTTTTTTTCCAAAATCCTCCTCCCTGCAGTTGCCTAAAAAAAGAAACCCAAAAAAGCAGATATATCAAGTTGGAAACCCATAATTTATTTGTCAGAATGCAGCATGCTTTCCTTATTCTGTTCCATTAAATTGAAGTCATAATTTTTAGCTGACTGATAATTTGGTAACTTGAAATTCCTTTTCTCTACCCTTGAAAAATTAGGAGGTAAAAAAAAAAAAAAGCAACTTGGCATGTTTTATTTGGTGTGGGAAGGTAAATACTACCATTTTTTAATCTTAGCAATACAGATTTCCATTTTTTCCTATTAAAAAAAGCATGTATTATGTGCATGTATGTGTGTATCTGTGTGTACCACATACCACATATATGTACAAACACAAGCGTTTGCGAGTCATATGCTGAACAGAACAAAAGAAAACAGAAAAGTATAACATTTAAATAAACACACACAAAAAAAAAAAAAAACAACCCACAACATTCCCCTACATTTTCTACTTTCTTCTTAAAAATATCTGTCCTTTATCATTACAAATCTGGAAGTTCTTTCCTTAGCATCCAAACAATAGAGGACTACCAGATGGAAATGAGTGTGTTTAAAATACACTATCAGATAGAAGGCTGAAAAATCTCAATTATAGTAAACAATAAGCTTTGGTTTCTTAGCACTCAAGGAAAGCAGAAAGCCATCACCTAAGAAAAAAATCAGGAAAGCCATTTAAATGGCCTTGTACTATTGAATAAAACCAGCATTCACTATGTACTTGTTACAGTTTTTGTGTTGCACCCATGGGACTGCGAGAATTTATACCGCTGCCTACTGCAGTAAAACTGAAGGAACATATCTCCTCTTTAAAACTGTATCATAACATTCTCCTTAAAAATACATAATAATCAGTCATTACAAAATGTATTCAACATGGTAAATTAAAAATTAAAAAAAAGTGATAGATACAAATTCATACTTCCATTATATATATGTATATACATATATATGTGTGAAAATAAATTCGGTAAACTTCATGAGAAAGCGCTTAGTAAAAACACTGTATCACTTTTATACACTAACCCTGATTATAATACTACAGTCTGGCTCCTTTCTTTCCACGTAAACTTCAATAAGCAAATCTCCAGCCTGGGAAACCTAAAACAAAACAATCAGAAAGAAAAAAAAAAAAAAAAAAAAAAAAAAATTAGACTGTATCCTTTTAAATAGAAGTACAATTATTATCTAGTAGATTTGCTAGAATATACTGAACTCAATTTTGTTTTTTTTTTCCCACCCACTTATCTATAAAAATAGTCCAAATGTTGACTCTAATGAGAAAACTTGCACTACATTCACTTTTATTTGATTAGTTTAAAAAAAAAAACAAACAACAACAACAACAACAACAAACATTCACAGATTCAGGAAGAAATCCAACAGAATCATACCAAACGAAATGAACACACTTTACAAATGTACATTCAAGAGCAGGAAAACTAGGAGAGACTTGAAATAAGTGGAAATTTTAAACTCACATTTTAGACTAATGTCTAAGACACGGGATACCTTTGCATCTTAAACTGCCAGAACCACAACCCTGATTTAGATATTAGCACGGCCAAAACACATGAACAGAATTTAAAATAATGAAAAAGGACAAGAACCCCAAACTAAAATGATTTAGTTAAAAATTAGATGAAAAATTACAAATAACAGAATATTTCAGTGATATAGCCATAAGTACACATCCAGATAATCAAAATTCATTCCTACAAAGACTACAGTTATTATTAATCCCAATGAAAACTTGCCATTACATATTTACAAAAGGAATCAAACCAAGTGCTCTTGATATCAACCTTTGTTAATTATAGCTCTTCAAATCTGTTGTAGAGACATTTGAACTTTATGTACACTGCTAACATGTGGAATAATTAGACGATAAAGCAAATGTATTACTTAATATATAATAGCTTAATATACTCAATATGAACAAACATAATTTAAGAATGTCTAACAATACAAAACTTATGAAGAAATTGAAAAGTCATTATATCCAACTTTTTTTGATCAAGGAGAAAAACCTGATTCATAATAATTTAGTATTTTCCATTGTTACTAGGTTTGCTCATCTATGGCAATAAAACTATCTTTGCAGATGAGAAATCACTGTACTTTTCTACAGTTAAATATGTCTCACATGTTGTCTGCTCCAATTCCCTTTTAGCTTAGTCATAAGAATCTTCAAATGATCATAATTCATCCCAGTACTAAAAATATTTTCTAAAACTAAGTCCATGGTGATGATCAGAGCGTAAGTAGAAAAAAATAAGGCAGAAAACAGGACCTTTCAGGAGGTGTGCCCTTTAAATAATAAGCCAATAAAAAGAATTAATAATCAAATTAACAATAATTATTTGTGTCTTGAGAACTGTATTCATAGTGGTGCTACATATTTATATATTACTATAAATGGAAGAGGTTAAGTAAAAAAAACCTGCATCGTATACAGAATAACATAGGGAGAAAATGACAGAAACGGGCAAGCTTTAGGATACATTTTGACTAATGTACAAAAAGCTAAAATTGCACTTCTATAGAAAAAGAAATGGCAGCACTCAATTTTATAGAACTAACATTCTAAAAAATGGTGACTTTAAAGTTAGTTTAGCCTCTGAGAATAGAAAACTAATGGAAACATTTGCGAGGAAAAACATTACAAAGTTACTTTGAAGAAAGCTGCTTAATTATAGTGGCACAGACTCAAAAAAAGCTCATTTAGTTGTAAAATTTGCTTTTCAGATGATATTACAGAAAAAGGTTGGAAATAAGAATGAAGCTGACATTTGATTTCCACTGGGCTCGTGTAAACAAGCGTATGGAGAGAAAATGTGATGTTAATTACAGAAGCAAATAGAAACAGCTGGCATAAGTATATGGTGGACAGAAAATGAAGAGCAGCTAATGAAGTGCCACCTGGAACGGAACTTCAGTGACATTTCAGACACGAGAAATTCTGGGCCTTCAGCAGAAATTTGGTTCAGTTGTTCTTCTCTGAACACTGCATCACCAGCCTGGAGATAACACTACTGTAACACGTTATATACCCATACATATTAAGTATCCGCATGAATGATTTTCCCAAAATATACACACATTTTGATGCAATGTCAGACTATTAGATGTTAAATGGAAAGAATTCTTACACACAATTCTTAACTGTAGATGCTTAAGGCCTAAGTTGTCAGTCACCCATGATGTAATATCACTCAGTCTGCACCATGTCATCGGTTTTAACAGGAACTGAAAGCCTATCCAAAAAAGTTCCCGAAGAGCTACTTCTCCTGCACGAGCCTGAAGTCCAGTCTCCATGCTACATGGTCTTACAAACTGCTTACAGGCTGAATGGTGGTAGCTACTCACAGAGGGAGCAGAGCAGCTGAAAAAGAATGTTTCAGCCCACCCCTTTCTTTCACTGAAATAAGGAAAGATATCAAGTTAAAGCTACAGGATTCCAACTTACCACTGCTTCTCTTCTGAAATGCCTATCCGCTTTCAGGTCTGTGCTGGCAAATACAGCTCATGACAATTGGCTAGGGTCTGGCTATTCCTTATATAGTGTTAATAAAAGCATCCACTGCTAATCTGGACTTAACAAGAAGCAGTTCAAAATAAGTTTATGTGACCAAGGCTGGTAAAATATGAAGTGTAGGAATCCTCTGAAATGATGAGTAATATGCACTTTACACTCATGATAGAATTTTTAAATTAAAAATATAACAAGGAGGAACATCAACGTTTTTCAAAAGTACTTAGTCCAGGTTGGGCTCTTATGTATTCCCCCAGCAAAACCTACTGAAAACACCACGCATAGTTAGGGAAATACTGAATTCTTCTAGAGAAAAAGTTACATATAAAATCTCAAAACATCCTTGTAACTCCCTAGACAAAGTTTCTTTAATCGGTGGGCTTACTGATCAAAGTAAATACTTTGAAATAATGGTAAATGTATCATCATTCATCAGAATTATTCCCTTCTGCATTGAAGTGGTCCCAGGCATTAAACGTTCATCCATTTCACGTGTTATGTGCACATGGAGTTTCAAAAAACTATTTTTAAATTGAAACACTAATTACATTAATTATGTCTACTACAGAAAAAATGGCAACTGGCAAAAAAAATCTTCCACAGCTTAATTCAGAGGGAGAAAATGTTCACAGTTACAATCAAATTGCCACAAATGACAGTCAGGCTCTTGAGGACTCCATTCCTCAGCTGTTATATTCCAAGGCTAAGCGGCTGACCTAAAAGAGAGATTGCAATCCCTGTCCTTAAAAAACAGTTCAAACTTCCGTTTATCAACCATTAAAAGGCAGATGTTTTCTTCCAATGTTAATCACTTGTTTAGAAAGCGAAAAAGAAAAATGCTGTTATCTTGGGGACAAGTGCTCCCAAACAACTCAGGTCTCCCGAGTTCATGTTTGCTATCTTGACTTCGCTATCTGGTGGCTCTTTTTCCAGCAAGCATTACACAAGGTAGAGATAGAAATTACTTGATAAGGTAGAAAAAGTTTTTGTATCTTAAGCTCGGCATTTCATTATGTCTTCAGATACAACATTGACAAAGATTAGTTAAGAAAATCTAGCAGCTCAGTTACTATTTTCCTCATAACAGGCTGTGAAAGAGAGTACTGGATATAAAGAATTCATGTTTTCAAGTAGGAATCTGCAGATACATAATTTCAAAATGCCTCAGTGATCAAGTTTGTTCAGAATTCTGCATTATTTATTTTCTTTATAGGGAGAAGAATACCAACCACAGTCAAGACTGTTGTCCTGTTTGGGAAACAGGGAAGTCAATCATTCTGTATGTTATTTTACATTTTATGCCATTAAAGTCTATATGAAAGAATGAAGCCACAAGCCAATGTACATAATTTACAGTGCAAATCCAGTTTGCACACACAATACAAATAATAAAGCATAAAATATTTCATTAGGTCTTAATAGCAACATATTTCTAGAAGAGAGTGAAAAAGGTGTTACTTCACTACAAAATTTTGTTATTAATAATCAAATCTTCTGTCTCAATTTCAAATTGAGATTTTCCAGCATACAGATATTTCTGATATATTTTTCCTTTGTTTACAGTTCATATGGAAATCCAATGTATTTGTTCACATAAAGTCTTGAGCAATGCAAAAAGATTTTTCTGTGTTTAATTTCACAATAGCAATCCTAAGAACAACCACATACATGGGGATCCAATGAATTAACCTTTTCTACTAAAATATTCTTGGTTCCTAAAGTATCTTTTCTTACATAGGACTGGTGCTACTTTGGTAAAACCAGCGAGTTCAATCTATCTAACCATTAAACTCATCCTGGATATACTGCTTATGAGCCCACTGTCAAACCCAATGATTTGAATTCACACTTCTAAGACAGTGCCATAACAGACAGACTCTAAGTTATTCCAGGTGATTGTAAAGTTGTGGAAGGACTGTATAGGGGTGGAATCAGATACAAGGGAAATAATACACTCCACTGCAGCTAATAGCTGTACTACACTGTAACCACAGTGTTCAAGAGAAGGAAAAATGCATTCAGGTCAGCCCTTAACCTTGCTCAAGGAGACATTTCGCTTCCTCATTCCTCATCTGCATATTAAAATGGAAGAAAATGTTCAAGTTCTTTAGCAAGTACCTTATCTTAGGATGATGGTTTGGCTCTGTGAATCAGTATCTGATACACACATGTTCAAGCATGCAAGAAAGGGAGAATCTAAGAGGATTCTTCCTTCAGCATCCCAGCTACTGGCTAGGTCAGAAAACTTTCTATGCAGCATGCTGATTGTTAAGACTCCAAATCTTCCTTCCCTACCCATTTCACAAGTAACTTCAGTGCTTGACCTGGTACATCTGGGATCCAGGAGCCTTGCACTACAGACTTAAAATGGAAATACTGCTTCTTACTTGACACAATGTCTGTATTCATATAATCAGAAACCTAACACCATGGGTCTGGAAAGAACTAGGGCACACTCCAGTCAGGTCTCTTCCCTGAGCAACTGGGGTCCCAGGATCACAGAGCAAGTCCGAGAGTGCTTCTGTACCTCAGGTAAGGTTAGCCCTTGTCCACTTAGGACCTTTGGACGTTCACAGTTCTTTGTGGTACACAAACACAAGGCCACTTGCCACAAAATCAGCAATGGCGATATAGAAATCACAGTTGTGGCATATTAACTTACTCTAGAAATTATATGAGAAAGCACTTGATGAATACAGCAAAAATTTACAGATAAACCCAGGTGATAACATGATTCAGTGAAATTTAATATAAGAAATGTCATATCTAGGGGACTCAGACATCGTTCTATAGTCCAGCTGAGACACTCTCATACACCATATCTAAGTATTTAGCACTTATTTACCACATTTTTGGAGAACTTCTTTCCCCATGGGATGAAAAAAATACATTTTCAAATTCATATGTTCAGATATAATTCCTAATGCAGCTCTATTTAGCCCTTTCTCTCCTTTGAAAACTAAAATAGGAAGTGCAATTTTGTTCAATTTTCTAATTTCTGTTTGTACAATTGTACTAAAGTAACTAAAAGTAGCCATTTCTAGCAACATGTTTAGAATGAACAAGAACAAATTTGACAGTTGCATACCATCTAATAAAATCAGAAGTCCTTTCACTGCTGCCTTCCAAATTTGAAGTACTATAAATCACTGCAAATCATCTCTTTCTACTCATGAGGCCTGGATGGATGAGCAAAGAGCTTCTGACTGAACTCAGACACTCAGATGAAGCATGGAAGAGATGGAAGCAGAAGCAGGTAACCCAAAAAAAGCACAGAGCTACTCTCCTATTATACAGGAATGAGGTTAGAAAAACCAAGGCCGACCCTGAGTTGAAGTTTGTAAGGGATGTGAAGGGCAACAGGACAGGATTCTACAAAAGGAGACAAGGGAAAACATGGGTTCGCTGCTGAATAGGGCAGGGGACCAGGTGACAAACCACACAGAAGAGGCCAAGGTACTCAATACCTTCTTTGCCTCAGTGTTTACTGGTAAGGCTGACCTTCAGGAATCCCAGGCCCATGAAACCAGAGGAAAGCTCTGAAGTAAGGAAAATTACCCTTAGTAAGGGAGGACCAGGTCAAAGAGAACTTGAAGAAACTACACATAGCAAGTCTGACCAAGCTGCCATTAGGGTTCTGGTTAGGATTCCAGTTAGGGTTCCAAGAGCCACAAAGTCTACAGCTCCAGGGACACAGGGGCTGCAAAAGCCATGCCAAGCGGAGCATGGCACTGCACCCACAGTGCTCCCTCCAAACCTTTCCCATCTGAGCCCTTGATCGTGCTGGAGACCTCAGTCCAAAGACCAAGCTGCCATTACGGTTTGGGTTAAGGTTCCAAAAGCCAGCAAGCCTACAGCTTCAGGGACCCATGAGTGCTAAGGAATCTCACTGATGTCACTGTAATATCAATCTCAATTATCTTTGAAGAGTCATGACGACTGGGAAAGGTTCCCGAAGACTGGAAAAGCACAAGTATCGATGCCATCTTTAAGTAGGGCAAGAAGATTTGGAGAGCTACACGCTGCTCAATGTCACCTAAGTCCCGGAGAAGGTGATGGAGAAAATCCTCCTGAGAAGTGTTTCCAAACAGATGAATAAGAACAAGGTGACTGGAATTAGTCAGCATGGACTTACAAAGATGAAATCATGCTTAACCAAACTGAGACCCCTGTACAATGAGGACACTGGTAGATGAAAGGATAGCAGTAGATGTTTCTTACCTCAGTTTAGTAAAGTCTTTGGCAGTATCTCCCATAACATCATCATCAACAAGCTGACGAAGTTAGATAAGTAGACAGTAATGTGGATTGAAAACTGGCTGAACAGCCAGGAGAGCATTAATCTTCATCAATGACCTGGATAATGGGCCAGAGCACATTCTCAAGAAGTTTGCAAATGGCAGTAAAATGGGAAGGGCAGCTGATACATCCGGAATGACCTCAATGGGCTGAAAAACTGGACAGAGAGGAGCCTCATGAAGTTAAAAAAGGGGAAATCCAAGTCTTGCACCTTGGGAGCAGTAATTCCAGGTATCAGTACACACTTCTGGAGAGCAGCTTTGCTGAGAAGGACCTTGATGTTCTAGTATATAACAAGCTGATCATGAGCCAACAATGTGCCTTCACAAAAAAAGAATGCCAATGCCTCCTGTGTTATAGGAGGCAAAGCACTGCCAAGCAGGTTGAGCTAGGTGATTTTTCCCTTCTATTCAGGACTGGTCAGGCCATACCTGGAGTACTGTGTCCAGGACTGGGCAGTGCAGTACAAGAAAGATATGGAACTACTGGAGAGAGTCCGGTGAAGAATCACCAAGATGATGAAGGGACTGTAGCATCTTTCATATAAGAAAAAGCTCCAAGAGTTTACACTGTTCAGCCTATGGAAGAGAAGGCTTGGGGGGAATCTCACCAACATGTACAAATATCTGACGGGTGGGAATGAAGAAAACTGAAATGCTCTTCTCAGTGACATTCAGTGACAGAAGAAGAGGCATTGTTCACAAATTAAAACACACAAAATTCAATCTGAACATGAAAAAAAAAAACAATAATACTCTGAGGGTGGGCCAACACTGGAAAAAGTTGACCAGAGAGGATCCATCCTTGGAGATATTCAAAATCTGACAGAACACAGTTCTAGACAACCTGCTTTAAGAGGCCATGCTTGAGCAGCTGTGTAATAAGACTAGATGATCTCAACAGGTTCCTTCTAACCTAGACAAATGGAATAAAGTTGCATCAGCAGAAGTTCAGATTAGACATCAGAAAAAGGTGGAACAGGCGCCCCAGGGATCTGGTCATGGCACCAGGCCTGTCGGAGTTCAGGAACACCTGGAAGACAGTCTTAGCCATATGGTTTAGTTTTAGGTAGTCCTGCAGGAAAACGAAGTTGGGACTGGATGAGCCTTATGAGTCCCTTCCAACTTGAGATGTTCTATGATTCTATGATAATCGTGTCATGAGGTAGCAGATTTTGTTTCATTTTTAATGTTTAAATGATATTTCTATTTCTTCTGAACAATTTAAAGCTCAGCCATGTGTGTTATGAGTATCAAGCCAGAGTCTATTAAGACAGTAGGTGTAACCATTGATTAAGGAAGCTCATTATTAATGCTAGAGACTTTGCTGAGAGCAAAATAAGAACAGTTAAAATCATGGTTCAATCTTTTTATAACTCAGCCTCCCAATAACCTGGAGAGTCCCAGGGAAACCAGTCCAAACATAAAGGTTCAAATTTGATTATAAAGTTTAAAATTTGGAAGACCAGCTTTTCAGGTGCTGGAAGCTTTTTAATAAAAAATTTACCAATTTTAGAAAGCCTTTCCTTCTATTAAAAAAAAAAAAAAAGTATTTTTCTTCAATAGGCACCCATCTGAATACAATAAATCTCATAAAGGTGATTTCACAGTGGTATCTGGGGTGGGAAAAGTACAGAACAAACCCACTTTACATTTGTCACAGCTTCAGTTTTAGACAAACCCACCTAGCCAGTAGTTGCTACTATATTATTCAATCCACCAACAGCCTTTCAGTTTCCTTTCTACCTTTTTCTCACTGTCTAATCAAACTTCCTCCACTATCTCTTTCTCTATTCATGGAAGTCCTCTAATATCTCTTCACATTTTCCAGAAGGTATTCCAAACATTTAAGCATTACAGCCTCCCAGAGTTGCTTGGAAAATGTTAATAGTGTAATAAACTGTAACAAGTAATTTTTTGGTTCTAAAATCACAGAAAATAATGTATTTAAAAGTCTAAGAATTTTCACTATCTTAGGCTTCAAAATTGTATTCTCTAATCTCAATAAAGTCCTTTTCAGAGACACCAGAATTAATAAATTCCAAAGATACTTCAACCCCTGCCTTGCAGAATGCTCTTAAGGCTATCAAATTTGGGTTGTTTTGTTTTTCCATTACCAAGGCAGATATTGCTATTCTGCAAGACAGACACTAGAAATTAAATTTTAAATGTTTCCCAGTGACTTGGGTCACTCCCCACCAGGCACCAAAAGGATGAAATAGGCATTCTACCTTCTGTATGCACATTCACAGGTGGTCATTATGGTCAGAAAACTTCACGCCACTCTGACCCAGACAATAAGGGAATATGAGATAAAAATAAGACTCCATATAGCAATTCACAGAACATGCAATTTCAACATGTGCCAAGACCCTGTCTTCTTAATGACGGCTTACAAGGTACCACAAAATTGTTGCTGGAAGGGGGAAGGCAGCCAAGAGAAAAAGCATTATAGATTTTTTTTCTGCTGGCTTTCTGTTAGTTTCTAAAGCCCTAAAGCTCCAAAATCACTGAAAGCTTCTCCTCCACTACTTCACATTTCTGAAAAAGCTTTTAAGCTCCCTACATTTCCTTTTACCTCACTTCATTCAACCACCTTGGTAGTGTCATGAAACTTACCAATTATTGCTTTAATTCAGACTGTACACAAATACCATTCAGACAGTGAAACATGCTGTCACTTTGTTGCTTCTTGCCACTCTGAAGTTATTCAAAAGCTGTTACAGATAAGACTGGAACTCAAGATCATAATGAGTGGCATAAGATCTCCCACCTTCTTATCCTGAATTTCGGTTTGACTGTTAATACATGTCTGAAGCTTCCCCAAATAATATTTGTGCTTTGGGATTCTAGAAGTGGTCACAAAACAGGATGCGGCTAAGGATTCAGATGCTTTAAACTCAAAGGGATCATGAAACTTTATTGAAGAGAGACCAAGTATACTCAAAGCTCATGAAATAATAAAAGTATTAATATACACTTGAAGGTATTTAATATGCATGCTTAAATTGAAAAAAAGACAGGTAATCACTTTCACACTTTCAAATGTTGACCATTTCCTTCTAGTACAATTTATGAAGCATAGTAAAAGCATGTAACAACCTGTAAGTTATCCGGATGCTTGGGCCAGAACATAATTTCACAGTATGCTCTACCAAGAACTGCTTTAGCAGTTTGATTTCATTTTATTTCCCTTAGCTCTGTAGTTAACAACACTGGTCACTATACAAACTTAGAAACTTACCTTTAGAAATGTAGGTACTAAAAAAAAAAAAAATAAAAAAAATCCCAAACCAACAAACTCTAAACAGCGAAAGTCTCTGTTAAACTTGTTTTCATACCAGTTGTTATTTGCCACTTACCTGAGTGTCTTTCCACCTGGTAATAAAGCTGTTCTCTATATCCATTTGGTTGACCTGGTCTTCATTTATCTGTTTAAAAAGGATAACTTTTGATAAATTAATAAGCATACGGGAGCTAGTGTAAAAATTACAACATAAACCAGAAAACATTAATTTGATATAATAAACGGAGATAAATACAAATATAAATAAATGCTTACATCTAACAATAGTAAATAATTAATAATAATGTAACAATAATAAATATTTTTACAATTAACAATACTGTTAATCACATTCTTATAGAAGCAGCTATGCAAAATATTCTATCAGAAATAGCACTTCATTGATGGGACTCACTACTATAAACTTTACCAAATATATATTAGAAGAGAGAGGACTCCAAGGAAAACTGCCAAACAATGTTACAGTGGTGCAGCAAACTCTAAACCAAAATAGCTAACACGAATTGCTGCTAGTAGTATATTTTCTATCCAGTTGGATTTAATGTTCTTTCTAGGTTTAAGGAACTGAACACCTTCTCTAGTCTTTACTGTAACCACAGCTCTGAGACTAGGAAAACAGAATTCTTCCATGTTTCAGTTCTGATCAAGCACATTCAATTTGAATAGAAGTATTATTTCTTATACTTATAATCTTAACATTTTCTTAAAATGGGTATGCTGGTGTAAACAAGAAGAATGTGCACCATTTCGGAAAACAGCAGCTCACAGCAGTCCTATTAATACAGTTTTTCCTACACAGGTTAAGCTAGATGGGAAATAAAATGTAAAGCAAACAATGCCCACTGAATTGGAGTTCAAAAGCTCTACAAATCCCTGGACAGCATAACTAACAGGAAGATCATCTTTAAGAAGATTTTTATATTTTAGCGCATCTAACAGGTGAACAATTAGGACACTTTAATATAAAGATACCTACATCAAAAAGTTGCACATAATTTTTAATTAGATCTTCAATTACACTGACTTCTTCACTAGTTTGGCCTTTAGTTTGAAATAAGCACGAGGAAAACACCATGGCTAGATTGTGAGGGTTCATATGATTTATTTCAGAACACTTCTGCACCCTGTTGAATAGGAAAAAAAAAAAAAAAAAAAAAAGTATTTAGAAGGTTTTATTGGTTCCTTTAATTGTCTGAGGGTCCTCTACAGAATATGAGAATATGGAGTGCATTTCAAAAATAATAACTTCATTAAGTGTAATTTAAAAAATCTAATTTTTTTTTAATATTTATTTCTTTGTATTCTTTAACTCACATCTCATTACAGAAATGAAAGCTTATCTCAAGTAATACAAACATTATTTAGAATAGAATAAAAACAGAATAGTTCAGGTTGAAGGGTCCTACAACAGTCCAACTGCCTGACCACTTCATGGCTGACTAAAAGTTAAAGAATGATCTTAAGGGCATTGTCCAAATGCCTCTTAAACATTGATAGGCTTGGGGAAATCAACCACCTCTCTAGGAAACCTGTTTCAGCATATCTCCACCCTCTCTGTAAAAAATATGCTGCCTATTATCAAGTCTGAGCCTCCCCAGAAGCAGCTTTGAACCATTCCCACACATCTTGTCCCTGGATCCCAGGGAGAAGAGCTCAGCACCTCCCTCTACACATCCTGTCCTCAGGAAGCTGTGGAGAGCAACGAGGTCACCTCTCAGCCTCCTTTTCTCCAAACCAGACAAATCCAGAGTCCTCAGCCTTTCCTCACACAACATTCCTTCCTGCCTTTGCACCAGCTTTTTTGCCCTCCTCTGGAAACATTCAAGGACCTCAACATACTCCTTAGATTGTGGCGCCTAGAACTGTCCAAAGTACTCAAGGCCACATCGATGCTAAATAAAGCTTTGCTATATTATGTTACATAAGTATATCCTACAAACTTATGATATAAGATCAAACAAAATGAGGAAAAATTAAATCCTCCTTAGTTTCTTTCTTTATGGTAAAATTTTCATATCAGTTCTGTTGTATGCATGATGTGCCCTCTTTTAGAAGCAAATATTTTAAAATATCACAGAATTTTGGCTGTTATACACATGAATGCAAACTACTTTCAGAACTGATATAACAGCATATCAGTACAACTGAACTGGATATGATTAGAAATATTGTTAAACACAATACTTAATATAATCTTTATCCCAATAATGGTACCAATCAATTTAATAATCATATAAATAGTTTTTAAAGGACATCGGCTATGTAACATAAATTCTGAATGCAATGTCCTGTAAAGAAAAGGTTCTACACATTCCCCACCCACTACAATTCACCAAAAATATAATTTGACTTCTACAACAGATAACATAATATAGGGTGTTTCAAAAAGATGGACCCAATTTGAAATCACTGTATCTTTGAAGTTAGGTCCATCTTTTTGAAACATCCTGTATAATACAGACCATTACAATTAACATTTAACCGTGAAACATCAGAATAATCCAAGTAACAAAAATGTTTATGCATTTGCTGCTGTTTACTTGACCTAGAATATGAAATGACCTTTGTTGCTTAAACAAGTTTATATTTTAGATACTCTACTGTTATCTCAGTTGCAAAATGAAGCATTGGTGAAAAACAGAAAGGGCAGTTAAATTCTCAAAGTTACTAGGTGAATACAGATTTTGGAGAAGGACATTTTCCCTGAAAAAATATTTTAATTTCAAGAACCATTTGCAACAATCCTCTGCAACACTAGCGGACTGGGAAAAATGAGTTTGTATAAAGAAGCTACATCAAAAATTACCCTGCTTGGACACATACACTGGCAACCCTCTCTCGCTGTAAGGCTGTTCCATCCCATTGATATTTATAGATATCTACTGCTAAAAAATACAATAGAAGAAAAAACACATTATAAATTAAAGGGAATCAAATACAATTAATCATCACAACTAGGTAAGCTTTTGATGCTTACTAGTTAATGAAACAAGCCACATTTCACTTCTGGTAGAGCTATACTGAGAATACATTGCAAGAATTTCTCCAATACAGTGCATCATTTGCACTGACCTGTAAAGATGTTCAATTAAAGCAGCCAAAGTTGCCCTATTCACTGGTGGAAGTGTTCGAATAAAAGCCCCATACTTCCTCACACGTTCCTTTTCACTCTGTGTATCTGTCGGAAAATAATAATAATTGGGCATTAATAACAATGCACACAAAAAACAACAGCAGTTCTCATTAACTCTCAGCATCATCTAGTCATTTAAAATTACAATTTAGCCAATCAAAGTCTTCTTCATAATAGTATAATAGATTGTCAGTATTGCTATTAACAAAGTCCATTTTGTACACCAGTTCAGGGAAATGGCATCAGCAACAAAGAGAGACAGTTCTACATTTAAGCACCATTTGCTACAGTTTAAGACTAAATCTCAGGAGAGCAATTGCTTTTCCTCTCAAAGGTACTTAATCTGTAGTTTGTGTGTGTACATGTATGAGTGCACCTGTCTATGCACGAGTGCAAATGTATGTCTAAGAGTTCCCAGAAATGAGACAGGAAAAGACCTTTTAATCTTTGTTATTTTTATTGAAAAGGGTCTCAAGGACCAAAGTAGTTTAAAGATCCAAATATATAAGACTGATGAGAGTAGAGCAAAGTGGGAAGGGTGGTGAACAAACTGGACAAAGTTACATAGCTGAACAGTGGCAGAGCCAATGATGGGAATTCCAGTATCTGAGACACAGTCCCAGCTCTGCCTTCAAGTTAAGTCTGCATGCCTCTGCTGCACAGATACTACAGACCATAATAATCCTGCTCAGGGCATAAGCAAAGCTAATGTAGATTTTATGTATTTATTTATCTTTTTGTTCTCAGTCCTTTGCTTCACTCAAGTTTCTGAAAAGAAAAAGCACAGCAGAACGTTCACCTCTTCCAGCTGATTGCTAGCACTCTCCACTAAGTACTGCACTATGTTTTATTTCTTCGGTAATTGGAAGAAAAATCACTGTAACACCATGATGCACTTTCAAAAAAGAGCTAACTTGAATTTAAACTGCTACAGATACAACTATTTCTGATTTCTAATAAGACAAGAGTAATCTTGTGGTAAGAGAATAAATTCTTGTTATTATCTCCTGTAGTTTGTTCAAATCAACGTTAGAGGTCAAAAATGTGTAATATTCATACTTGAATTTCCCAGACTTCTAGTGGTTCATATTAAAGCAATCTCTATATGTTTGAACTTAAGCAAATCAGAGTAATTTGGTTTTACTATCTTTTTTTCAAGACAAAACTTGCCACACAGCACAGAGGCCTAGATAATTTCAATGTATTAAAGCCGAAATTAATGTTCTTTCTTAGCTTTTCCTATGCACCTCTTATTGCTATGCATCATCTCCAATTTTATAGCACATTTTGGGAGGGAAAGAGTTTGTTTCCTGCAGTCTGTATATTCTGCAATATAGAAACAAATAGAAATAAAGCTGTTTTGTAAGAGCATCATCATTTATGTAATAAGTAACTAATTAAAATTTTATTAATATCATCATTCAGTTTTCAACCATACAGAGACACACATCCTCATATTTGAAATACCTTACAAGTTACAGTTTGGGCTGAAGTTAGTTAAATTTTCTTTCAGATTAAATTAATATTTCTAAGGAAAAAATGAATTATTTGGTACACTGCTCATATAGAACTTTCTTAGTATAAGTCCTTAGCATAAGTAACTAAGTTTGCTGTGAACTTTCAGACTTTCTGCCTGTTAAGCAAAAAGGGCCCCAGAGACTATTCAAGCTAGAAAATGAAGGAGCTTTGGATTGTCAAAAGGAACTACATCCCTAGAGATAAGTAAAGGAATGGAACAGTGTGTCCATAAGAAGTCCAGACACAGAAGATCGTTTTGCTTATTGCCAAGGGCTTATTTATCTTCCCAGTTGCAGGTGCAAAATAGCAATGGAAAGTCAGGACTTTGACTGACATCTAGTCTGGTCAGTAAAAGACAAATAACTATCAGCAGAGATCAGAAATTACCTGCCTGATGAAAATGAAGAGATCTAATGAAAAATGGGGAGACCCCAGACTCTAATTTTACAGTTGACCAAAACAGACACACAAGGGGTGTGTCACCCAGCTCAAGTTGCTCTACACTGTACCTTATAAATAAATAATTTAAGAATTTCTGGAATCTGTGGCTGAACTTCTGCTTCAGGAAACCTAGGGAAAACAAACTTCCTTAACAATAACTTTGTGTGAATGTTCATAAAAGATATTTGAAGAATTTAAGCAGCAAGCCTGTCATTTAACTGTCATGCAGATAATAGCATCAGCATTTGAGAAACCTGATCTAGTTGAGGATGTCCCTGTTCCCTTCAAACCCCAACTATTCTATGATTTTGCCCCTTCTGCATATGGTCAAAAGACAGAGTACAGGCTTTTTCCCTATCCTACCATTCATCTATTTCTTGATTTCTACCATAAATGCCTCCACAAATATTAATTATCACTTCTTACCTTTGCTGATCCAACTACAACAGAGTACAATCCTGGGCTACTGTTTACAGAAATATTGTCAAGGAAACATTGCTACTTGTTATTATTATTCTCATTCACTTAAAGGCAATAAAATGACCTCTGATTAACATAACTCTATTGCAGCTCAGCTCTAGATGTTTGTTTTCCTCACTATAATTGTTTTGCCGGTTATCAAATAACCTAGGTCAAAGGGCAAGTAATTAACAACTACTTCAAATTTGATACTGAAAATGTAACTATAACCTTTCTTGTATTGAGTATTATTGAATACATTACCTAAAACAGATATCCAAAATGGATAAAGTTCTTTAGTGAGAAGTGCATCATCTATTTGAGAAAGGAAAATTTTCAATACATCAGTCACATCTTCAAGCTGATGTTTTCCTGCTCTTAGTTTAACACTTCTTGCATCTTTTTTGAAGCTTTCCAGCAGTTCAGCCACATTGGAAGAATCACCATTCTTAAGGTAGATCTGCTTGCTACCTAAACCTAAGTTACAGAAATACAGGAGAGAAAAATAAATAAATGTAAAATCAAGAATTCGTTTAAATATTCCAAACATTATTATATGAAAAGCATATCTGGCTGTCAAACACATCCTGTTTACTACTAAAATCTCTCCTGCCTTTTGCACATACTCACTTTTTTAGTAAAAACACTGCCCAGTCTGCCTACACCCAACTGTAGTCATTAGCACTTAAAAGCACAAATTCTGTCCGCAATTGCTAACCTAAAGATATGTAAATCCTCTCAGTCTTAGGTCAGTTTGCTCTAGCAAAGACAAGAGTGACTTGCAAAACACCTAATCAGAAACTACAGACACTACTGACTTTGCAGTTTTAGACATTTTGAAGCCCACAGAAGCAGTTGAGTCTTGTTTTAACACATCTCAAGACTGTTGGATAAAATGTCCTTTACCTGAACACTGCTTGTTATATGCTAAAATGATTACATAACCAATATGCAAATGTGTAACCAATTGGCTCTTTAGGACTGCCCCGAGTAGTGATAAGATTTTGTATATAATGGCTGTTACTTTTCTTTCTGGTCTGCTGGCTTTATTCCAGCATCCAGACTTATGCAACTCTGTCATAAACAATATCTTCATCTCTGTGTACTACAATTTGTCTTATCTGCCCTCTGTTTCATAGAACCCTGTTTTGAGCACAACACAAACAGACCTCTTTGCAAAAATACACATCATAATATTAAGCAAGCCTGCAACTTCAGTTTCAGGAATACTTTACAGGCAATTCAAATTCCAAAATCTCTTCAGGACTTCCTAAAACAATAGTTCCAAAAGGCACAATAAAAGAAACAAGTTTTGATGACTGGTATTGCATTACACATAAAATACAGCCATTTTCATGAGCAAAACTATCACTATTTTATTACCGTACTGACCAACCCAACTTGAGACTCAGTAAAGGATTATGGTATTCATCCAACCTGAAACATTTCAGTCTTAAAAGCCTCTAGATTAGTAAAAATAATTCCTTTTTATCTGATTTTTTCTCATGTTCAGGAAGACATCAGGCAGCCACTATTCTTGTGTTTAACAACTAAAAAACATCAAAGACCAAAGCCAACTTCAAAGAAAATTCATAGTCTAAACAACAGTCAAGAGTACCTTCAATTACTGCATATAAGAGTAACTTTTTTTTTAACCTGTGGAAGATGTTGGCATAGATGTGCAGTCCTGTTGTCTCTTTGTATTTCCCACATTCCCCACATTTCTTGAAAGAGAATAATATTTTATTTTAAAAAATGTTTTTCTTATGAAACCCACCAAATCAAGTATTCTTTCAAAACCAATAAGATCTGGTGGTGTGGGGGCTTAGGTATTATAGAAATGATCTTAGGTTGAATAAAATCCGCTATACTTACCATACTGTGTAACAAACGCTATACAGCTGTTCACTATAATAGGAACATCATTTTTGCTGAGCTGCTGATCTTGTAATGCGTTACCATCTGTACTTGCTGCTTTTTCAATTGCAGTATACCAGACCGTGAAATCCAGCTTCGTATGGCCATGGATGTATAGTGTTCTGAAAAGTACAAAAATATTTTGAATGCAGGAAAGAAATATAAAACTGATGCCATTGTACTACAGTAACATAGAAGATATCTGGAACAGATAAGAAATACTTAGAATAAGACATCAAGGCACGTTCCCACCACAAAGCTGTGGTGGTGGCCTATTGTTACAGCATCTTTTTTTTTTTTCCCCAATTTCATTTATTGTGACATTGCTAGTACAAATGTAAGAAGATCCATTAACACCGTGAAAGGACCTGACCAACATTATATTTACTCTTCTTCAATCTCGCTCCTACACTGTGCATTCATAAGCCCAAATCATAGTGAAGTGGGAAACAGATATAGAAACAACTTTCAATAATGGAAAAGGCTTTCCATCTTCTCTATTTCCCACCCCTCCACACTTCTGTGGAGAAACTGGGACACATTGAACTTCCTTCACATGTACCAAAATGATCACCCCACAGGAAACCACAGAGCTAATGAACATGTATGAAAAACCTAAGAGCTGAGGTACAATAAACAAATGCAACACTCGAATTACCCATTTATCTCAAAGCGTGGTCCTGTTCAGATATTATTTAAACATGCTACAATGGTCTCCTCTGTTTACCCCTGACAGGCTAGCTTCTAAGAGACAACTCCAGGAGCGAAAAGTTTAAGGATATATGTCCACCATATGCATATATGTAACAAACAGCTGTTTCAAGTGTTCAAATAGCAAGCAAACTTGCATACATATGTACTCTTTGTCTCCCAGTGAAGAAACATTAAGGAGTGATTTCCTTTAATGACAATTTAATTGCTAATTAGGAAAAGTTAAAATGTTCTACTGAACTTCTATGAAAAATACTTTCATCAAAATATAAACAAATTTAATTTTGATTATTTTATTTAGGGAAAAAATACAACAAAGCATTTTATATAGTGATGGAATGTTTAATTTCAATTTTTTTTTTATTAGCATCTTTCCATTTTGCTTTTATAAACATTTTCTTCTAGCATTCCTATCATGATAGGAAGTGAAGTGAGGATACAGTAAAGGCACACACACAGACACGGGATCTGAAGCATTCTCAGGAACCACCATACAAACATAGCCATTCAGCAGCAGAATAGGAGACACTAAAATGTTTCATCTTACTAAAGCTCCATATTAAAAGACTCTACTCCATGAGTCTGAAGGTCATATTAACTACCACACATGCCTGGCTAATAGAAACACTCAGCCTCTCTCTTTCATTAAGAAACAAAAAACAAAACAAACAAACAAACAAAAAAACACCAAAAAAAACCACAAAAAAAAACAAAAACCAAAAAACAAAAAACAAAACAAAACCAAAAAAAAAAACCCCAAACAAAATAAAACAAACAAGCAAAAAAACCCAACCAAAAAAACCAAACACAAACAAAAGCAAACAAAAAACCACACCAATAATTTGCATAAAGCTCTAAAGTTTTTACAGAAAAATGAATGTGTCTAATTCAATACTTTCAAATATTTCCTGAATATCTGTCAGAATAGGTATCCTATAACAGTGGTTCTCAAACAATGTCTTCCAAACAACACATTGCACTGACATCCTCCAGTATTGCTGTAGCCATAAGCAAGAGGAAATGAAAAAGCCTGAATTGAGTGGAAGAGCATGTTACACTATTCCTTTAGTACTATCATTCACAGATCAGCAGAGGTTAGGACTATGATTTATAAAATATTTATGGTGCTTCCCAACACAAGAGATACACACACATATGCATATTCCTGTTTTTTTATTTTCCCTGCAGAACAAGATTCACGTTACAGTATTATGCAAAGGATAAATGGAAGTCTCAAGAGATTATTTTTTGTTATATAAAGAATTACGATAGGTACAGGAAGCTGCATACTGTAAAGTGAAATTGTTATTACATCTAAACAAGAAAAGGGCAACTCTGCTGTATATGAATGAATTGGTACCAGAAGAGGAGAGAGGAAATAAAGTAGTGTATTGAACTTCAAAGGTAATTTTAACTTATCTGTATTTTTTCACAGAGATATGAAAGTCTAAATCATATAGTCTATGTATCTTCCCATCTTCTCCTCAATGTATCAAATTAGAAAAAAAAAAAGTATCAGAACTACCAAGAACTACCCAGAGATGATGCTCTAATTGTTTTCTAAAATCTGAAAAGCTGTTGAGTTAAATTCAAATTACGGAGGAATAATTAACAAAGAAAATGGGGTATCTGTACAGCACCAACACAGTCACGAAATAGAAGCTGCTGCTAAAAAAATATAAACATGAAAAATCTTGCTGCTATTGTGGAATTGTGATTGCTCATGAAAGGCAACTAATTATTTTCCAAACAATTATTAACTTTGCCCAGTCAAAAATCTCCAGAGCACTCACCTAAGAAAGTCAAATAAGTGAGAAAAGCAATTTCAGCACTTACTACAACACCATAAAAGAGAAGAGGGAGAAAAAAAAAATGAAACTAGTATCAGACACAGTTCAGAAGTTAGTCAATTTGCTGTGTAAGTTGCTTAGAAAGCTCATCTCAGACTGCAATATTTTTGGCAGAGAAAGAGCAGACTTAGGGTACATTTAAGTCACAGAAACATACAACAATGTATGAATAAGAAATTTAAGCATTCCTCCTCATCGTAACACTTTCAGCCAAACCCAACAACACTTTTTTCCTACTTGGAAACCATTTTTTGATCTCCATGAACCTGGAAGGTTGTATGAAAAGGGAAGGGGAAATAGTTACCAGCAGAAAAGCAGAACTTTCCTGAAAGCACAGCAGCAGTCTTCTACAGAACTTCTTGAAGTGAGACAGCTTTTCAGATCTAGCTTCTGCTTTTCAAGTCAATGTCATCATCCCTTTCACAGTTTTCAGAGATAGTTCAGTGAGAAATACATGTATTTCTTATTACTATTAATGCTATTATAAAAATTTAAAATTATATTAAATGCAAGGCTTGAGACTCAACATAAAAACAAAGGCTGAAGTGCACTGATGTCCCATGTGCCACAAAAGTGAACAACCATCTCAAGAATACTTCCAGTCTTATAGAAGTAATCACATTGGACTAGATGATCTTTTGAGGTCCCTTCCAATCCCAAACATACTGTGATACTGTGATACATTTAAAACAGTTTTACGGCAATGTTTACAAAGATCCATCAGGCAGACTAACAACTATGTTGCAGGGGCTCTGAACTGAAATGCATTCCTATTACACAATAGAAATTCAGCACCTTCTATATTACGTTTATATATGTGCTACTTCTTCCAGTTAAAAAAAATTGATAAAGAGCATACAATTCATAACAAATTGTTGGCATTAGTGACTACATGGTGAATAATAGCAGTTTTTACACTGTAAAGTGTGAAGCACATGCAGTCCATAAGCAAGAAATTAATAATTTAAGTACTGGAGTAAATAAGAGACCTCATCAATGTAGGTTTCTGCCTTAGCAAATTGAGGCAATTGAATTGGCACAAATGACGGCAGCAGTCCAAGATCACCTAGCCTCAACATCAAGGAAACTATTGTTGCCTTTCCAACTTTATTGTGGACTACCATCCTTCTGCACCAGTAGTCAGACAAACAACATATGTGACCACACTTCATCCACAACAGTGCAAGGGCTTATCTTTGACCCACCTTGCAAAGTCCCCCAGCTTTAGTTATGTCTGTATGCTTGCACAATTCTGCATTGGGAAAGCAGTGATACTAAGGGATTCTGGGTAAGGGTTGTGGGGAGAAAGAGTAAGAAACAGACATCAGTACAACTCAGTGTCCTCCAACAATTTTCAGGTGATGTCTGAAAACAAAAATACTAAGAAGGTATGCGTTGCTATGTAATTATATCAGAATAATTAAACTGCAACTAAAGCATGGAAATTCCAGATTTATAATAAAGGTCAGCAATATTTCTCCAAAGGATATTAGGGGTCTTACGTCCAGCACATCATACTGGAAGCACAAGTTCATTCACTAATCTGAGTCCTATGTTCAGATAAGGGCTATGACCTTATTGGCATCACAGAGACATAGTGGGATAGCTCCCATGACTGGAGTGTTGGAATGGAAGGATACAGGCTCTTTAGGAAGGACAGGCAGCGGAGTCAAGGAGGGGATTTCAGCCTCTATGTGGCTGACTGGCTGGAGTGCATGGACCTCTGCCTGGGGAGGGGTGAAGAGCCAACCAAGACCTTACAGGTCAGGATTAAAGGGAGGGTAGTGACAGGTGAAATTACAGTGGGGGTCTGCTACAGGCCACCTGTCCAGGAAGACGAAGCAGATGAGGCCCTCTATAGACAGATAACAGCAGCCTCACGTTCACAAGCCCTGGTCCTCACGGGGGACTTCAACCACCCTGATACCTGTTGGAGGGACAAAATAGTAGGGCATAAGCAATCCAGAAGGTTCCTGGAATGTGTTAATAACTTTCTTCTCCAAGTGATGGAGAAGTCAAAGAGGAGAGGTACTATGCTGGACCTTGCTCTCACCAAAAAGGACGAGCTGGTAGGGAATGTGAAGTTCAAGAGCAGCCTTCACTGCAGTGACCATGAAATGGTGGAGTTAAGTTCCTTAAGTCAGCAAAGAGAGTGCACAGCAAGCTCACTACCTTGGACTTCAGGAGAGCAGACTTCAGCCTCTTTAGGGATCTCCTTAATAGAGTACTGTGGGATAAAGCTCTGGTGGAAAGAGGGGCTCAAGAAAGCTCATTAATATTCAAAGATTACCTCCTTCAAGCTCAGGAACAACTCATCCCAACAAAGAGAAACTCGGGCAAAAACACCTGCACTGATCAACAAGGAGCTCCTGGACAAATTCAAACACAAAAAGGAAGCCTACAGATGGTGGAAGCAAGAATGAGTAGCCTGGGAGTAATACAGAGAAATTCTCCGAGCAGCCAGGGATCAGGTTAGGAAAGCCGAAGCCCTAATATAATTAAATCTGGCCAGGGACATCAAGGGCAAAATAAAAAAGTTTCTTAAGTACATTGGTGATAAATAGAAGACAATGGAAAATGTGGGCTGTCTCCAGAAGGAAACAGCAGACCCAGTTACCCAGAATATGGAAAAGGCTGAGTTACTCAATGACTTTTTTGCCTCGGTCTTCACCAGCAAGTGCTCTAGCCACAACGCCCAAGTTGCAGAAGCCAAAGGCAGGGCCTGGCAGAATGAAGAACTGCTCATTGTAGGAGAGGACCAGGTTTGAGACCATCTAAGGAACCCAAAGGTGCACAAGTCTATGGGATCTGATGAGATGCATCCTTGGGTCCCTCTCCAGCTTTCCTGTAGGTCCCCTTTAGGTACTGGGAAGCTGCTATAAGGTCTCACCGGAGCCTTCTCTTCTCCAGGCTGAAAAACTTCAATTCTCTCAGCCTGTCTTCATAGCAGAGGTGCTACAGCCCTCTGATTATCTTTGTGGTCCTCCTCTGGAGTCACTTCAACAGGTTCATGTCTTCCTTATGTTGGGGATCCCAGAGCTGAATGTAGCACTTCAGGTGGGGGTCTCATGAGAGCAGAGTAAAGGGGGAGAATCACCTCCCTTGACACGCTGGTTACACTTGTTTTGATGTAGCTTGGGATACAGTTGGCTTTCTAGGGTGCAAGCACATATTGCTGTACAAGCTGAAGAGGGACTTTTTACAAGGGCATGCAGTGACAGCACAAGGAATCATGGCTTTGAACAGAACAGGGAAGATTTAGATTATCTATAAGGAGGAAATTCTTCACTGTGAGGGTGGTGAGGCACTGGAACAGGCTGCCCAGAGAAGCTGTGGATGTCCCATCCCTGGAAGTGGTCAAGGCCAGGCTGGATGGGGCTTTGAGCAGCCTGGTGCCCTTGTGGCCAGGAAGGCCAATGGCATCCTAGGGTGTATTAGAAGGGGGGTGGTTAGTAGCTCGAGAGAGGTTCTCCTGCCCCTCTACTCTGTCCTGGTGAGACCACACCCGGAATATTGTGTCCAGTTCTGGGCCCCTCAGTTCCAGAAGAACAGGGAACTGCTGGAGAGAGTCCAGCATAGGGCAACCAAGATGATTAAGGGCGTGGAGCATCTCCTTTATGAGGAAAGGCTGAGGGAGTTGGGTCTCTTTAGCTTGGAGGAGACTGAGGGGTGACCTCATTAATGTTTACAGATATATAAAGGGTGAGTGTCACAAGGATGGAGCCAGGCTCTTCTCGGTGACAACCAATGATAGGACAAGGGGTAATGGGTACAAACTGGAACACAAAAGGTTCCACTTAAATTTGAGAAGAAACTTCTTCTCGGTAAGGGTGACAGAGCACTGGAACAGGCTGCCCAAGGGGGTTGTGGAGTCTCCTACTCTGGAAGCATTCAAAACCCGCCTGGACGCCTTCCTGTGTAACCTCATCTAGGTGTTCCTGTTCCAGCAGGGGGATTGGACTAGATGATCTTTCGAGGTCCCTTCCAATCCATAACATTCTGTGATTCTGGTCTAGTGGAAGGTGTCCCTGACCATAGCAGGGGGGATGGAACTAGATGATCTTTAAGTCTCTTCCAACCTAAACCATTCTATGATTATATGATTATTTCTGGATTCTAGAATTTTGTGTTCATAACTGCATTTTACAAGAAATCTTACTGCTATCGAAGGGTTAAGAAGAAAGCATTGTAATTGATGAGCCATCAGCATAAAAAAAAAGAAAAATAAATGTGCCAGTATGTAGGGAAGGTGTACTATCTATAATAAGAAAAAGCTAACTATAGAAGAAGTGTAAGAGGAAAAAAAAAAAAAAAAGCAGCACCATCTAGATTACACTATGGTCTGAAAACATTCACTGACACCTAAGAGAAAGCCTAAATGATTACAGGAAATAAATAAGAAACATTTGAAACTGAACTGTCTGCACAACTGTTTTACCTTCAAGAATGGCATTAGAGATTTTGCACTAAATTTTATATACAGAGGATATATTTCAAAATTACTGTATAAAGTTGTTTGCAAACACCTTTCCTCTCTTCAGTGTACATATCTCTCTCTTGACCTCGGTTGAACTACACAGGAATAGTTTCTTCAGTATGTAACTTCTGTTTGGATGGCAACAAGAGATCAAATGTCACCAGACACCACAAATTTTACAAATAGATAGGAGAGATAAAGGGGAAAAAAACCCTCAAACTGAATATGAAATAAACGAGAGGACATCTCTAGGTGACAGGGGTGGAAGTGTCAGACTCAGAAATCTAGAAATGGTTTGCACTTCTAGCAAGTCAAAAAGCATTTTAACTATGAAAGCAGAACATAAGAGGAGGCAAATGACAGTATTGTGAGAAGTCAGGATTTCCAGCTGGGTTGGAGGCAGTTCAAATAGTTTGGACAAGAGAGATCAGAGCGCAATAAAATTTCAATAAGTGCTACACAAAAGGGAGCATATTCCTCTCTAATTTGCTTGAGCAAATATACCCAAACTTGAAACATCTTTGAGATAAGAAAAATATAAGCTAGAATTACAAAAAGTCTAGGTTTATTGTGAAAATTTAGGAAGTAAACTGAGCTTCAAAAACAACCACAATTTTCAAAAAAGAAACAGTCCTGTTGAAAATGTTTTAACCTGTTTCAGCCTCTCATGATATGCTATTGCTCTGCAATGTAGAGTGTGATTACCACGTCTTATTTTTGATCTGCTAGTCTTCTTTCACTGAAAGTGTCAGTCAGAGAATAAATGAACAGTAGAATTCATAGATTGATTGCAATTATTTCAGCAGTAAGACCTGGAAGCTTATATAATTCTGAAACTGTTTACTTGTGTATGAAATCATGCTTCAGTGAGAAGTCTGTTTGCAACAACTTAAGTCATTTTTTGCCTACAGTAGCCAATGGAAAAAGTGTAAAAGAAAAAGGTATATGACATATGCAATGTACGGTTTTCCCTAATTAATCAACCCAATGACTGAGACTTGAAAAAAAGGCATATTTGTAAAGTAATGGGAAGTTATTTGAAGGTAGTAATAAAATGAGCAGAAGAACAGTATGAGCTTCAGTAGAAAAATACTCCAGGTATTTTTATTGCATTTTGTAATAAAATTTAGCAAGATATTGCAAGACATTGACCACACTTATTTCTTTATGCAAAAATGGGTGTGGTTGTTTAACATATTTTTGTTTGGGTTTTTTTGTTTGTTTTGCTTTGTTTTGTTGTGGTGTTTGTTTGTGGGGTTTTTTGGTGTTTGTTGGTTTTTTGGTTTTTGTTTTGTTGGGTTTTTTCCTTTTTTTTTTTTTTTCCTTCCCCCAAAATTTTTCATAACTCTAGAAAAATCTTACTTGTTTTGTTTTATTATTGCAATAACATTTTGGAGGATTTTCTCATTTATCCTGCATCTAAGTGACTAACAAATTACCGTGAAATACGTCAATAGATCAGTATACACAGTCTCTTCCAAGTGATTACTCTATGCCAAAAGTGGCATTAGACAAGCACTGTTATAAAAGATAAAATAGGAAAACCTAGAAACTATGATACATCATTTAGTTGATGCTGATGATGTCTCAACGTTATTAATTCTTTTATCTAAGGTTTGCAGAGGCAGGAGGAGGTTTGCTGATTTTGTTTCCATTTACAATAATTGAGTCTAAAGATGAAGGTGATTTAATATGTAATCATTTTCCCCACGCACCCACATTAAATTTCTTATCACTGCAAGATGCAATATCATGCAACTGTGCTGAACACCTGAAAACTTTTGGAGTAATATCCTATGCAAGAATCATTATGCCAAGGCTTATATACCCATACAGTGTTTGAACGGTTAAGATAAAGTGAACACTATGCATTTAAAATCTTCATGGAAGTCTGCAGTGAAGAAAAATTAAACATACTCATGGCCACCATAAATCAGCCAGAGCCACTGTTGAAATTATTTTCAATTAGTTCCAAATTTCCATTAAACTAATAACGCAGTTCAGGAAAAACCTACCCTCACTTGACAGAAATATTATAGTTAAAGAAATAATAAAAGCTAACTTGGAGCTAGAGATTTTGCTCAGCACTGATATCTATGAAACCAAATGCACAGTTTGTATTAATCCCTTGGACTGCAGCTTGAATAGGATACCTCTGTTTGCCTGCTTGGTCTATGCATCTTAATGTTGAACCTTTCAAAGTGTTTCTTTGAAATTAAAACAAAACAAAACAAAAACAAAAACACACAAAACAAAAGCAAACAAACAAACGAAAATGAAAAAACAAAAACCAACCACACAAAAACACACACAAACCACCAAACAATCAAACAAACCACAAAGAGGGGAACAACAGGAAAAAGTGTTTGTTTCTGATCTGCATCACCTTACTGAATTCTAGAACTTATATAGTATCTTACGAAGAGTTACAATTCAGAACACAAAAGTTAAAATGAGTGTCTCCAAAAAGCTTCTCCAACTCTGAATAGATGTCAAAGGTATCTCTGGGTTTTGGTTTGGTTTTGGTTGTTGTTGTTTATCCAACAAAGAGTAAAACAATCTTCCTTTATTAACCTGTTATTGGCTGTTCAGAAGACTGTGTAAACACTGCACCACTTCTTACACAGACATTTGCCCAAAAATCATTTAAATTAAAAAAAAAAAAAAACAACAAACAAAAAAAAAACACACACACACACACACAAAAAAAAAACAAAACCCAAAACACCAACCTATTACAAAACAAGAACTATTTTCAATAATTCAACTTTCATAATTGAATTTGTATCCATATATGAGGCAGAAATACCCTACCTCACTTCAAGTTTCAGCCTCCCATATCACTATATTTGACAGCATCATCTTAGCAAAATATTACCTACTTGGAAACACAAAAATCATGTTTGCTTCACAAGTATGTTTTGTTTTGTTTTGTTTTGTTTCTAGCTAGTATGTTGTTAAGTGAGATCAGACATTACAATAAGACTAACCAAGGGACTCATACATACCCTCTCAATTCCAACCTGTACAGAATGAGACAGAGAATTCTGGGACATAAGAGTGACAAAAAATTTGAGAAGTGGTAAATACTCCAAAGAGGTACTCTTTCTTTACAGGGTAAAAGAAGTTAGGTCCTTTTGAAGAAGCCGTTATTGGCAGACTAATCTGACTGGGAATAATTTTCTCAGTGGGAAAACTGCTTTTAATTAAGCAGTACTTGTTAGCATTTCCTGACACAGACATAGAACGTAATTAATACACAAAGACTTTCCCTCCTTCAAAAAGTCTGCAAATTTACTCTTCAGCAACCACAAGTGAAAAAGCTCCATGACTGATCAGCAAGAATCCTAAGACATCAATATAAAAGTAGATCAAAGCTTTATTGAGATGGGAACTTTACCTTCCTTTTTCAACAAGCAGCAGGACATCTATTTTCTCTCCATTTTGCATCACACTACTGATTGCTGAAAAAAAGAAACCACATACAAATTCATGTTCTACACAGACATGTACACATAAACACACACATGCACATATTGATATGTTTTTTCAAAATTACCTTTGGTGACAAAAGGAACATGGAATGCTTAAACATTCCAAATAAAGAATGCTGCTGATAATAGAAACAAAACTCCATAAAAATACCACAATATACTCACATTTACAAGAAAAAATAATACAGAAAGTTATAAAGAAAGGTTAAAGAGGTACTTTTTAACATAAAGACATGCTACAGTATTTTATGATATCAAAATTAAATTTTTAAATATAAGTTTTAGATTCAAAAGCAGGCTGGATTTTTTTAATCCATTAATTTACTTGCACCCTAATGGCTGCAGATATTTACGATAACATGACCTGAGTTATACTGTGAAGATCACTGCCACCATTCTTTATGTTGTCTTATGCTATTCATGCTAAAAAAGCAGCTGGCAAAACACCTACATTATACGTAATACAGAAAATACATCTGGACAGTTTCCAGTAACAGTGCATATAAAACTATACTGTGCACTATACTAAAAAATGGTAAAATAAATGTAACCTGTTTACTAACTCAAAATTCTGAAAAGTTAATTCTTTCAAAGTTTAGGTCTTACATATAACCCACATCTTATCTCAACTAGTTCCCAGAGACAGTAAAGTCCTGAAAAATCAGTGAAGCTTAATAAATATATCCTGATGCACTTTTTTTTGATGTTTTTGTATCACACATACTCCTGACCTCATTTACATTTCCTGAGTCAAACACCAAAAAAAGATAAGTGACTATACTTCCACTGATGATTCATTATTTGGCAAGTTTCAGTTATACAATTCAGTCTGAATAGTGGAGCAGATCTAATTTGGGGAAACCAGAAATCAGAGAAAGGACAGAATTTTCCAAGAAACACAACTCTGTTATCTAATATTGAAAAAACAAAACCCATTAAAAAAAAAAAAAAAAAGAGAACCAACACAATCTTCAACTGAAAGCTAAATGTGGGTTTCATTTCTGTACTTGAGATACAGAGAGATTTTGAATGTTTGTATCATTAGGGTAGAAGCAATTGCACTTGCATTATCAAAACTAACATGCAAAACAGTTCTCCTGCTGCCTAATGTTTTAATTTTGAATCAAAATCAAAAAGTATTCACAAGTTAAGAGATAGCTGGAGGCATATAAATACTCCTGATTAAAAAACATCTTGATGGTGTTATTGCATTATAGCAAATGCAATGTGGCAGTAAATAAATAGTAGAAACCTCAATGGCATTTAGGCAAGTTCCTGCAAAACAGTCCACAATCGGGCAGCATTGACAAAGAGGATCATCAATAGAGAGCTAAATTATCTTCTTTATGTTACTTTAATATAAAATCTCAAATTATTTTTGCTTTCCTACACAACATATTGCCTTGTTCAATATAAAAAACAAGTTGGACAGATAAGCTTAAAGAGGATTCAGAGCATAATTACAGACAATGATATAAAATTAGTCATAGAAGACCATTTGTATAAATATTCTCATCTTTCTACATCATGATATTGAGCAAAGAATATTTTTAGTATCAGAAAAAAAGAAAAGTCTATTAGTCTATGAAAGAGTTTTCCAAGAGAATTATAATTTTTCCAGTACATCTGAGTATTTTAAAACTAGGCTTGTCAATCAACTCCAGAACATGTTCCGCAGTGAGTACTTCTGCCCTGCCAAAAGTATGAGACAATAATCCCCAAAGGTCACTTATTATTATTCAGTTCTGTTCTCTTGTAAGAAAGATACTGTTGTAACCGGAACAAAAATTGTCTTCATTCATTATAAAGCTGTGAAAAATCTCTCTCCTATGTGCCACTAAGTAGGGAAAAAAATCCAAGACAGAACTTTAACACCTTCATATTTAGATCAGACTTGGAAAAGAATCTGGCTCATGCAAAGGATTAGATACTGAGTTTCCTAATGTTTATGACTTTGAAATGTAATAGAAATGTCCTTAACAGTGAATAAGTTCCATAGAGTATTTCCTGAAATCTAGATGTTAAGTAAAATTCTTACTTAGTTCTTGCAACCTCCTTAGATATATGGAATCTTCTTCAGCATTCTCCACTTCAAGACAAAAATAAAGGCTCGACTTCTCTATAGCAAACCAGCCTTTTCTCCACTGATCCAGGTTATGGCAATCTTTGTAGTACAGCTGGCCAATCAGGTCACAGTTTCTCTCTAATAAGCATTCAGCCACTGGGGGAACAAAATGCTACCAGATAAAATGGGGTGAGTCAGATGAAGGAAAAAAAGCCCTCTTCCCCTAAAAGAAAACAAATCAAGATACTGCAAATCTATAAGATTCAAGGATGAAAGTCATAGTAAAAATAAAAAGACGACTTTCAGATTTATCATTTATAAACCCATATATAGACTAAATTTATGTTATAAAATCAAGTATAACATTTTTTCCATTCATACTCTACAATTCAGATATTTTTACTCTTTAAAACACAATTGATTTAATTAGCAATGTGACTATTAGTATTTGGCACTGTATAAAATATGGTACTGCTATATAAATTCTGTTTCTGCAAATAAAAGAATAGAACTGAAACCACAAAATACATAGCTGAAATAAATTCATATAGTTTATGTCTTTATACTAGGAGAATCTTTAATATATTCTTAAGGTTGGCATTAAAATGTTGCTCCAATTCCTTTTCCATTTTATTTTATTATCTCGTTTCAAATATTAAATCACAAAAGTTATTTCTTCCTGCCGCACAAAAAAACCTTTACACACAAGATAGATCTGTATTCATCACAAATGATTTCTCAGAGGATTTTAAGCTAAAAATGACACTTTATTCTTTGTGCAAAGGCTCCTGGCCTAACTGGAAAAGATAATTATCAGCGTTACCTTAGTTATTGCATAAGTCCATTTTCTCTGTGAATATGCAGTTTCAGCTCCAAACAAAAAAACGCGTTCCGACATTAAGTAGATTTCAAAGGTAAAGATGTCCCTAAAGCAAGCAAGAGGAAAAAGGCAGCTCTATTTAGTCTTCATAACAGTAGACACACACGAGTCACACATCTCTCTCTATTTTTCATTATTTCATACCTATGGAGTGAAATTTATCTACTTTTCTTCTCCAATCTTAGAAGTACAACCCAGCTATTAACTGAGCATTTTATAACACAACATGAGCAAAGTGTTTTTAGGTCAACAATACATGTTTAGAGGCTACTGGCACAACAGTTTTTTTCAGTAATTCTGAAATTAATACTAATGTTTATATATAGTCATTAAAATTCACAGAGAAACTTTTGCTTTTGCAAGTTCATGTGATTTCAGCATGTATATTTTTGTGATGCATTCAAAACATTTTGTTTGGGTTTAGTATAAGCAGACTAATTCACTGAATGGGAAGTTGTAACTGAGTTACCACAGAAATATTGGTTCAAAGGGACTTTTAGATGTCACTTGGCCTAATCTCCTGCTCAAAGCAGGACTATCACTAACCATAGATCAGAACCACAATGAAAAGCCTTGAAAACCTTTGAGGATGCAGAATACTGTTTCTCTCAGCAACCTGTTCCTGTTCACCACCATCCTGCTAATGAAGAGCATTTTCCTGTCATCCAGCCTGAATCTCCTACGCTGAAATACATGGTCACTGCCACTCCTTGCATCACCTACCACCACCAAGTGCAGCTTAGTTCTGTCATATTTATCACTATCCTTTGAAGCTGCTGTAGCTCAAGAAGTTAACAGTTAGTTTTTTTGTTTTTGTTTTGGTTTTTTTTTGGGAGGTCTTGTTTTTTTCTTTTTAAAAAGGGTATCATACTTGAACAGATGAATCTTGTTTTTCCATTTTTAACTGACAAATAATCAGGATAGTAAAATGAGAAAAAATAAACCAGTTGAAACTGGGGAGGAATTTGGAAAATATCTTGCTTGACTTAGGGTGATCCTTTAGCATATAAATTATGGCTCAATGATTTATAGTGTGACTTCGTATGTAACCTCTCCCTGGAAACCAAACAGATGGAGTATGCTTTTACCTTTCAGTGCTGGAGACTAAGATTTGTCTAAATGTTGAGAACTGAACATGAGTCAGTTCTCTCATTTTTCAATAACCACTTTGAAAATCATATATAAGTACTTAATTCTGACTAGTAGAATAGAAATTTTAAGGACTGTTTCACTACACAAAATATCAAATTTAGGGAAGTTTCTCATAAAACTACCCAATTGCAGGTAAAGCACAGAAGGTTAGTCATTCCATAAAGCGAAAGTATTTAGGTATTATCCTGAAGTGGAACCACTTGGAGATGTAGGAAGCAACAGGTTAGATTCAATGACAGCAGAAGAAAGCGCTAGTTTCTTTTTTCTGGATACCACAAAGCTATGCTACTGCAGAACAGTGAAGGTCATCTTCACTGTACTTTACAGCATGTTGAGGCATCACCATGTTTCAGGATTTCTCCACTCTGAATGCACTTTGTCTCTGTAGTAGCTGAAGTCCTTTGTTCCCATTACCTTTCCCAGAAGCTCACTGATTAGACCCTGTTTTCTTTGCAGACACTTTTGCTTTGTACCTACAAGCATTACAGTACTATACTGCAGAAAGTTCTTATTTTACATACACACACATAAATAAATAAATTTAAAAAGGAGTGTTATGGAGTTTGTTAGACAGATCCAAAGTATAGTTTAAACAAAAATGTTGCCCTCAAAAAAATCAAGTATCACTGTGATGCAACTCGGATTTAGATGAATTTCCACAAGGTGTTTTTAAATGTACAAATGGGATATGAATTAAGTTGTAAAAGAAAAAGAAGACCACAAAAATTTTATCTTCAAACTAATATAATGTTCAACAGTTACAGTGTTGTCCTCAGCTGCAAAACAAGGAATGGGTTTCAAAGGCCGATAGATCTATGACCAAAACCAAAAGCACAGTGGAGATCTCTAATCTGCTGCATTATTATCAGGAAGAAACAAAGCAAGAGTTTTGGCTTCAGGCAGAGGTCAATCCCAGAAAGAAAAATGAGCATTAATTGTACAATTTATCATCATGTAACCTTTTAAGCACTGAGGATATGCATTACAGTTTTAATAAGAAACAGATGTATCTAATTTATGCTGCCCTTTAAAATTACCCTAACATTTTCATTATGTCAGATAAAAAAAAAAAGGAAAAAGAAAATCCGCAAATACCACTTAGCACTTTATTTCTTGAAGTCAACATAAAATAATTCAGCTTTTTTCTAAATCGCATGTTCAAAATTCAGGAACAAATGAACAGCTCTCAAAACCCATAATCAAATCTTTGAAATACCCGAGTTTGTTTATTGAAATATTAATTTCAGAACCTACCCTCTATTTAAAAAGAAGTCAGACTTGTGTACTACAAGACAGATAACTTCACTGATGTCAATCATACCATTAGGAGTGGTAGTTTTATCATTTTCATAGTAGCTCAGAAAGCCACTTTCCAGAGTGCACCATCTTTTGTTGCAATCTGTGATTAAAGAAATAATAGAAAAGTCAGTTGACTTAATCATAAAAATTACCTCTTCCTATAGAATCTGCCTCACAGAATGCATAGCTCTGTTGTAATTAATAGATTTATGATGAAATCTCAGTCTCATTGACTTCAGTAGGCAAGGAAATCCATGTCTGTATTGATGCTACCTAACCTACAGAAACTCTAGCACATGGTAATTCAATAAAATAATATTTCAATATAACACACATTTTTACGAGTTTACTGAATCACTTTATAAGTTAACTTTATCATTGTATAGACCCTTCACTTGCTGTAGACCTTGATGGGGGAAGAGCTAGTACACAATACCATGTTACATGTTTAGCAGAAGAGAGTTAAGGAAGCAAAAAAAACATGCTACTAAGTTAAAAACATTGACAGCTACCTAGAACAATATATTCTGACAAGAGGCAATAGCAAAATGAGCAAGTGAATCATAGTGTTCATCAGCAAAAAAAGGGCTACTCTTTCTTTCATGTTACTGAAACTAAAGGCCAAAACGAAGTCAATCTGTCCTCCACTGTTTGGTAATGCTTGGGTGACCACTCACTGTCACAAGATCAAGGAAAACAATTTAAGCCTTTCAAATAGTCCAGAAAAAACAATGTCATGCATGCCAGAACTTGTATCCATTGCGCACTACTAGAAAACACAAGGAAAACCCTATCAGAAGATGTGTTATATAACTCGATTTTTTTTTTTTTTTTTTAATATGCTACCAAAATAGTAGAGGATGACAAACTGTCTGCCTACTTTCTAGATAGATCAGTGGTTGAGCTCAATTCTCTCCTACTGCAGACTCAAGTGTCAGATAGTAATGAAACTGTACAGAATTTATTCCTGTATACTGGGGGAGATAAATGGATGTATTGCAGACAGGCGGGAGCTACAGCCATTTCAGGATGGCATGTTCACATTAGAATGAATTGGAGATCTCTCTTGTTGCAATTCACATACAGACCTGGCAAGGGTGAATTCATTTAGCAACACTGTAGTTTACAGAATTCTAACATTTGTAGGGTGCTTTCAACATGTAATAATTTGCAGTTTCTGGCAATGGTTAACTTACCTAGTTAAGAATTCTATCTTCAAGTACCTTGGCACCGGATATATTGGATTATTTAGTAATTGCCATATAATTTATTAAAAAAAGAATACAAGGTGAAAGAAAAAAATCTGGAGAACTTAATTAAATATGCTAAATAACACTTTTAAGACCAAATGTCTATTTCCTCTTATGCACCTAAAATATGAATACAGCACAGGACGTAGTATATTAATGACTATTTGCTACTAAAAATACTAATCCATCAATTCTACCTTGCATCTAGTTCTTATAATATAATTTGAGGTGCACCTATCTTGAGCCCACCGCTGCAGAAATGCAGATCTTAAAATACTCTGTTTATTTCTACAGTCTTTAAATTCCCATACAGCTGCAAATATTCTGGTAAGGTATTTACGAGAATTTTGTAAAAAAGCTCTGGAAAAAACACACGCCAAACACACATTCACCAAAACAACCAACCAAAAAAACAAACAAAAACCAAACCAATCAAACAAACAAAAAACCTAAACAAAACCACAATAAAAAACACCCAAAAAAACCAAACTGCAGTGGTACTTAGCCAATATTTAGTATATAATCTGATGTTTCATGCAATTAACTTTTCTGTTAGTTGATCTGATTTATGCATGTTTTATAAATATCTTGGTATTATTTTATTAGTATTTATTTGTATCATACTACTTGCTATCTAGTTCTATCTATATTGTCTAAATATGTATTTTAAATATTAAAATAAACATAAGATAAAGGACTCGAAAATGTATAGATTTACGCAGTTGAGCACCAAACTCGGAGGTTTTAATTGTTTAGGGTTTTTTTGTCCTCCAGCTTCCCCCCTCCCATCCCCTAAAGACTATTCTACAAAATAGCTCACTGTTCCAATATTCATTAAAGAGTGCCAAGGCTTTTAAGAGGGCTCCATAAAATGTTTTACACTAAAAACAGAAGCCAAAAATCAAACCTGAGCCACTAAACCTCTAACCTTTACTTTTTGATCCACTGCATCAGAATAGCACCACAGTTTGAGGACTCTTCCTGCTGATCAACAGCTGTTAATTAATAACAACCTTCTTCAGAAGTTACACACCACTGCTGAAATCACTGATGCTGTTATAATGAGAAGTACACACAATGCTGGCTTACTCCCTCCTGCACTAGCTGAAGCCCACATAATGAAAAACTGGACTGTATTCTTGAGTGTCCTTTTACCATCAGGGCTCAGCCCACAAAGGGATAACAGTTTTCTGTGACAATAAACACAGCAGTTAAATTTTCAGTCCTTGGCAGTAAAGGCAAGGCTGACAACTGCCTCAGAGATTCATAACACTGAGGAAGAACTTAACTCTAATGTTTAGACAGCTTTACAGGATTCTGGCCTTTTCCACAACCAGTATTCAAAAAAACAAAAACCAACCAAACCACCACTTAACATACTTTGGGACAAGGCCCAAAATTTAGATAAGTGCTGTAATCCCCAGCCAGAGAATGGTGCTCCCTCTTTGGTCCAGTGAGAACTCAGTTCACAGCAAAGTCAGAGCTCATTTCTTTTCTCTAGAAGCAAACAGCTACGCCACTTTTTGGTGTAATGTGGCCTTCTTATTTGAATCTTTACAGGCAGAGGAGGGAACTGAAACTGTATCTGTCACATATTAGCACTCTAACCATCGAATTATTTTCTGAAAACAGTAAGAAGGAAAAAAAGTATTACCACTTATTCCCAACAATCCGCAATACGCATATATCCCATATTACTTTCTGTTAATGTGATTTTATAAAGGCAAAACCAGTTCTTGATGTAGGGGGGAAAAAAACAAATACAGAAAACAGATTACATGTTCTATGTTTTAAATAGCAAAAAACCCCAGTTCTGTCATAATACTTCTTACACATGGCTGAGACCTACTAGAGCCCTCAGGCAAGAGCAGTTTCTAATTCCAAATTGCAGGGATTTTTGTTGTTGTTGAAAGGATGTTATTTTTACATCTTCCTCCCTTGTTCAATTTGTCATTTGTTTTATTGTACTGCAAATGGTCAGGGAAACCTATCTTGCCATATAACTATAGAGCATCCATCCCAGAACCATCAGGTCTGACCAATACATGTGTAACTCAACAGTAATGCAATAAC